>NW_020174692.1:573549-718639 GCF_003031525.2 Neophocaena asiaeorientalis asiaeorientalis
TCCTCCCTCTGCTATATTTTGGAAGAGTTTGAGAAGGATAGATGTTAGCTCTTCTCTAAATGTTTGATAGAATTCACCTGTGAAGCCACCTGGTCCTGGCTTTTTGTTTGTTGGAAGACTTTTAATCACAGTCTCAATCTCAGTGCTTGTGATCGGTCTGTTTATATTTTCTATTTCTTCCTGGTTCAGTCTCAGAAGGTTCTGCTTTTCTAAGAATTTGTCTATTTCTTCCAGGTTGTCCATTTAATTGGCATACAAGGATCTCATGATCCTTTGTATTTCTGCAGTTTCTGTTGTTACTTCTCCTTTTTCGTTTCTAATTCTATTGATTTGAGTCTTCTCCCTTTTTTCTTGATGAGTCTGGCTAATGGTTGATCAATTTTGTTTTATCCTCTTTGATTTCTTCAGTGCTCTCTTGGTTATTAAGTAGTGTGCTGTTTAGCCTCCATGTGCTTGTATTTTTTACAGATTTTTCCCTGTAATTGATATCTAGTCTTATAGCATTGTGGTCAGAAAAGATACTTGATATGATTTCAATTTTCTTAAATTTACCAAGGCTTGATTTGTGACCCAAGATATGATCTATCCTGGCGAATGTTCCATGAGCACTTGAGAAGAAAGTTTATTCTGTAGTTTTTGGATGGAATGTCCTGGAAGTATCAATTAAGTCCATCTTGTTTAATGTATCATTTAAAGCTTGTGTTTCCTTATTTATTTTCTTTTTGGATGATCTGTTCATTGGTGAAAGTGGGGTGTTAAAGTCCCCTACTATGATTGCGTTACTGTCGATTTCCCCTTTTATGGCTGTTAGCATCTGCCTTATGTATTGAGGTGCTCCTATGTTGGGTGCATAAATATTTACAATTGTTATATCTTCTTCTTGGAATGATCCCTTGATCATTATGTAGTGTCCTTCTTTGTCTCTTGTAATAGTCTTTATTTTAAAGTCTATTTTGTCTGATATGAGAATTGCTACTCCAGCTTTCTTTTGATTTCCCTTTGCATATAATATCTTTTTCCATCCCCTCACTTTCAGTCTGCATGTGTCCCTAGGTCAGAAGTGGGTCTCTTGCAGACAGCATATATATGGGTCTTGTCTTTGTATCCATTCAGCCAGTCTATGTCTTTTGGTGGGAGTATTTAATCCATTTACATTTAAGGTATCCCAAGACTCTCTTAAGGGTATCTAATCCCTCCCTCTCAAGTGGCTCTTCCCCTTCACCTATAAATGTGGGCATATTTCCTCCATCTTAAAAACACCTTCCTGATGTGTGAGTCTTCCAACTTTGTTCTTCTTTAAGATTTAAAAAATTTTTCTCAGTCCTTCTATTTTCATAAGAATTTTTGAATCAGTTTGTCAATTTATGCAAAGAATACAGCTTCTATTTTATCTTTTTAAAAACTATCTATCTATTAATTTATTTGGCTGCACCGTGTCTTAGCTGTGGCCCATGGGATCTTCATTGCCGTGTGCAGGATCTTTTAGTTGTGGCATGTGGGAACACTAGTTGCAGCATGTGGGATCTATGTTTCCTGACCAGGGATTGAACCGAGGCCCTCTGCATTGGGAGTGCAGAGCCTTAGCCACTGGACCAGCAGGAAAGTCCCCCAACTGCTATTTTTATAGAGACTGCATTGAACTGTAGATCAGCTGAGGGGATATTGCCATCTTAACAATGTTTGGTTTTCCAATCCATTAACATGGGATATCATTCCATTTATCTAAAACTTACTTTCACCAATGTTTTGCAGTTTTCAGAGTATAAGTTATGCATTTTTTGGTTAAATTTATTTAATTATGTTGAACATCACTAGCCATCGGGAAAATGCAAATCAAAACCCCAGTGAAATACCACTACACACCCACTAGAATGGCTAAAATTTTAAAAAAGACAATCACAAGTATTTTACTTTTTGATGCTATCATAAATGAACTGTTTTCCTAGTTTTATTTTTCCCCGCCCTTTCATCCTTTCTCTTCCCAAACCACATGTTTCCATGAGCCAGGGCTGATCTAGCAAATCCCACCACTGTCCCAGAAATGTGAAGGAAAACCACACTCCTTCTGTGTGTCCCCTCTAGTCTCAATGCTCTGCCACAGCACTGCTTCACTTCTGATACCAGATGTGTGGGTTTTCCACACATCAAACAGTCCTCTGACACCAGCTGGGTATCTTATTAACTCGATTCTGATAGGTAGATATACCTGGAGATAGTGTTAGATCTCGCACGTTAAGGGTTTAGTCCCACAAGAAAGTCCCCTCCCCACTTCAGATGCCCACTTCAAGTCCAGGATATTACCTGTGCTTCTGACCAATAAATTATAGATTGGAGATTCCAAAGACCCCATCTTCAGGTTCAGTTACTTTGCTAGAGCTGCTCATAGAACTCAGGAAAAGAGATTACTTACTAGATTATTGGTTATCATAAATGGATATAATTCAAGAACAGCCATATGGAAGAGATGCATAGAGCAAGGTGTGTGGGAAGGGGAATGGAGCTTCTGGACCCTGTTCTTTAGGCTTCGTTACATAGACACGATTGATTAAATCATTGGCCATTGGTGACTGAATCAATTTTCTTCTTCCATTTTTCTTCTAATGCTTTTATTGTTTTGTTTTTTATTTTTGGTTTTCCGATACATTTGGAATTTCTTATTTATGTTGCAAGGACCAGGGATCTAACTTGATCTCCTTCCAGTTTGATTGATAATTATGCCAATACTTTTCATTAACTAAACCACCATAAAAATGCCACATTTGTAATGGACTAATTTTAAAATCAACTTGGATTTATTTTGGGGTTCTTTGTGCCAATATCATTCTATTTTTCATCATTTTAATAAAGTAAGGTAAATTCTCCCTTGCCATTCTTCTTTTTCATAAATTCCTTCCTTATTCTTAGGCATTTATTCTGTCATATTGTAGTGAACATTGTTGGTTGCCTTCTCAGCTTTCCAAACATCACTCTCCTACTGGGAAGTAGTCATGCATTTTGGATGGATTGATCTACTCTTGGCCATGGGGGTGGCCTCAGTTGGCCTAAGCCATCAGTTTAATCCTATTTATCTGGCTCTGGCTCATGAATTTGTTCATGTGGGAACGAGACCTAAACTGGTCTAATCAGAGTGAAAGTTTGGACTTTTCATTAAAGGTTAGGAGAAATAGCAACTAGCCCTGGTGGCAGCAGTCTTGCAACCATGAGAGAAACAAGTCTGAGGATGATGCCAACACATGGAGGAGGACAAAGCTAAGATAATCATAGAGAAATGAAACCGGGGTCTTGATGAAATTGTGTCTGTAGTCTACCCTACATCTGGAATTTTCAGTTGTGCAAACCACTGAATTCCCTTTTTTAACTTTGTTAGAGTCAGGTTTTCTGTTACTCTCAATGGAAAGCTCCCTAACTGATACACATATGGGCTTTACAAGAATTTTCTTTTTAAAAACTAATATGAAGATGATCTTTCATTGTCCCCTAACCCTTCAATCTCCCCATTGGATACAAAACTAGATTCCAGCTCTTTAGCATGGGCCTTAAGCCTCGCTACTTCCCAGCCTTCTTTCCTATTACAGTTGTCCCTCTCCTCAACCCCACCACCTAAATCTCCCTCAGATTCATCACCCAATCCCCATCACTCTATTGGCACTCATGTAGGTTCAGCCCCATATTAAAGGTATACCCACATTTTGACATACAGTCCCCAAACACGTATTGAATGCCAAGTCCTATGGGAATGGCCTGTGTGAGGTGCTGGGGACACAGGCATGAGTGAGACCTGAATACTGCTTTGTAGTTGGGGAGTCCGACTCATAAGCAGATGGCTTTGATATGACGTGATAAAGGCTTTCATAGACACCTGTATAGTCCACCCGTGTATAGTGGTGATGAATAAGTATTTGTTAAACAAAATGGGATTTGAGGCCATGTTAACTAATACAAACATGGATTCTAGATCCTTAAAGTTAGATGTATGCCAAGATAAACCACTGCGAAGAAAAGAGAAATAAACATTGGAAATGAATAGGACATTTTAACAAAGCATGGTCATTTACAGCTCTTTTCTTGTGATGTTTTTGTCTGGTTTTGGTATCAGGGTAATCTGGTCTCAAAAAAGGAGAATTGAGCTAAGTTGTTTTTTAACAGCTTTATAATATTCTACAATTTGCCAGCACACCTCCATCTCTCCCTTTTGGGACTGCTGCTGAAGGCCCCAGGCTGCTGAAGATTGAGTGGGATGAGTAGAACCAATTGGTACTAAGAAGAAAGTGAGCCCAAGACACATACACTTGAGTAGAGTGTGGGCCAGTGAAAGGGGGGCCTCTGCTTTGTTCACCTTAGTAATGTCAGTCACCTTAGATACCCCAGTATCTAAGGCACTCAGTTATTGCTTACCAAATTGCAAAAGCGCTCATATCTTCCCCCTCAAAAAGCTGGACCTGCCTCTTGCTAACAAAGTCCTATTTTATCTCCAGGCTATTTGTTTCCTTTTCCAACAACTTTTCTTACCCTCTTCTCCTTAAAGGCTGTGTCTATCTTCATTTGAACCACAGTGACCTGTGAAAGAAGATGGACGGGGCCAGTCAGCACAGGGTCTGATCCATCCTGGATTCCAAACTCACCTGGGACATCTCCTAGGACAAAGTTACTAACAAACCTGAGCTGTTTGTTTCTGAAGAACAGGTCCCTGAGAACCAGGCGGTGCTGTCTCAGGCCACAGCTGCCACTGTGAGTCTGTCAAGTTTTTATATGCAGCTCAACCCTGCAAATACACACTTAATTATCTCCCTCACCTTTTGCTCCTTCAAATGCACTAATTGATAGGTAGGTATCCAATGTGACCATCTGGCAATCTTGGCCCCTAGCCTCTGCAAATCCTGTCTCCACAGTGCCAGCCCTCCAATCTCCCCTCATGCACCCCTTTCGAACCCAAAGAGCTCAGAGCCTTAGATAGGCAGGCTGGCCCAATCCTTGCCCTGGGAGTGCTGGCTGGACCTGTCCTTGGCTGCTCTTTGTTAACGGTTTCTGTCACTATAGATACAGTATTTGAAAGTAACAGAACTATCCTTGTTTTAAAGTCTTCTACAAATGCTTCCACTTGGCTCGCCCCCTAATTGTGAGTCAGTGAGACTAAGTTTAAGTTCAGGACTCCACGATCACAACGTAGCAAGAGGCCATTTTGCATTATAAGCAAGCATGATAGGCTTTCACTTACTGGGTGAGAAGGAGGTCCCTGCTGGGGTCAAGCCAATTCATTTAAACTCCACCCAACAACCTCCTGTCAGAGAACTGAGTTAGTCCAAGATGATTCTCAGGCCATCGACTGTTTGTGTCACCTTGGGCCAGCCAAATTCTCTGGGTCTCAGCTGTAAAATTAAAGACTTGTAGATTATGATTTTGTTTTATTTATTTTTCATTTAAAAAATTTTATTGAAGTATAGTTGATTTACTATGTTGTGTTAATTTCTGCTGTAAGAAAAGTGACTCAGTTATAGATGTATATATTCTATTCCACTATGGTTTATCACAGGATATTGAATATAGTTCCCTGTGCTATACAGTAGGACCTTGTTGTTTATCCATCCTATATATACTAATTTGCATCTGCTAATCCCAAACTCCCAATCCTTCCCTCCCCAACCCTCCTTCCCCTTCAGCAACCACAAGTCTGTTCTCTATTAGACTATGATTTTATAGATGTAGTGTCACCCATTCGGTATGGAGCAGAGGCAAGTCACTGTGGGATACCCTGTCCTTTCCCATTAACAGGTTTACACAGATGAAACTTGATTGGAAATAACATCAAGAGCAGCTTTGGGTGGTTAATTAAATCTTCTAATACTAAAAGGGGAGGGAGAATCATGGTTGCCAGATAACCATCGATTGTCCTTTTTGGCAGAGGGGTGGGGCCGGCTTGGGTCTTTTTTTAGTTGCAATTGGTGGGGCCATCCTGTGGCCTTCTTTCTGACCATTGCATCCTGTGGAGCTCCACCCATCCATCCTCATGGGAGTGTAGAGACACTCCTGCCTCCTTCCCAGTCCCAACACTTTCAGACTAGAGCAATGGAACCAATTTCTTGTTCTGTAAGAGCAGGTCTACCCATATTCCTATTGTACATATATGTATGTGTCTCCTTACTATTTGAAAATATTAATTAATGCAACCTTCCCCATCTTATGGAATTCTTCCCCATTTGCCCCTGAGAGCCTACCCCTGCCCTAGATAGATAGAGTCACCCACTTCACAAACAGAAAACCAAGATTGCAAATACTCAATTATTAAATCTACCTGTGAAACAGAGAGATTCAGGTGACCATTTGTACAGCAAGTTTCCCACCACTACTGTGGGCCTGGAGGAGAGGAGGAAGGGGTAAGGACAATGCGGAAGATTTTAAGTCTGAGAAATGTCAAGCTTCTTCCAGAAGAAGCCTCACTTCTCACCTGCCCCAGTGGCCTCCAAGTCAGTGTCCAGTTGTCTTCCCTGAGGTCCACTAGTTGCCAGTGATCAGCACACGCCTGTCCATCCTTCAGCCAGTGATGCTTGCCTCTCCTCTGACCTCTTCATGTGGGCAACTACCTGTTCAACAGTCCTGGACCCTTATTGGCCACCCAGAAGCACTGGGTGGTGAGAGGTGAGAGGTGAAGGTGTGGTCTCTAGATACATCAAGGAGTGGTGGTAGAAAGAGAGGGCAGCCAGTGCCCCCTGACCAAGGTGAGAAGACATGGAACAGTTTGAAATCCTCCACTGAGCCAGCATGATGGCGGAACACATGGTCCTTATCACACACACACACACACACACACACAAATGGTTCCCTGGATTCCTCTCCATTTTCTTTGCCACCATCCTCATTCAATCTATCGTTGTTTACAACTGGTCTCCCAGAGTCTACTCCTGTCACCCTTCAATCCACAAAGCAGCCAGAGTGATTAAAAACAAACACATTATCACAGACATAGAAAAAAAGCTTGTGGTTACCAAAGGGGAAAGGGATAAATTAGGAATTTGGGATACACACTACCATTTATAAAATAGATAACCAACAAGGACCTACTGTATAGCACAGGGAACTATATTCAATATCTTTTTATAGCCTATAATAGAAAATCTGAAAAAGAATATATATAACAGCTATATATATATATATATGTATATATAAAAGTGAATCACTTTGCTGTACACCTGAAACATTGTAAATCAACTATACTTCAGTAAAAAGAAGTCTACAAAAGACAAGCACATTATACAGGCCATTTCCGTCTTTGGTGGCTTCTCACTTCACTAAGACTAAAGCCCAAGCACCTTCCCACTGCCTACAAGGCACTATGTGGTGTGGGGCCTGACTTTCTCTTCAGCCTCACCCAGGTCCCATCCCCCTCACTCACCCTGTTCCAGTGATGTGGACAGTCTAGAATAGGCCAAACTCTTTCCTTCTCCAGGACCTTTGCACTAACTGTTCTCACTAGCTGGAAAGTTCTTGCCTTGGTTGTTCCTATGACTACTCCACTGGTCAGATCTCAGCTTAATTGTTCCTTCCTGCATTAAGACAATTGCTCCTTCTATTCTCTATCTCCTCACCCTGTTTATTTCCTTCATAGTACTTAGCACAATCTAAATTTTTATGTATTTGTTGACTTATTTATTATAGGTTTCTTCCCTCAGAATACAGGCTCAGCAAGGTCAAGAGGCACTGTCTTGTTCATAGTTTTATCCAAGTGTCTAGCTCACTGCCTGGCACATATCAAATAGTCAATAAATACTTGTTGAATAAAAGATGTACCAAAATAACACATTTCACGCATTCTTACACATACATAATACCACTTATGCAGTGCTTACTATGTGTCAGGCATTGTTCTAAGCACTTTCCATGTGTTAACTCATTTAGTTCTCACATAAATCCGAATAGGTGTTATTATTATCTCCAGTTTACAATGAAGGCAACAAAGTCAACAGAGTGGTTGACTAACTCCCCTGAGTTCACCAGTGAGCTACGTGAGGCTGGGATTGAACCTTAGCAGTCTTTCTCCAGAGTCTGTGTTCTTAACTCTTATGCTCTAAAAACTCAGAGCAAAGAATAACGTATTTAACACATTTTGAGTTTCCTGGTGTGGGAGACACTCTGAGCTGCCCACTCAATAGCCATCTCAACACCCTGCACCCCCGATTCTTGCCAATAGAACCTCCCTTTGGTTCAGCGAGGCGATGTGGCCAGCGCCAGCACTAAGCCAGTCTTCGTAACGCCGCTCCCGTTTGCTATTTACTCATAGTCTCAGCCTTTTTATGCATATGGCGGTGGCACGTGACCTGGTTCTGCCCAATGAGAGACCAGAAGAAGTCGATGGGGGGACGTCCTCTTATAAAGGAGACGGGCGGGAGCTGAGAACTCAAAGACACCATTTTTCTTCTTGCTGTGTATGTGGACCTGATCCTGGAGCTGCAACAGCCGTCACAGGACCGTGACAGGACTAGCGTGAGGATCAGAGACCAACATGTTCCGATAGTATGTTAGTACTAGACTAACATAGGATAGTAGACTTAACTAACTAGGATAGTAGACTTAAAACACAGTAAGAACATGAGTCTGATGGCATTGTGAAACTGCTGAACCAAGCTGGGAATCACCTACTTCAGACATCTTGTTATAAGAGATAATTTAATATCAATATGCAACTGTTTTTTTTTTTTTTTTTTTTGCAACTGTTTTTTTAAACAGCTCTATTGAGGTATAGTTTAATTTAGGCACCATAAAATTCACCCATGTTAAGCATACAATTTTAGTAAATTTACAGAGTTGTGCAATCACCACCACAATCCAGTTTTAGAACATTTCCTTCACCCCCTAGAGATTCCTTGTGCCAATTTGCAGTCAATCCCCATTCTTACCCACAGCTCCAGGCAACCACTGATTTTCATTTTTTGGTCTCTATAGATTTGCCTTTTCTGGGCATTTCATAAAACATCTTTTTGGGGTTTTTTTTTTGGTAACAAAGTATTCCTAACTGCTTTTCATGGCATATGGATATGCAAATTGTAATGAAACCCACACTCAGGTGACAGCAAAATGAAGGAAAAAGGATGACCACCAATATGGTGTGGCTGAAAGAGCCCTCAAGACCAGGACACCCAGTTCTGGTGTCAGCTCTTCTCCTAATCAGCAGTGTACCTCTGGTAAGTTTTAAAACTTCTCTGTGCTGATTTTTCTCATCCATGAAATGAGGGGATCCAAGTGAGTAGCTTCTAAACTCCTTTCCAGATCTAAGATTCTAAACTATTTTCTTAAGAAACAAAGGCAGTACTTGAGTTATTTCAGGTAAAACTATATCATTCAACTAAAACTGATTGACTTCTATAAATCTAAAGGGTTAATCATGTTAAGGTGGATAATTCTGCTAATGGGGAGAACTGAGGATGTTATAAAATATCTATCAGAGAAAGAGATCTGTGTTGGGCAGGAAGATAATTGTATGCAGAAGAAAATGAGTGAATTGTTACAAAAGGGTCATGTTTGGACCGCTTGTCAGAAAGAAGGGGGAAGGATGCTTAGAACACATTCTGTTTATGGTGTATCTGAATGCCTAGACATGAACATTTCTTTTGTAAAAGGGACTCTGTGAATTAGAGAGTTGTCTCATGATTGTAGGATTGCGGTTATAGATAAAAAAAAGTCCTCTGGGGGATGGGACTACTCTGTATCATGATTGTAATAATGGTTACATGAATCTACACTTGTTAAAATTCATGGAATTATACATACCGCAAAAAGGCAGTTTTACTGCATGTTAATTTAAAAATTAAAAGTCCTTACCTTTTAGAGATACATATTGAAATTATACAATATCTAGTATTTGCTTCAAAAGAATGTGGGAGAGAGGGGAATGTTGGGGTATGGATGAAAGAAGATTGGCCATGAGTTGATAATTTTTGAAACTAGTTTCATTATACTCTCCAGGGGTTCTGTATGCTCTCTTCTCCCTTTCTGTGTCTGTTCAAAGATTTTCATTTTAAAAAGTTAAAAGTAAAAGCATTGGTGAGCAAGAATAAAGTTTCTTCCTGCTTGCATGTTGAAAAGAAGCTTATTTTTGACTTCCTGACTGATGGCTCTCTCTAAGAGAAGGAATACTCTACACGGGTAAAGTGACGGGAAAAATATATCATCTCTCTATATAATTTATGCACATTTCATGATGTGAAAAGGGATATTTTAATGTATTTGATCCAGCTGGGCTGAGTACATTTTAAAAATTATCTTTATGTTAAATCAGAATTAATGGTTTACTGAGTTCCTGTTTATTATAGTCATCAAAATAATCCTTCAAATAAAATATCTTGAATTTTTACACCTCCCCCAGAAGATACTATTACCATTTCACAAAGGAGAGAACCAAGGCTTAGCCGTACATGCTACATATCTAGCATAGTGGAGTCGGAATGCAAACCCAGATCTACTTCTAGAGACTGTGCTCTTACTTTCTGTGCAGTCAGATTTCTGGACTGGACTATACTCCAAGCAGGATGCTTTTTACAGGTTCTGTGTGCCCATTCTCCACTTCTGCCTGCTTCTGATCTAGCATCTCGTACCTGGGACCTTCTTCAGAGGACTCCCAAGGGCTACTGGTTTGCTTTGCCATAGCCCAGAGAGCCAAAAGTGTGCAGAGTTTACATCCCCATAAACTGGCCCAAAGCCAGTGATTCACTGCACAGGAGTACCGAAGTTCAACTCCCTTGCTTTGACTGAGACAAACTCCGAGGAATAATTAACACACCAGAGCTCCCCTGGGGATCAGGTGGAAGCAGAAACATCGTCTGAAATCGTCCCTTTGCTCAGCATCTCCCACGTCCCTGTCCTGCTTCCCCCACTCCCTCACTGGCTTCTCCTGGGAGTGTTTCCCCAATAAATCACTCGCTTATGAACTGCTGTCTCAGGGGCTGTTTCTTGGGAACCCAACCAAAGACAACTTCTTTATTCTACTTAGATGCAGGTTCCTTGCTAATAATTTCTCTCCTAGGAAACATTTATGAGAATATGTATGTGTTTTCAAAGAGGCAGTTTCATATATACATATATATTTCTGTATGCAATTCCCACAGTGATGGAAATAGACATGTCAAAGATGGAGAGACAGATATTACCTGCTATGAAGATCATACTGACTCATAATAAGAGGATGTGTTCTTCGTTGCCACGGCATCCATGAAAGTAATCTAGTAGCACAGCTAAATCAGAATGGGCTTCCAGATGGTGATCCAAATACCATCTGCTGAATCAACACTGCTTTAGTCCATAAAGTTGGGGTGAGGGTTGGGAAGAGGACCTGTTAGTGTGGGTTGAAGAGGAAGGAACCTGTTAGTGTGGGTTGAAGAGGAAAGAGAACACTTTGAGTAGACTCAAAACCCCATCTTCAAGGCCTCAAGCACGACAAACACAGTGCTTTCCAGTAAGCCCCTTGCTGGAAAGGAGGCATTATATTTAAGGAAAATAGAGCCCAACTGAGCCGCATCCCCACTGAGAAGGGGATTTCGTTTGTAAAGGAATCTCATGTTGTGTTATCCACGGCAGAGTGTGGCGATGAAGAGTGTGATTCTGTATCTCACCTGTGTGCATCCACACACTGGCTCCATGACTTTCTAGCTATGTGACGCTGGCAAGTTACTTCACACTTTTGATCCTCTATTTCTTATTCTGTAAAATAGGACAATAATAATAAAGACCTCATATTGTTGTTGAGGGAATTGTATGAGGTCCATAAACCACTGGAACATGATAAGAGCTCAGTAAATGAGTTTTACTATTAAGAGAGCTACAGATTTCCTTCTTTGAATGTCTCTAGTAATGACATTGGGGCTGGAGAGATTGCACCCATGTATGCTGGGGTAGAGAACATCTGCATCCTTTAGGAAGCAATGTGGTAAATCAAGCACCCCCCAGACAAACTCCGTTTGGGCTTCCACAGCAATGGGTTCTTATCTATATCACAGTGCTCGACCGTGGTATATTCTGGCTTTTCTGTTAATGTGTTTCTCCATTGCCAGGAGGAGAGCTCTTTGAGGGCTAGGCATCATTTTCATCATTGGGTCCCCAGCATTTAGCAGCTAAAGCAGTAGGTGCTCAGTAAATATTTGTCATCAAATGAAAGCAGAGGCTTATCTCAGTAACTGGCCTGTGGGAAGAATTATTCTGACTTAAGCTAAAGAAGAAAATAATTTACACAAAGATGTCCAATGCGATTAGAGTTGTAATAGCAGAAGGAAAAAAGAAGGAAAGGAAGGAAGGGAGGTAGGGAGGAAGGAAGCAGGGAAGGAGGAAAAGGAGGAAGGAAGGGAAGAAATAAAGGAAAGAAAGAGAGAAAGAAACAATGTGATTGTCCATAGTAGGAGAATCTAAGTAATTTAAAGCATATCTAATCAATTAAGATATTATGTAGCTATTAAAACTTAGAAAGTCTTTGTAGCAACATGGAAAAATAATTATGATGAACTGTTAAGTGAAAAAGAGAACACATTTTTATCTTAATGATGACATCAACTCTGTAAAAGTTATATAAATGCATGCAAACAAGGACTGGCAGGCATCGTGGACTTAACGAAAACAGGTTATTTTATTGTAGTGATGACATCACGGGTGAAATTTTTTTAATTTTTAGTTTTTCATTAGTATTGCTACAATATTTGTGTGTGTGAAGTTAAACAGTGTTCTTAAATAAAAGAGAGTGTCTAATCTTTCACAGCAGAACTATCTCAGTTTTCATAGAACAACGGTCTCTCAAGGTCCCTTTCAGCCTGGGAGTCTGGTATTTCCCAGCTCCTAGCACCACACTCTGAGACTCCTAGGACAGCTCAGAAGCAATTGCTTGTATGCAATGTCTATGCTATCAAAACCCAGTGGAAACCAGAGTTAGAATAAGGCAGAATCAATACAAGTTGTGAAAAGGATGACCCCTAACTCTAAAAGTACTTTCTAAACATTTGCTGAATATCTGCTAATATGCCAGTCACTTCCCTAAGTGCTGGAGATACAAAGGATGAACAAGAACAGGACAAAGTTCTTGCCTCAAGGGAGTTCAAAGCCCAACAGGGAAGAGAGACAGCAAATAAACAGCGACAGTATAGTATGGTAGTTGCTAAGAGAATGGACTAGGAGCTGTGGGATGGTTAGTTAGGGGCCAAGAATAGGAATGACTTCAAAATGGCTGAAATCAAAGAGGGCTCATTATAAGGATGTAGGGAAATGTCATGGAACCCAAGGAAGAAATGTGTCCTGGGTCCTCAAGATTCAGAAACCCCAGTTCCTAGATCTGAAATACCTTGAGGACCAGAGCAAGTAGTCCTCTGACCATTTCTCTCTCTTTCTCCACCTCTATCTCTTTCATTCCTTTTGAGGTAATGGGATCTTTTGTCTCCTCTTCCTTTGGCACATATATTCCTCTCTCCAGACTCATCCCATTGGTCTGTTTTCACATGGTTCACCTTGGCTTCCCTTAAATGGTGCCAAGCTCTAGACTCTGCATGATCTTCAGATCCAACAACACTTAGAGCTAATTAGAGTTATCGAGTCCCAATTCCAAAGTCCTAAGGAAGGGAATGTGGTGGGTGAACTTTGAGTCAGGGCCAGATGCAGTTGAGGGCAGGGTCAGGTAGCCTACTGTCTGTCTACTCAGGAAGGGCCATGGGACTGCCTTGCTAGAAAGGGGGCATCTTGAAAGCAGACAAATTGACGAATGCATCCCCTTTGTTGGAAAGCAAGGGACCTAGGGATCTGACTAAAGATGTGGTGGTCAAGAAGGTGTTTTTGAGTTGAGTTTTGGGGTGACAGTGAGGGATTAGACGAGAATAAGGTATAGATTTCAAATATAATTAGGAGGAAGAATCATCTATCAATCATCTATCAATCTATCATCCATGACTGGATGATAGAAGGAGGGTTGTAAATTGAATCTCAGTTTATCACATAATTGCCTTAGCTCATCCTAGTTATTAAGGGACCTTTTAAACTTCACTGGCCTTGGAACTATCAGAGTTTTTTCCATAGACAAAACCAGGGAACACCCGTCTATTTCAGCAATAGTACATTGTATTAATCACCAACTCCAACTACACTAAGAGCATAGTTATAGGAAACAGCCTGATTCCTCAGAGGAATTTGAGAAGTCCATCTATAGTCCAAGCTTTTTGCAGCATTCCAAGTCCACATACACACACCCCCACTAACACACACTCCGAGCACTTTCATGAAATGATGCAGAACATTTTTGCCTGGCTGTATTTGTTTTATTTGTTTTGCATAATGTATGGAATAAATTCACCATGCTATTAGTTGGAGAGAATTACAGCCAGCATATGAGGTGTCTTATACTCTGTATATATGTAAATACAGCCCATTTATAAACACAGTGTGTGCATATGTGTGTTTAAAGTTAGTTTTTTTAAAATAAATTTTATGTATTTATTTATTTATTTTTGGCTGTGTTGGGTCTTCGTTGCTGCCCGCGGGCTTTCTCTAGTTGTGGCGAGCAGGGGCTATACTCTTCATTGTGGTGCGTGGGCTTCTCATTGCGGTGGCTTCTCTTGTTGTGGAGCACGGGCTCTAGTCACGCTGGCTTCAACAGTTGTGGCTCGCGAGCTCTAGAGTGCAGGGTCAGTAGTTGTGGTGCTCGGGCTTAGTTGCTCTGTGGCATGTGGGATCTTCCCGGACCAGGGCTTGAACCCGTGTCTCCTGCATTGGCAGGCAGATTCTTAACCACTGAGCCACCAGAGAGGCCCTAAAATTAGTTCTTTTAAAACAGAGGAGCTGTCAGGTTACAAATTCTTATTTATATTTTGCGCATTGGTCCTTTCCATTCCCACTGCCATCACCTAACTCAGGACATTACCGACTCATCCTAAGTTATTGCAGTAACCTTAACTGACCATTCTGGCCATGGCCACCAGATTTAGCATCTTAAAGCAACACTTGCATGATGACACTCCCTGTTCACAAACCTTCCGTGTTTTCCTATTACGTACCAAATAAAATCCAAAGTCTATGTCCTAGCACAAAACGCCGGTAGAATTTTGTACCTACCAACCACCCAAGCTCCTTTGCTAGTCCTCCATGCTTCCGCTAAATTGAACTATTTACTTTACTACTAGATTCCTAAATATACATGGATCTTTTCAATCAGTATATACTTTTCCTTCTGCTTGGAATAACTACTCCTTTCTTTCCTTTTCTCCAATGATCAAGCTAATTCCATTTCTTCCACCGCATCTTTGCTAATAAACCCAGTAAAAAGTGATTGCGCCTTCCTCTGCACCTCCAGAATAGTTAGCGAGGATATTTTTCCCTACCATGGATATATTTGAGTACATCTTATCTCTCCTTCTAGATAGAACCACATGCACTCTTTCTTAGTCTTTGCACGTGCTGCGATTCTTTCACCTACCCCCTCCCTCCCCTACCCCCCAGCACCCCACTTGCCTAGCCATCTCCTGCATCAGTCAGTTGCTTCAAACAACCTAACCCAAGCTTGACTCTCCTTAAGGAATTTGTTGGAAGGGTTTTGGGGACTCACAGAATAACAGGAAGCTGGAGGACCAAGATTAGAATACAGACACGAACAAGGAACCAAGGAGGGACAAGGGCCAATAATACAGCTGTTTTTTTAACAGGGTTGTGCCATCGCTGCTGCAGGGCACTGTTGCCATTAGCCAGTACTCTCACCACCATCACACCCCTCCACACTGGCTACAGATGAGTTTTATCCATCCTGCCTTTGTTCCTCTAACACCAGATTCAATATCATGGGCAGGAAGTCTGACAGGCTGAACCCAGGGCTTGTGCTCATGCCCTGACTTCCAGGAAGGAAAGAAATATAAATGCGGCCTCTTACCTCGCTGACTTCCCTTCAGGAGACAAAGTTCTAGAGACCCAGCAGTGCACACACAATAAAGAATTTCTCTCAGATAAGAGGTTTAGGCAAGGTTACACCCCCCAAATGACAATCACAACTTCTATTCCCCCTTCGAGCCATACTTTGATGTCACCTCCTCTAAGAAGTTGATAGAAACTTCTCTCTCCTCCTTCCAGGAGGAGCTAGGGACTCCCTCTCAGCTCCCTGAACACCCTGAAATTTCTCTATTACAACACCATCTTGTGCTTAATTATATAATTTTTTCTATCTTAAAAAATTCATTTTTGAAAACATTGAAGTATAAAGAAAAAACAAAAGTTCACCCATAATCTCATTATTAACATTTTGGATTATTTTCATTTTTTCTTCTATTATACACATACCTTACTTATCATTTACAGAGGCTGAGTCATACTTGTCACATGATGTATTTATGCTCATCTCTCTCCTCTGCCTGTGAAGGCAGAGGTGGTGGTGTTTCCTATCTTTGTATCCACTAGCTGGTAGCACCTAGATAGTGCTTGACACATGCTTGGCAAATGCTTGTTAAATCAAGTGAAAAGCTCCTCGAGGACAGAAACCATGTTCTGTAAAACTTTATAATTGTTATAAGACCTATTATACTATCTTGCACATACGAAATATTTTAACTTAATATTTTTGAATTAAATAATTTGTTATATGTCAGTCTTAAATTTTGCAGTTTTCAGCTATAGATATGTATGTTTTGTTCCCCTGGCTGCACAAATTTAGGCGTAAACTAGGAGTATAAATTATAGTAGCAAGGAAATGAAAATGGCCTTTGTCTCATCTTCCTCCCCAGCAAATCATCAGGAATGTTGAACTGCCCAAATTTCTCTTCCCTTCCTCCTTGTAGGACCAGACAACTTTGAAATTCTACTTCAATGGCCATTCGTTCTGACATTTTATGGCTGATCTTTCCCATGGTCCATATAGCACATTAAAGATGGCAGTAAATTTTTTGTCACTTTTGACACAGAGAGGTAGGATCTATTTCTCTGCCGCTCTGCACTGGAGCTGGGACTGTGGTGACTGCTTTGAATACAGCGAAAGTGATGCTGTCCCAGTTCTGAGCCTGTCAGCTTCCTCTTTGTCCCTCTTGGAACCCAGCCTCCATGTTGTAAGGGAGCCTAAGCAGCCATTTGCCAGGGTCCGTGTGGAAGAGAATAGAGGCCCCTGGCTGCCTGCCCAGGCTGAGCTCTCAGCAGACAGCTAGCTATGAGACGAGGGTGACTTGAGAGTAATCCTCATCCCAGTCAAGCTGTCCCAGCAGATGCTACATAGAGCAAAGCTGAATTGTCCCAGCTTTAATCGTGACCTGACATCAAAATTGTGAGCAAACAAATGGTTCTTGTTTTAAGTCACTAACTTTTGGAATACGTAGTGTGTTACACAGCAATGTATAACTGAAACAATCCCTAAAGTTGACCCTGCTTCTCTCCCAGAGATAGAGGAAAGATATCTTGCCTCTGGGGCAACAGCAAGAAATTTGCTCTTCCTGTTTCACATTCCTTCTTGAGTTGTTTCAGAGAACTCAGAAGTTTAAGTGGCACTTTTAAATGTCTCATTGTAAAGTATTCCCTTCCTTCAACAACTGACCAGTGCTTCAAGAGAGACCTGAGGGCCCTCAGCTTTGCCCTCCCACAGAGTAGTTTCTCTAAACATCTAAGGCATTGCCCGAGAGCATGAGGGCAGCCTTGATAACCCCTTCTTGTTTAGAAGTCGTCATTATAGCTTCATGGAGCCCAACTAGCAGTTCTCCAAATCTTCTTTGATTTTTCCCCAAAAGATTCCTCAGATCTCTGTGAAGTTAGGACTCCACTTACCTGCCCTAGTAGACATGGCTGGCTCCCTCCGATACCCATACCTTAGTTATAGTTGCATGATATCCAAAGTGCCTGACTAATCTCACTCAAGCTTCTGAAACTCTCATTAGCTCATAGTAAACAGACTCAATATCTTTCCTTTGGTTTTATGATCCCCCTTTTCCATTTCTTCTGCCTGATGCTTCAGCTGTCTGCGTTGGATATCACCCCAGCATCTTAAATCCAGAGCTCTCTTCTGCTTCAGCAGCTCCCACGGTGTAATTTCCTCTTTCAATCCTGAAAGGCTGCAGTGGAATATGCATTATGAGGGCATCCTAGGGTTGGGGAGAACCCAGGGGGGATCATCTAGATCACTCCCCTGACTTGAGATGACACTACATGCACACCAGAGTGGTAACAAATAATTTAGCACATAAAAATAACAGGGAATACTTAACTCTCTACAAGGCATCTGAGATTCTTTTGCGACCCACAATCTTCTACCCTAAATCTAAAGCCTCTAGGGTTGGGACTGAAGCACTTATTAAAAACTCCAGCAAGTGGATTGGGTCCTCTGCAAACCTGGGCCTCCTACAAACACTTGGGTAGGCATACACTCACCTGAAATAGGGGAGAGATGGCATTCAGGGACTTGATTAAACTAGATCCACTAAGACTCCTTTTAGGTAAGGCAACCAGTCATCCAAATGGGAACATTTTTAGGTGTAAAAGGATTTGCTATTGATAATTATGTCATGGCAATGGTTACAAACTGGGACTGTCCCAGGCAAACTCAGATGAATGGTCACCCTGTGTTTGGGAGGTGCTAAGAACCTCTGAATCTGGGGGGGTGGGAGGAGAGGTGAGGCAGGACAGAGGTAAGAAGGGAAAAGTGTCCCAAAATGTATCTTCCATGTCCTTTGGAGTTTTTAAACCAATGGCTCTCACATTCAAATTGCCCAGGGAGCTTTAAAAAAAATCAAGTCTCAGGCCCCAGCCTAGGCCAATTGTGTCAGAACCTCTGTGTGTGAAGACCAGGCATGAACACATCTTGGACATCCCCAGGTGATTTTAATGCACAGGCAAGGTTGAGAACCGTGCTTGGGACATTTGGTGAGTATCTCAACTCATGTGGGTGTAAGCTGAGTGGTCCCTTCGGAGCCAAAAGATTCAAACATTCCTGTAAAGTTTGACACAATAGGTTGTGTTCAGCTCCAAAGAACAGAAGACCTTAATAATCAATAAGGAGATTTATTACTTCATTTAAATGAAGGCCTAAGGTAGGGTGAAGTTAAGCTTTGTTAATTCGGTGGCTCAGTGATGTCCTCAAAGTCTTACATTTTTGAAACATTGTGCATATTGTCACTTACTCAGTGATGTCTGGGAAAAACAAGGGCAGGCTGACGTCACAGAGTTTTATGTTGACTAGTCACATGTTCTCTGTGTCCCGACCACCAGCAGTGTCTGGCCCTGGTAGGCACCCAGTGATTGTTGACTGAATAAATGTTAGCTCTTCCCATAAAAAAAAGTCTTACATTCTTCTGCCTTTTCCCTCTGTCATCCCAACTTGTTGGCTTTCTTCTTCTGGGCTAGTTCCCTGCATAGTCATGAGATGGCTTCCACAGTTCTAGGCATCAAATTCAGGCATGAGGGCTTCCCTAATGGCACAGTGGTTGAGAGTCCGCCTGCCGATGCAGGGGACACGGGTTCGTGCCCCGGTCCGGGAAGATCCCACATGCCGCGGAGCGGCTGGGCGCATGAGCCATGGCCGCTGAGCCTGTGCGTCCGCAGCCTGTGCTCCGCAACGGGAGAGGCCGCAGCAGTGAGAGGCCTAAGTGCCGCAAAAAAATAAAAATAAATAAAAATTTAAAAATTCAGGCATGAAGTCCCGAAGGACTGTCTCATCCCTGTGTCTTTCTAAGATCTAGAAGACTTTCCTAGAATCTCCCCAGCAGACCTTGTCTCCTGTTGCATTAGCCAGATCTGGGTCATTTGCCTGAAAACAATCACTGGCAAAGAGAATAAAGTCACCATGATTGGCTTGGGTAGTTCAGGGCTTTTACTGCTGAGCTGGCTGAGGGTCTTCTTCCCTGAGGGAGGGACACTCGGCAAATCAGAGTTCTGCTGGCAACAAAGGAAGAGAGTATAGGAACCAATAGTGTTTGCAGCACCTAACTGTGCCCCAAATCAGGAACATCTGCAGGAAACCCAGTCAGGTTGGTTTGTGGATAGAAATGCCCACCCTAATGGGGTTTTCTGTGGAGCAGATGAGATGGTGTAAGCAAAAGGGCTATGCGTTAAGTACTATTTTAAAATCATATATTTTTAATTTTTATTATTATTTTTTAAATGGAAACATAGTTGATTTGCAGTGTTGTGTTAGTTTCAGATGTACAGCACAGTGATTCAGTTATTTATATATTCTTTTTCAGATGCTTTTCCCTTATAAGTTATTACAAAGTATTGAGTATAGTTCCCTGAGCTACACCATAGGTCCCCATTTGTTACCTATTTTATATATAGCAATGTGTAGCTGTTAATCCCGAACTCCTAATTTACGCCCCCCCCACCTTCCCCTTTGGTAACCATAAGTTTGTTTTCTATGTCTGTGGGTCTAAATCTGTTTTGTAAATAAGTTCCTTTGTATCAGTCTTTTAGATTCCACATGTAAGTGATATCATATGATTTTTTTTTTTTAGAATTTTATTTTACAAAAGGAAAACAAAGGCACAGGAAAATGGAACGCTATTACCAAGTTTACCCACGCAGTCCTGGTCAGAGGCCATCTGAAGTGCTGGCCTGTGTGCGTCACAGGTGACCGTTCTGCAAATACTTTCCACCTCTGGTTTCCCAGCTCAGCCATGGGGTCTTACATGTGGGGCTTAAGAATGAGGTATAGTATAAATATGAAACAGAAATTGAATGGGATATTGCTGGAGGAATACTATTTATGATGTGTGGGGAGAGAATGGAGGAAGCATTTGCAGTGGTCAGGAGAGGAAGAAACACTTAAATGAGAGTGAAATAAAAACCAAATGGAGACCCAGAAAAGATATACAGATGTCGAAAGAACCCCTGGCAGGAGACATTTGGGAAGTAGGACACTATTGCTTAATATCTGTCATGCTTGCAAAGGGTTCATTGCTTGTGATGTTACAAGATGGTTTTTTTTTCCTGATTTCTAGAAGTTGATCTGTCAAAACACAGATGCTACATTAGGCTGCTTTGCTGTTTGTAGGACAGCTTGGCACCGTATGTTACAGACTTCAACCACTTGGGGAGTCTTTGCAGAGGAGAGGATGGGGGACTGAGACGTGCATGAAGCTGAGATTCTTTTTCTCGAATCATTTTGGAAACAATTAACTTAGTTCTTTGAAAATGTGTGTATTGCTTCTCTTTCCCCCACTCCATCCTTTCTTAAAAATCTTTGCTCCAGCCTATGTAGTTTCCTCATGTTCTTGGTGTGGGTATAATAATATGTTTGAGAATTTTGAAATCCAGACCATGAAACAAAATATTCTGTGGTTAACACACAGTGCCGGTGGGGTAGTGTCATTGAGAACACCACTGACCAAACAACCATATATACCAGTATTTACTTGCTGGTGGTACCTTGTTCTGCCATCTCTAGATTCTAATTTACATTTGGAATAGTAAACCAGGCCCAACAACACAGAGGAAAGAGCCAGAGTTACACAACCGATACATTCTTGGTTAACAGGTCCAAGTTAGCAAGGCTACTCTTGGGTGAAATTACAAAAATGATAATGTCTCTTTGGGAGGCCCATCTTACTTCTCTTCTGCATGTCTCTGTTCCCTACTGCCTTTCTCTCCTACTGATGAAATAATAAGAGTTCTCCAACTCCAGCATCCCAGAATCCTGCCCACTGCTGCACCCTTCCCACTGGTTTCTTCTCCCTGGTTATCACAAGCACCACCCCACTTCCCTGCAACCCTCAGTATAGTCCAGTTCAGCATGGCTGATCCACACTGAGTGTTAGGATAGGGTGACTGAGTAAATCAATTTACTTGAAGGCATGAATGACTGAAGATATTTACCTTTTAAATGAAGTCCTTTTAACACAGATGCATCTGTAATTGGTGGAACTCTAGGCAGTGACAAAGAACAGTAAAAGTGAAGACTTTCAGGCAGTGACAAGAAAAGAGTGGTGAAGGAAATCTGGGGCCATCTTTGATATCACCCACTTAGGCCACAGCAAACTTAAGCTACTTAGCATCAGCCTGAGAGTCACACCTCCTCATCTGGGAGAGAAGTAGAGAGGAAAACAAGGAGATGTTATTCTTCTAAAATCATGAATTGCCTCCCTCTTTGCCTTGGATTTGCCTCCTCTTTTAATGTCAGCGGTCATTGTTGTCTCTGGGTTATGTCCTCAGTCAATCCAGCGTGGGCTTATAAGTGCACAAACTGTGATAAAAGAAACACATATCCCATAATACCTTTTCTGAGAAGAAGTTCTTCTAAGACATCAGACTTTGGACCAGTATGTTCACAAGGATCTCGTTTATAGGCAGCGTTTTAAAAGAAGCAAACCCAGAAAAGATTGGTAAAAGGTGACAGTGATAATGATATGGGCTCTACCCTGGGGATTCCCTCATGAAAAGACTCCAAAAGAATGTATAGGGTCTTTAGTTAAGCTTGATGAACTTCTTGTGTTAAACGTCAAAAGCAGTTAAAGAATCAAAACCCTGAACAAAACAGTGAACTACCAGGTTCTGTTACTGACTCCCTCTCATTATATATGCACGTAGGCACTCCGTACCTTGGTTTTCCCACAAAAATAAAACTCAGTGCCTGATTGTCTGTAATAGCAAAAGGTTGGAGATAAAAATCTAATGTTTATCAACAGGGAACTTGTTAAATAAACGATAGTATGTCTACATGATGAGGTAATTAGGCAGCAATCAAAAAGGACAAGGAAGCTATTTTCTGGCATAGGACTAACTCCCACAGAGATTGAATATATAAAGGTGTTTCCTGCTGTGTAAGAAGGGGCCACACAGTGACACACTTATTCACATTTGCTGCATTTGCATAAATAAATAATAATTAGATGGTTACTTGTACAGAGAAAATGAGTAGGGGAGTGAAATAATGGAACAGGAGTGGCAGCCAGACTCTTCAGCATTTTCTATTGTTTGGATCTTTGAGCCATGAAAACGGATTACCTACTCAAAAGCTTTTGTGATTACAATTTGGAATATTTTCAAAGTGGTTTGTCGAGAGCATTTGTTATATTATTCTCCAGTGAAGTAGGTTGAAGTTGGATGATGTTCTCCATGGGATGGAGGAGGAAACAGCCTCCAAGTGATCTGGCTAAGATCCCACCTCTGCCACTCTTTGATCTTGGGCTTACCTTTTCTAGCCCAATCTGTGAAATTGGAATAATAATAGAATTGAAAAGATGAATGTGGTGGCAGGTGAAGATTCAGTGAAAGCTGCTATCACATGGCTGGTCAGTGGCTGAGATCCTAAAACCCAGTTCTCCTGATTCCTAGTCCAGTGTGTGCTTCACCAGAAGCTACATAGGAAAGTGGCTGTTCTTTGGTGTTCAAATAATTAGAGATTTCTTGGAAGGAAGATATCTTCTAAGAGGTAAGAACAATTTGGTATTAATAAAAGAAAAGCCTCTGAAATGAATAGATTTTCCCTCTAAAAGTTGTTCTGTCTTCCGGGTACCATAACACTTTAAAAATTAGCATTGATGGATGAATTAATATGATGTCTGTGGTTTGACTTAAAATAATATAGGAGTCTAGGAAGTAGGTGGGAGGTATAGATGAAACAAATTTGCTGTGAGTTGCAAACTGTTGAAGCTGGATGATGGAGACATGGAGGTTTATATAAATTTTGTCTACTTTTATATATGTTTAACATTTTCCATAATAAAAGTAAATGTATATATTGTAGAGATTAAAGATGGCTACAAAATTCTCTGATACTCCCCCTATATGAGTGGTGGGGTCTATGTCACCTCCCCTTAATTGGGTGGGCTCTGTAGCTGTTTTGATCAATAGAATACAGTGGAAGTGACCCTATGCTAGTTTGCTGACTTTGGCCTTAAGAGACTGGCAGCTTCTCTTGGGACACATGCCTGGAGCCCTGAGCTGCCATGTATGAAGTCTGTCTGACTGTCCTGCTGGAGAGACCATGAGGAAGGGCCTTGCGAGCATGTGGAGAGGGAAAGGGGCCCAGCTTTCCGGTCATCGCAACAAAGGAGCCCAGCATGTGAATGAAGCTACCTTCGTCCTCACCAGCTCAGCTCATTGACCAGCAGGATACCATTGAGTGACTTAGTTGTTGCTCCATAAAACATAAGAATTGCCCAGTCAAACTTTGCTCAAATTCCTGCCCCACAGGGAGTGAGCATTGTAAGATGATTGCTGTTTTAAGCACCAAGTTTTGGGGTTGTTTGTTACACAGTACTAGACTGATAATGAACACACACACACACACTTTAAAAATTAAGTGCAAGACATTTAAACATCTGGCTACCTAAAATGTTGCAGCATGATTAAACTGAGGTATAAAATTATGAAGAGCTTGTTTCTCAATGTAACAAAATTAAGTATTTGAAGTTCAGGACAGTATTGTAAAGGCAGACTGGGTCTTTTTAGTAAGTAAATGGTAATGATAGGTTGTGAAAGACTTTCAGAGTCTGAGAAGTTCTGCTAGTCTTCATTTGGTACCAGTTTTGTTTGACAAAACTATCGATGGGCAAAAAACTGTCAAAGCTCTTAGGAAAAAAGAACACAAACACGTTACAGATAAATGCAGCCATGACTCAACTGAATGTGATTTGGTGGCCACTTTTCATAGTTTTGAATTTATCCCTTCATTTCGTAACATGCATGTTTCATGGAGCAGATATAATACTAATCATAGTTTTTTGAGCCCCCATCGATTTTTTTTTTTTTTGCGGTACACGGACCTCTCACTGTTGTGGCCTCTCCCATTGCGGAGCACAGGCTCCGGACGCGCAGGCTCAGCGGCCATGGCTCACGGGCCCAGCCGCTCCGCGACATGTGGGATCTTCCCGGGCCGGGGCACGAACCCGCGTCCCCTGCATCAGCAGGCGGACTCTCAACCACTGCGCCACCAGGGAAGCGCGCACCCATCGATTTTTAAATCCAGTTTATTCATCATTTGCTTGTGCAAATTGCACTTAGGTTGATTTAAGTGGCAATTTCACTTAATGGAGAGAGCTCCATTTTATTCACATTCATGTGTGACATAGTTAGCAAACAAAGAAACAGCAGAAACAAAAAAGACAAAACTTCCTGTGAGCATCCTTGTGCTTTATATAGAACCTTCTCCAGTTCTCAGATTGGACAGGTTATATCAAACGCCAGCTTTTTAGTAAGGCCCCTCCCACTTACCCTATTGCAGAGCAGCAGTGCTTGTTACTCTGGCACCTGGTTCTGCTTTGTTTTCCTTTGTGGTAACTATGAAAGCATTATATTTTACATTGGCTTGTTTGCTGTCCTCTGCTGTCACTAACATGAAAGACCCTTTGGACCTAAAACATTGACTAGCACGTAGTAGATAAGTAATAAATATTCATTAAGTGAATATTTTTATCCCAGTTGATTTATGATGGGAAACCATCTAAATGTATCAAAATACGGGAAGAGTTAAATAAGTTTTAGTGTAGCCATGTGATAGAATAGTATACGAATTATGATGTGGTACTAACTTCTGAAGAAGTACACGGTGGGAGGGACTTTAAAATTATTGCCAGACACATATATACAATGGAATATTACTCAGCCATAAAAGAAATGAAACTAAGTTATTTGTAGTGAGGTGGATGGACATACAGAGTGAAGTATGTCAGGAAAAGAAAAACAAATACCATATGCTAACACATATGCATGGAATCTAAGAAAAAAATGGTTCTGATGAGCCTAGGGGCAGGACAGGAATAAAGACACAGACCTACCAGAGAATGGATTTGAGGACACGGGGAGGGGCAAGGGTAAGCTGGGACGAAGTGAGAGAGTGGCATGGACATATGTACACTATCAAATGTAAAACAGATAGCTAGTGGGAAGCAGCCGCATACCACAGGGAGATCAGCTGGGTGCTTTGTGACCACCTAGAGGGGTGGGATAGGGAGGGTGGGAGGGAGACGCAAGAGGGAGGAGATATGGGGACATATGTATATGTAGAGCTGATTCATTTTGTTATAAAGCAGAAACTAACACACCATTGTAAAGCAATTTACTCCAATAAAGATGTTAAAATAAAAAAGCTGAAAATGTGGATCCTGCAGCGATGCTGGGGGACTGATATAGATTTCATGTAAAAAGCTCCTCAAATATTTGGTTCAGTGAGTTCTTTCGGAGCTCCTTTGTCCCAAGACAGAATTCTAAAGTGGAACCATGTAACCGTGTGTCAGAGAATAAAGCTGTTGTCACTCCCACACACCCCCAAAAAAGAAATATTGCCAGAGACCTCTAGCTCTGCAGGAGGAGACCACCAGCCTCCTGACACACACTTTCATTTCTGTGAGAAGAATTATTAATAGCCATTAACTTATTCTGAAATGTAAGAAGGCAGTTAAGTACCCGATGCCTGAGGGAAGGACAGTATACTTTCTGGGGCTGAGCCAATCTATCTGTACCGGTGCTTCTTCGTGCAAATCCTTCTTGGGAGAAGTGCTCTCATTTGCGTAAGGAGCCCAGGGGCCTTCTGAGGGGAAGTGACTGAGACTCTAATAACTTATCCCTGAAACTCAAAGTTAGACAACTCTGTTGGGGCAGATTGAGAGGGCCCTGCGTAAGGCAGAGGGTCTTTTGACATAAAATTACCTTGAGCGTGGAAAAAGATAGGACTGCTGGTCTGCTGTATCCTGAGCTGACACATGTCAGCGACCATTCTAGGCCCGTGAACATGAAAGCAGGAGTCTGTGCTAGGGCAGCACCTTGGGGTGCCGGCCTGTGCTGACCTTTTACCAAATGGTCCATGTGGTGGGTGCCTAACGCCTAGGCCACACTTAACACTGAGAATCGGTCAAATCCAGGCCATAGTCTCTGTGACTCTAGGGAGATTGGATATTCTGATCTTCCCCGGGCCCCAGATGACATCAGAATCCCCCCACCCCCGACCCAAACAAGTAAGCAGACATTCCTAGGGTGGTGCGCAGGGAGGTATGCAAGGGCGCTAGACTGGACTTCCTGTGAATCTTGGTAAGAGGAGATTCAGATACTTCTCTTTGGGATACCAGGGAATGGAGGGATAGTATTCTATCTTACATTGTAAAATCAGATATCTTCACTACATGCTCTACTGGATTAAATGGTGTCCCCCAAATATTCATATCCACTTGGAACCTCAGAATGTGACTTTATTTGGAAATAAGGTATTTGCAGAAGTAATAGTTTAGGATGAGGTCGTACTGGACTAGGTTGGGCCCTAAATCCAGTGATTGGTGCTCTTAGAAGGCCACATGAACATACAAGAGACATAGACACACAGGGAAAAAGGCTATGTGAGGACAGAGGCAGGGTTTGGAGTGATGCTGCCATAAGCCAAGGAGGCCAAGGATTGCTGGCGCCCACCAGAAGCTAGAAGAGGCAAGGAAGGATCCTCCCCTAGAGTGCTGAAAAGGAGAAGGGCCCCGCCAATATCTTGATTTTGAGCTTTTAGCCTCCAGAACTGTGAGAGAGTACCTTTCTGTTTCTTGAAGACATCAAGTTTGTGGTATTTTGTTCTGTCCTAGGGCTGTCAGTCCTAGGAAACGAATGCACATGCAATTATAAGATGATCATAATTTTGAAAAAAATGATAGGTAGATCAATCATGCACATATATGTGAATGCACAGGGGAAAGCATACAGAAAAGTGGCATATTACACAAAGAGCTTGTAGCAAAAATTAGTGGTGGGTATTTTTAGTGGTATGAAAATGAATGACTTTTATTTCCTTCTTTTTTCTTCTTCAATTTTTCTATCACCAACTGTTATTACTTTAATTAATTGGAGCTAAATTAACTACTCCTCTAATGGATGCTTCTGGCCCATTAACACCCAAATCTGTAAATCAGATTGTTCTAAATCCCACTTTAAAAAGTACTTATATTGGTATTTAACCAGTATTGCCCACCAAATGTATTTCTCTTTCGAAGCACAGCCATGGTTTGCTTTTATTTATTTTTTTTATTTCTTTGTTTTGTTTTCTGTCAAAAGATAAACCTCAAGTTACAAAACTCCACATTCCCCTGGAGTTTTAAATGTTTCTCAATTCTTCCTTCTAACCATGTTGATGTTTAAAATCAGTTGGTGATTCTAGTCTTCTTAGAAATGAATGAAAGCATCTCAATAACAATAATAACCAGCCTTGCTCTGTGCTGGGCACTATTCTAAGTGCTTTACACACATTGACTTGGGCTAGAACCCTCTTCATCTCCAAAACGTCCAGTTTGGATGATTAATTATGTGGTCAATCCACCTATGAGGTCCTATAATTATCCCCCAACTTACAAATGAGGAAACCAAAGCACAGAGAAATTCAGTAATCTGTCCAAGTTCACACAAGGAAGTAGGGACAGAGCTGGGATTTGAAACCAAGCTCCAGAATCCATGCTCTTCTAAATACTATATGATACTGTTTGCACTGCATCTGCTAGAAAAATATGGAAGAGTATAGATACTACAAATGAAATATAACTTTTCTTCTAAGTAATTATTGACTAGGTGATTTAGGTGTTATTTAAAATCTATTTTATATCCTACAAATAAGCATGATAGAGAGTAAAATTGATTTAATGAGTTTCCTTAAAGTCCTGGAAAATGAGTCTGGAATTGTTCTTGCATGAGAGCACAGCCGTTAGGCAAGGACATGGTCAGAAAATCAAAAGGCTGCAGAGATCAACTGACCACAGAGCAAACGTATCCCTGACTTCAAACTTTTCACTGTCTTCTTTTGCCCTTAGGATCCAGCCTAACAGCCCTCACCCAGACTCCAAGACCATGTCCACCTTTCCAGTCTTAACGGGTTTTCTTTCTGCTTCTGGAACATTTCATCTTTTCTGCCATGTCCAGGTTTTTCTCTGCACACGCTCTTCTCTCTGCCCAAAGAGTCCTCCCTTCTTTGCAAACTTTGCCAAGAAAGTTAAAGGTTAAACCCCACTTTTCAGAGCGGTATTTCTTGACCCTGGTTCCCCCACCCTCCACCCCCAAGAACCTCTGCAAAATTCGGTCCCTTAGTTACACACAACAAGGGCTTGCTCTGCTCACTTTTGTAACACTCATGGCTCCAATGCAACCTCTGTCTTCCCCATTCCACTGGATGGCCCTTCTCCAACTTGTTCAATGCTGCATCCCCAGCATCAACACACAGGGAGTCATCTGGAAATATTTGTAAACTAAATTCCTGACTGCCACACAGACTAAAGGAAATAGAAGACTCCTCTCCACACACACATAAGCTTTGGACTTGAAAAGTTTACAGTTAATGAAAGCAATAAACAAGAATACATCAATCATAAGACTGCAAAATTAACAGAATGGAGTTAAGGCCACGGCTGAGGCTGTACTATTTAGTTACCCCTAAAGCTGATGGTTAAATTCATCAGATAGGATTTTGAGAAGATGTCTTGCCTGTATCAAATTAATTAACTGTAGAATGTTCTGATTTGCACATAAGAATTTACACTTCTGGGCTTCTCTGGTGGCGCAGTGGTTGAGAGTCTGCCTGCCGATGCAGGGGACACGGGTTCGTGCCCCGATCTGGGAAGATCCTACATGCCGCGGAGCGGCTGGGCCCGTGAGCCATGGCCGCTGAGCCTGCGCGTCCGGAGCCTGTGCTCCGCAACGGGAGAGGCCACGACAGTGAGAGGCCCACGAACTGCAACAACAACAAAAAAGAATTTACACTTCTCACATCCCACTTGTACAGAAAGATCCAGCGTCCATCTGACACTAAGATATGCTCCACATCAGCAAGATATATAAGCAGACCTGGAGCTAACAAATGATTATCTTTCATAGGGGCTAATTGTTTTTCCCTCTGGAGATATTAGTCATGACATATATAAATATCAATTATAGCTATTTATAAAGGGAGAGGTAATTAAAAAGCAAGAAAACTGATCTTGTAATGACACTTATGAATTATTTTATTAGTTTGTATAACTCAGAGATCAGCTGCCTGGGGACTTCCCAGATATTCTAGAGTTATGGGGGGCACTCTTTTAGATGATATTTAAATAAAAATCGTCAACTACATAGGGTATCAGATGGTGACAGGTTGCATATGGTGATGGGTTGGTAAATGCTATGGAGAAAGTTAAACAGGACAGGGCTTCCCTGGTGGTGCAGTGGTTAAGAATCCGCCTGCCAATGCAGGGGACACGGGTTCGAGCCCTGGTCCGGGAAAATCTCACATCTCATGGAGCAACTAAGCCTGTGTGCCACGACTAATGAGCCTGCGCTCTAGAGCCCGTGAGCCACAATTATTGAAGCCCACGTGCCTAGAGCCCGTGCTCCGCAACAAGAGAAGCCACCACAATAAGCCCGTGCACCGCAACAAAGAGTAGCCCCCGCTCGCCACAACCAGAGAAAGCTTGCATGCAGCAACAAAGACCCAACGCAGCCAAAAAGAAATAAATAAATTTATTTTTTAAAAAAGAAAGTTAAACAGGACAGAGGACTAGGAAGGGAGGGGACATTGTAATGTTAAATAGCCTGGACAAAGAAAGCCTGACTGAGAAGATGGCTTTTGAGAAATGACTTGAAGTTGGTGAAGGGCGGGTGGAGGTAGGACAGAGAGGGTGCAAGCTTTCCAGCAAGTACAAAGGACCTGAGGCAGAAGCATGCCTGCTGAGTTCAGGAAGAGCACAGAGGCTAATCTGGCTGGAGTGGAGCCAGAAAAGTGGAGAGGAGCAGAAGATGGAGACTGAGGAACTTGACGTAGGAAATAAAAGGCTCCTGTAAGGTCTTGGCTTTTATCCTGAAGAGATGGGAAGTCGTTGGAGGATGTGACACGAGGTGTAATATGATCTCTGACTGCTTGTTGAGTATAGACTGAAGGCTCAAGGGTGAAAGCACAGGGAACAATCTGGAGGCTTCTGTAGAAACACTGACAAGAGATGATGGTGGCCTGGACCAGGGAGGTGGCAGTGGGAGACGAGAAAAGATCAGATTACAGATATATTTTGAAGATGGAGCCACTTGTCTGATTACTTCCTTTTAAATGTTGATACACATAGCCACCTTTTCTTCCAGAAAGCTTGTGTTGATTAATACTTCCCGTAGACAATTTAGACAGCAGCCATTTCTCCATAACTTCACCAACAGTGAATTAATGTATTGCCTAAAATTTTAGAAGTGAAAGTTAATTCACATTATTTCTCTTTGGAGGGAATCAGTCATTTCCTGAAATGACCAAACTACAAGAAACATCTTGGAGTTGAGAATCCCTCCCTTAGAAGGCAAGAATTGTGAGCTCTAATCTGTTGCTATATAACATCCTCATATTGGGAAGGGGAGCTAGCACTCTCACTGAAATGGCTTAATAGCCGGCCTGACCTCGTGTTGCAGGCAGACCCATCTCTGGTCTCTCAAACCACATTAAATGAGTGACAAGGTCAAATCACACAACTGAAATGACTCACCACCTGGACATTCCACTTTGGCCTCCCACAATGAAAGGACTCTAACTTCTTGTGGATTTGCTGTCGTTGTTGACATTGAGGAACAGTTGTTTGTTTTACTTAAGATGAAATAATTCAAAGTGCTTTTCTAAGCCTCAGTATTTCAAGGACTTGTTGAATTTTCTGCATTATGGTCCACTCAGGTGACTGGCAAAGCTTGCGCTTAGCAACTGTCCTTTAGCCCTCAATTTCTGTATCTGCCCTCATCCACTCTGGCGCATGGACACTGCAATTTCATTTCTTACTTCCTTCTGCTGAGATAATTGCACCTTTGGGGAAAGGCATCTAAAATATCACCGAGAAAACAAGAAAAGAAAAAGGTGACTTCTTAGGGTGCTTCTGTTAATTTAAGTCTTCATTCTGGCTTGCTTTCTCTCTGGCTTCTTATTTTATGTATTTACTCCTCCGGGATGGAGTAATTGCATTTCTGGTCTTTCTTCTTTGGGTGGCCAGAGTTGGCTTAATAAGACTCTTACAACACCTTAAAGGTTTCTTTTGTTCGAACATATTGGGTTCCTTTGGATTGTTTATCCAAAGGTTGTTCATTACTTCTCTGTCCCCACCCCTTTTCAAATTTTCTATTGTGTGCACAGGGTTTCTTCTTGAACCTGAAATTGTTTGCTGACACATTTGATCTCCATCTGCAAGCAAATTGGAAAGAGGCTGGTTCAGTAGAACTGTCGCCTTCTTTTTTCTCAGCGTGTGCTTGCGTTTCTGTGACAGTTTGGGCTGTGAACTAATTTCCCAACGTTTGGCAGTACACTGGGATTGTTGAGGCATCCATCACACCCACACACACAAGGAGATCTTTTAATTTATTTATTTTATTTATTTATTTTGGGCTGTGTTGGATCCTCGTTGCTGCACGCGGGCTTTCTCTAGTTGCGGTGTGCGGACTTTTCATTGCGGTGGCTTCTCTTTGCTGCAGAGCACGCACGGGCTCTAGGAGCACGGGCTTCAGTAGTTGTGGCTCACAGGCTGTAGAGTGCAGGCTCAGTAGCTGTGGCTCATGGGCTTAGTTGCTCCGCGGCATGTGGGATCTTCCCGGACCAGGGCTCGAACCCTTGTCCCCTGCATTGGCAAGCAGATTCTTAACCATTACACCACCAGGGAGGTCCCAAGGAGATCTTTTAAATAGTGTGATTAAACCTCCCAGAACTCCCTCCCATTTGCCACTCACTTTTGCCTGGCTCTCCTGCTGCCTCTTTGGTGGGAGTTTTGGTTTTACATGAGAAAGAATTATTTTCTAGGTTAGATTTTCCAAGGTAGCAATTTAACTGTGATTGTTATCCTTTTTAAGAAGGGATGTCTTATTTTGGAACTGAGAAAGAAGCTGGGAGAATTCCACGAAAAAAATAACAGTGAAAGAAAAGAAGTGAGGTTTAAAATACACAGCCACCTACATTTCCATTTAAATTTAGAAATAGTTCTCAAGATACCATCAAATCGCGAGGCCCTCTTAGACGTGGGAGCCTGATCATCAGTTAGTCTTCCTCGTTGCTTGGTTGGAGTTTATCTTTGAATGCTGCTGGTTCTATGGGAGCAGTTGTCAAGGAAACCTGGGCTGTGAGGCACTTCCTGAGTTCTTTCCCCAGGAGCATGGGTGTGCAGTGGGGGCTTCTGTCTGCAGCTTATTATAGTTTTATCTTGATTAATATGAACAATCACTTCGTGACAGGGAAATTTTTTTACATTTTGTGATGAGGCATTGAAAAAAGATACCGTCATTTTGTTCACCAGCTGGATTTTAATTAATGTGCCACCTAACAATTATTCACTAATATTGTTTACAATTCACCATCCCCAAAGACTTTCATATGTGGATTTAGAATGAAGTCCTAATAAAAATATGACTCATGAAAATTACCCAGTTTTTCAATTCTACAAAGATGAAAATTGTGATCTAAGTATTATTCATAGTCTCCATTTTTCTACTGATATGAATTTGCCTCATGGATTAAGAGAATCCTCACCCACTCAATATGAATCTTGAAATGTTTCTTTCAGCACAGCTTTTAGATTTTCCTTTGCTTAAGCCACTTTGTTCTAATGTGAGGGTTTTTAAACAGATAATCTTTCGTTTGTTTAGTTGAGGGAAAATCCATAATATTCTATTATTTGGCTCTATGAAATGAGGAACTTGGAAAGATAATATTGTTTCCAATACAGTAAGAAATTAGCAGGTCATCTTTCTTAGCTGAGTCCCTTTGGGCTGCTATCACAAAATAGCTTGTAAACAACAGAAATTTATTTCTCACAGTTCTGGAGGCTAGAGGTCCAAGGATCAGGGTGCGAGTAGGGTTGGGTGATAGGCCTCCTTGTATGGTGGAAGGGACGAGGGATCCCATTCAAGAGGGCTCCACCCTCATGACTTAAGCACCTTCTGCCCGCCTCCTAATACTAATACTCTCGTCTTTGGGGGGGTCAAGATTTCAAAATATGAATTTCGTGGGTAGGGCAGAAATATTCAGACCACAGCACTAGCTCAGCAACTTTGTACTAATACCTGTGAGCTATTAAGTTCAAGTCAGAATTAGATAGCTAATGTTCATTCATTCACTCATTCATTCATTCATTCGCCTATCCATCCGCCATTTACTCTGAGGAAGCCTCTGTAACAAAGAGTGTCACTTCAATGAAAGACCATGTGGTGTTGCAGATTGATGACTTATCTGAGCTAAGGCTGAGTGTAAGTGTACACAGCCACATGGTGGAAAGTCTTATATACAATAATAAAGGGCTTGGGTTTTTTTCTTGTAGCAAATGAAAGCCATTGTAAGATTGCCATCAGAGGAAAAGCAAGTTGCTGACAGCAACATGGAGGGTAAATTGGGGTGGAAGAGTGGCGGCAGGGGAGCGTCAAGGAGTATGCTGCAGTGGTCCAGACAAGCCTGACCTGAGGAAGGGACACCCAGCGAGCAGGTGGGAGAAACACACTTTAGAGATGTTTGCTAGGTTGAATTGTAAAGACCTGCTTGATTACCCTGGAAGCACTAGGAGGGTGAAGTTCACTTTGACTCCCAAGCAGGGGAGGACAGATGTAAGAGACTGGAAGATAAAATTGTGAGTTTGGGAGACACTGAGTGGGGGCTGCCTGAGGAGAAGTGCAAGAGAGCTCTGCAGAAGCCGAGCCAGGAGGTCAGGACACCTGAAACATATCCTACTGCCAACCAAACATCCTCACTTTTATTTCTGGGTCTCTTCGTTATGATCTTTATTCTCACTTTCCCAGGCAGACTGTGATATTCTGTTAACAGGTCTTCTCCCAGCCTCAGCTCGGGTCTCTGTTCCTTGAAATTCTCTCTTCTTGCTGCCCCCAGAGAGACCCAAATGAAATGCTAATCTGCCATTTCCTGATTAATTCCTTAAATGACATTTCCATGTCATTTAGCTCTTTTCAGTGGCTCACTCCTCCCCATCGTGTGATAAAGTTCAGGCTCTTTGAGAGAGCCCATGAGCCCTCTCTAAGTGACCCTTGCTGACTTCATGAAGGATTCCCTATCTCACACATTTTGCTCCAGCCCTACCAGCCCCTTGCAGTCCCCTGACCTCCCCCTGTGCTGTTTTGCGATCCTGCTGTTACCTCTTGTTGGTAGGATTGAAGAAGCAGGAGCAAATGGACTAATTAATGAGGCAAAGACCTGGAGGATGTAGAAAGCAGGCGATCAAAGACACAGGAAGGCAGGCGGAGAGAGCCTCTGCTGGGATTTTAGGAGAGGCATAGGAATTGTAGGGGATATGATAAAGATAAATGCGTGGGTGACCGAAAGGGCAGGAAGTTGAGTGCAGGGGAAACACTGGATCTGGGCTGTTTCTTCCAAACACAGGATCTCTCTAATGGGCAATTTTGGCTCAGGGACTTTCCAATGACCTGACGGAGATTTTTTCAGAACTCTGCTGCAGTCAGAGGCCCTTCCTACTCAAGGCTGCCTTCCCTCTCTCTTTTCACAGGTGTCACACCAGCATCATGGCTCAAAGCCTCTCCCTGATGACTTCTGCTCCCTCCCCCTTTATCTTCATAGGCATTCCCCTCAATAAATCTCTTGAACATCTAATTCCGTCTTTGTGTCTGGCTCTTCAAGGACCCCAAATGATGTAACATTTTGTAAGTTACACAAATGCAGGGGGCAGGGGCGGGGGATAAAAAGACCAAGGGACTTGATTTGATGCCTCCATGTGGTGGAAGAACAGAAGTGAGAGCACAGGAATTGCAAGGGTAGTCGGTGAGGGTCAGAGAGTAGGATATTAGAACTTAATTGATCAGGAAGTGAGGGATTTAGGGGTAACAAAGGACCAAGAATGGTCATGGGTAATAGGTGGGTAAAGCAGAGTAGAAGTGAAGGTCAATGATATTGGACAGGAACTACAAGGCAAGAATGTTAGTTTTTACTGATTTTACTCAGAACAGCCTTGAGACCAGTTCAAAGACAGCAATTCTCAGCTTTCTCTGCAGTTGGGGCGGCCAAAGAATAAATATAAGTAGAAGTCATTGGGTTGGGGAGGGAGATCTGGGAAAAATTTTGAAGTGAGAAATCACCTGGAAGGTTCACCCATTTGCCATTTCTTTTTCCCTTTTCTTCTTTAAGCCTTTCAGCCAGTTTGACCCCTGAGGCCACTTTAAGGACAGAAACCAAGGCTAGGATGGTGGAGCAGAACGACAGAGTCCTCAGTACCATAGGTTCACCATTCTCACCCCGATCCACCTAGTTTCTAGACCTGTTTTATGTGAGTGAACTCTGGATTATTTAAGCCACTTATTTGGGTATTTTATGTACAGCCAAACTGATCCTAATACAGATACACTGTTCATACAGACATAACAATAGGAACTTCTCTTGGTAGTTGGTGTAGAGGGAAAGAAAGTAGGTACACGAGATGGCAAAGCGCTTTGTGTATAAGGGGGGATGACTAGGAGGCTATCGTTGAAACGATCAAGAGGGCGGTGGCAGTTATGTGAATGTGTTGGAGGATCAAAAGAGCAGATGTTTTGGGCTTCCCTGGTGGTGCAGTGGTTGAGAGTCCGCCTGCCGATGCAGGGGACACGGGTTCGTGCCCCGGTCTGGGAAGATCGCACATGCCGCGGAGCGGCTGGGCCCGTGAGCCATGGCCTCTGAGCCTGCGCGTCGGGAGCCTGTGCTCCGCAACGGGAGAGGCCACAACAGTGAGAGGCCCGCATACCGCAAAAAAAAAAAAAAAAACCAGCAACAAAAAAAACAGAGCAGACGTTTCTACACGAGAGTGGAGAAGTAATGGGTTGGAAACATCAGTGGAAGGCAGCCAGTAGGAGAATATTTACCTCTCCTGCCTGGCCCCAGTGATTGTGAGGTGACTGACGGAGAGGAGCGGCTTCTCTGTTGGAATGCTGAAATGGAAACGTTTGTTTCCAGGGAGAGTTTTGGAAAATAATTGAAATGGACAAGAGAGCTATATCAAGTGAAGGGAGGAGTCAGAGGAAATAAAATCACAGAAGAAGATTGAGGTAAGTGGAGAGGGTCGGACCGGGGGAAGCGTGGAGGGCTGCCTTTGGCGGTGGGGGCAGTGTCCAAAGATTACAGAGAATAGAAGCACAGAGAGAAGGGCTTGCACCAGTGTTTCTTCCACTGATCTATCTCCTGTCAGATCCAGGACTGATGGAAGGGGAGTGTGGTGGGAGGGCAGCAGGGCCCTGTGGGCTAGGGCTGGAGCCTGATGAAGTCCTGCACTTTTGCTGCTGCTCAGGGACAAATTTGTGCACGGCAGCAAGAATGATCCTAGTCACAAATGTTGATCCTGTCTCAGCTCAATCCGAAGGTGGAAGCAAAATCCCAGGTGAAGAACCTCAGGATCGGAAAGCCGAGGTGCCTGAGAATTAGGGTTTGCACCATGCTGCAGGGGACAGGCAAATTTTCTCCCTCCCTTGGTACTTCCCTAGGCACACCCTGGCCAAAAGAAAATCAAGGAAAAATCACAAATCTATGGATTTGGGGGTGGGGGTCACTAGTGGAGAACTACTCCATTTATTACATAGAAGAACCAATGTGTGATGTGATAGGAATGAATCTTAGCATTTCTGAAGTTCAGGAGTATGGCAGCCATATTTCCTCTTTCTCCATCTCTTTTCCTCTCTTAAAAATGCTGCATGAACAACAGGAGCAAATTTTCTGGACCCCAAAGAAAATATAAGGGCTGATCATAAGTGTATTTTTGTTAATAAGCCGGAATCCTTGAAATTAGACCTGCTCCTAAAACGTAGGCTCTTTATGACATAATCACTTTTTATAACTAAGTTGATTTTGTTCTTAAGGTTTTGCGACACTCACCGCATCTTGAGAGAAATAGGAAATATGTGGAGTGTTGCAAAAATAGGACTAGGAATTACTAAACTAGGTATTTCCCCAAAGTGCATTAGACATCGCAGGTCCTAACCTAAGTGATGCAGAATCATCCTGCCTGAAGAGAACCCTGACTTCTTAATGTCCTCTCTTAACGGCACCCATCAGGCCCAGAAAGTCCAAATAGCCCAGCTCCCAGGAGGTAACAAGTTTGGACGCCAGGATTAATGAGTAGACTTTGGATCTTTCTGGTGCTATTTTTTCCTCACTGCTTCAATGACTTTGGACATTTTCTTCCAATTGATTAGGATTAAATGTGCTTTTCTAAGGTTCTGTTGAGAAAAGCCAGAGACCTGCACTTCTTATTGCTGTCACTGCTGGCCTCGCACAGTACCAGCAGGTCCTCGCCGTCTCTCCAGCTCCCCCCCTGTTATCTTGGGATCCTATTCCCAGGCCTGGATGAGCCAGGGTGGAAGCACAGCTGTGGATGATAAGGAAACAAGGTTGGGGAAGCCAGGAGGTGACAGGAACTGGGGTCTCAGAGTGTCATTTCTCTTCGTCCACAGTCATGGGCAGGGCAGCCCCGGAGGGACTCAAGGGCTTCTCCTCTCCCAAGTCAGTTTGTGAACCCATGTGAAACGCATTCAGTGAATACCAAGGGGTGTCCGTTGGGGGCATAGGAGGGAAGAGGCGGGTACAGTCAAATAGGGTTATCTGAAGAGAGTGTTAAAAAGGCATGGGGGGCTTCCCTGGTGGCGCAGTGGTTGAGAGTCCGCCTGCCGATGCAGGGGACGTGGGTTCGTGCCCCGGTCCGGGAAGATCCCACATGCCGCGGAGTGGCTGGGCCTGTGAGCCATGACCGCTGAGCCTGTGCATCCGGAGCCTGTGCTCCACAACGGGAGAGGCCACAACAAGTGAGAGGCCCGCGTACCACACACACACAAAAAAAGGCATGGGTTAGCTGGATTCTCCAGGAAACAGGTGCTGGGGCGGAGTTAACTGACTTGTTAGGGGTAAAGCCTGTGGAACATAAGGGGGAAGGAAGCAGGAATGAACAGGGAGAGGCTTTGTTCTTTGGTGCCAATCTGATCCCTGTGGAAGAATACAGAGGACGAAGCAGGATTGGGCAGGGGTGCCTCAGAGCATGATTCAGATCTGACAAAGTCTTAGCCCACCTGACTGAGGCTGTGAGCAAAGACTGCCAGTTAGTGGAGTCCCTCTTGTTGGGCAGAAACGGCCAGCCTCTTGTACCCCCTATGCATGGTCACAGCAAGGGGGCTGTTCAGGAAGAGTGAAACAACAACAACAATAGATCGCGAAGTTTGAAGGCAGTCAGTTAGCTGCCGCCTTGCAGTTCGATGGCAAGTTCTTTCTTGAAAGCAGATTTGAGAGGCGCACCTCCATGGCTGTCATCCCCAGCATGGGGTGGGGAATGTGCTTTTCTAACAACCAGAAGCAATAGAGCAGAGCTAGAGAGACAGGGGCACCACTAGCCCCCTTAGCTCCAAGGACAGAGAGAGGATCGTGACTGTGGGCTGAAGGGTGCAGCCAGCATGGAGGGAATCGGGGACCAACACCTGGCCCTCACTCACCTCCCTCCACCCTGCTGGTGCTCCCATTCTCCATTCCCAGGCAGCCTGCTGATATCATGGGTGCCTGTCAGCCTCCCCAAGCAGAGAGCGGGGTGGAGGTGAAAACAAGTGCCTCCAGCGTACGAGGGCAACCACAGAGGAGCAACAAAATCTGTAAGGGAGAGATAACCCAGCCTTGGAGAAGGCATGAGTCAGGGAAGGCTGTTGCCTTGCTGTGTTCTCCCCAGATGCCCTCATCCCACGGTCACTGGCCAGATTCTAGACCATTGGTCTCCAAACCCTCAGCAGCTTCACTTACTAAAGCAAGGTCCTTAGGGACAAATGACATAGAGTGATTTCTTGGAAGTGGATGAACGAGGGGAAGAGTAATTTCTTGGAAGTGGATGAACGAGGGGAGAGAGAGAGATAGAGACAGAGATGATAGAGATAGATAGATAGAGACAGAGATAGGGAGAGAGAGAAGAACAAGGAGAAAGAGGATGGCGAAGGCGATGGTGATGGAGAGGAAGAGGAGGAGAAAAAGAGAGAGAGAGATTGAGAGCACTCCCTCACACCCCCAACACACACCTTGTTCTACTTTCCTAGATCTTACATCTGAGTATGAGGCATTGAGGGACCAAGAATCTGAAATCAGTCACACTCCGTAGACGACTTGTAAACCTGTGTGTGCAATCCAAACTCTCCAGACAGGCCCAGCTTTCAGAGGATTTGCTGCTTTGCAGAGTGGCCTGTGGCCATCTGCACACTTGGCCCCCTAGGTCTTTCTTATCACTTCCTACAGAGGGCTCCTTTCCATTATGGGCCCAGTCTCTCCAGCTGCCTGTAGGCATTTCTCTTGTAATGTTATTTCACAGACATTCACAACCACTGGAAACATTAGTTCTGCTTCTGACGAATGGACAAGGCTAGGCAAATTACTTTCGGCAGTGAGCAGTTAAGATAATTTTTTAATGATTCAAACAGGCCTTAGCCAATGGTGTTCAAAACAGGCTTGCTGGAGCTGAACCCGGAGCCGACAGATGGTTTCTCTCCTAACTTAATTTGATTGAGTGAGACATTTGATTTGAGCTTCTATGAAAGGGAAATAATGTATTTAATTGTCTGATGATGCTTGGCCTATTTTCAGTGAAAGCGTGTAACTCTTTTTGTCTATAATGCCGACCATCTCCCCTTACCACCCCCCACTTAATTGTCCAGGGTCAAATCCTTGAGTGAAGGCTCAGGACTTACTAAGTCACTTCTTTTTCTACACATTTAGAAAAGTAATTGTGAAAAATGTCCAAATGATGTGATCATATTTGCATGATGGGATGGGAGATGGGGAAGGTTTGATTCCTTCCTTTCCACATGAATTTGTTTCCTTCTTAAGACTCAGAAATAATACCCACCTATCTCCCAGATGTGCTCAGTCCTATTTCTTTCCCCATAGTGGGAACTAAGTAAACTCCTGTTGACTGTTGAAAAGAAAGGCAAAACATTTTTGGTGTAGTTTTCTGTTGGGAAGTTAATGGGATGTTGGTTCAAGAAGGCAGCCCTCTGGGTGGAATCACTGCCTCATACCTGGGGAGAATGCATATAGTGTGAAATGCAGAGAAAGACTTAATCACCTCTCTAAGGCCCTATCTCCATTTTTTAAATTTATTTATTTATTTATTGGCTGTGCCTCCTGTTTTACAGGTTCTTAGTTCACCAACCGGCGATCGAACCTGGGCCCTCTGCAGTGGAAGCACAGAGTCATAACCACTGGACCGCCAGGAAATTCCCAGGCCCTATCTCCAGATATGGTCACATTCTGAGGGACTGGGGGTTAGGACTTCAACGTATGCTTTCGAGGGGACAAAACTCAGCCCATAAAACAGTCTTGGCCTGTTTCACTTAGCATAATCTTATTCTCGTGGCTTAGTGTGAGACATCTCAGAGGGGAAGTACAGCTTTCTAATACTGACCCTCTCAAAGTGGCTCTGTGATTGGACAGTCTTCATAGATTTGGGTGTATCTTGTGTCCCCCAGCCTATGTGCTTCTTAAAAGTTGGTGAAGACTTTTATAAGCTGACACATATCCTAAGGCCTGCTTATGAAAGGAAACACTTCTGTAAAATTAATAATTGTCTTCTAAGTTATTTTTTTTAATAGGTTTGGATTGCTGGGTCCTACCTGTATTCACAAACAATGACAGCTCAACTAAAAATGTTGAGGTCCTGCTACATGGTAAGCTGTCTCCTGGGAGCTTAGGATACAACTGTGCACAAGACAGACTTGCGCCTGCCTGACTGGGGTTTCGCCTTTAACAGGGCAAACAAAGGAGTGAGTTACAAACCTAAGACACAGCAATACTAGTTTCTCTCTGCATTGCATTGCCTTGCATCCATTCATTCATGCATCCATCCATTCATTCATCCAATCATTCAGTAACATTTATGGATCACCTCCCACCTCAGGCCCAGTTCTGCCTGTTGGGAAAGCACTGGTGATTAAGACTGGCATGGTCTGCATGTCTCTTAAATGGGAGTTGTGAATTCTTTGCCTATCATTTTATAGCTGCAGCTGTAATAGATTCAGAAAATTGAGCCAAATGTGGTCAAAACTATGTGGAGTTTGGGAAAATACCTTTCTCACGAAGATTTTTTCTTCTTTTTCTTTTATTCCTTCTTTGCCCATTATTTTTCTAAAGGTGATGTGCTGAGCCAAATTTCAGTGATTCGAGGTGTCATTTGTAGACTGGTTTGCTAAGGTTCTATGGTACCACCAGTGGTCTTTCAAGCTTGATGTGCTTTCATTTGATTTCCTTCTTGATGCAAAAGAAATTTTTTAAATGCACGATAATCATTGGCCTAGAAAATGTAATAAAGGATGTTCTTCTCAGAAGTAACACTTAAGTGCTGTATATCCACGCGCCAGGAGCATTTGCCTATTTAGAGCTGAAAAGACAAATGAAAAGAGTAGCAAAAAAAAAAAGGTAAATATGCATACTTTCAAAGAGTAGTTATATTTTTACACCTCTTCAAGCTGTTCTGTCTTCTCTTTCTCTCTTATGTGGCAGTGCTGAAGTTAAAGCAAATGGAAAAACAACACACTGTTACAACAAAAGACAGCATATCAGTCAGATTAACCAAGACAAGTTGGTTGGAAGGTTTAAATGATCTCTGAGCTTTATGCACACAGCCTGGTTCTGACATGGAGTGAGGAGCTTTGGCAGCCAAATCACTGCGGCATGTGATGGTCAGTGACCTTATCCTGAAGCATGTTACCGTTTCCAAGTATTATAATGCTGCAATTTCCTGTACACAGTTATGATCATTTTAAGGACATCTCTTAGATGAAAACTTAAAAAACAAAACAATACAAAGCAAAACAAAAACAACCCCCCCCAAGATTGTTTAGAAATATCTAGCCATCGAAATGACGTCCCATGAATATCAACAAAACGATCTCCACCAACAGCTGTTTACATGGACTTCAACAGAGGGTCAGTTTTCTGAGTGAAGCTCTGTCTTTGAGACTCTTCTCTTCTTTTCTTTTCTAGGGATACATAGCTAGGATGGTTTCTGGCCACATCTTTTGCTTGGGTAAAGCAGAATCTAGCGTTTCCTAAGCCTGCTTGCCATTGATTCCTGTAGTTTGTGATCTAAGAAGGGATGTAAGCAATCATTTGTTCTACCTCCTACATATTATGGATGAAGAAGCAGAACTTTTGCATATTTTCCTTAGGCTGTTTCTCTCCCAGCTAACAGTCTAAGCACCTCTGGGTTGTATAAATGTGGGCCAAGGAGTCAAGCAATGCTTAAACAAAACCACATTGAAATGGCCTGTCCATTTCGGTGTCTTTAAACGGATCCAGGTCCCTGGCTTCAAACCGAACAAACAGGTGGTGGAAAAGCCTCCAATGTATCATTGCTTAAAAATTTCCCACCTCGGGGCAAAATCAAGGTTTTCACTTTTAAAATAATGTTTTGAAACCATCCAGCCCAAAGTATCCACTTGCAGATCATTTTTCCTGTTTTGCCTCCATTGGCTATGGTGCGACTGTGTATGGACTCTAACAAGCTGACTCTAAGAATTTGGATCCTGTGTGTTACAAACAGCTCAGCCTAGCAGGAGGTGTAGAGAACAGTGCAAATAGATGTGCTCGTTGCCTGGCACATCTGGAATGAGCACTTTACGATGCCAGGAGCTCTTAAGTGCTTTTGAGTCCACAGAAGGGAGTCCCGCTGGCTCTCAAGGAGCTGTTTATGTGTTCACGGGCAGCACCTGCAGGGCCAGGAAAGAGCTGATGTGGGTCTTCCCATCCCCTCCCCATCAGGTGTGAGAAGCCTGTGTGCTAGAGCTGGAACGCCATCGCCCACACTGCTCATTCGCTCTTGCTTTGAGACCTTGGATATCCCAGTTAGCAGTCCAGGTCATCACAAACCAATGATCACAATGATCACACCGCGTACCTGGTAGGGGCCTTACCCTCACACGCAGTGTCCTCATACAGCCCAGGAAAGGAGCACCTTTCTACACACAGCTCCTGTGTTTCTGCAATCCACATCCTGTCAGCACAGGCTTAAGTGAAATCTGGTAATAAAAACACAACCACACCCCATCCAGTGGGACCCAGTGGCTTTGTCTGTTCGTTCACTGCAGGGTGGGGAGGGATTGATGACTGCCCAGAAGTTGGCGCTTCTATTAGAAAAGCAACTTCGGAGATTTCTGTCAGTGACAGGAAGGGAGGAAAGGGGAGGTGGGGAGGGGAGGCTGATGTGGTGAACCCCGAGTTGTAGGGATCTGGAGAGATGGTGGAAGGCACAGTCACTTTTCCCCTAGTAACTGTAGGTCAGGAAGGGTACCTCCTCAGCGAGTGCTGTGAGGAAGGGCACCTTCTCAGGGCAAAGCCTTCACAACCCAGCCGGCTCGGGTGCTGTCAGCTGGTCTTTTCTTTCTGAATCATGTGAGGAAGCTGACGGAAGCATAAAGGACATTGCAAGCCAGACCTGTCCTCTGATGGGGTTTTGAAGGTGCAGGAAGGAAGCCAGAGATGCAGAGGGACCCACACCAGGCTGGACGGAGGCTCTACGGTCCTGTCCTCTGCTGTCTCTGCTGTCCACAGAGACGACAGACTTACTGAAACAGCAGAGCTGGACGGGATAACCCAGTCCAATCGGTTCCTTTACAGAAGGGGACACTGAAGCTCTGAGAGGTTAGAGCCATTGTAGGGGAGGCAAAACTTTTCCTCTATCCTCTTAGCATCAGGCTGGGCCTGAGAATTAAGTTGACATAAGATGGATTCAGAGGAGATAAGCGTACAGGTTTTATTATTACATGGACATGGGAGCCTTCACAGAAAAATGAAGACCACCCCCCAAAGCGGTTGGGTCTAAATGCTCATATACTTGGTTGAACAAAGAGTAGTAATTGTGAACAAGTAACTAAAGTATATGGGGAAGCTCAAGAAAGATAAGGGCTGTTTAAACAAGGTTTGTTTGTACTGATTTCTCTTGGTACCTGTTCCCTGTCTATGGAGATAAGAACGTTTCTTTCCTCCTGGTACAGAGAGGGTATCTTTCACACGGGAGTTTCCTCTCCTGCTTTTAGGAAGGAAAAAGGAAGTCAGAGCACACTGCTTGCATCTGCTGTTTTTCAAGTGGCTTTAACTCAAAATAATCTTATGTCAAACTGGCAGATTTGGGCATATTCTGCTACATTTCACCATCCAGCTAGTTAGGAGCAAAACCAGAACTGGAAGTTGGTCCTCCTCATTTCTAGTCTGCAGTTATTTGGTTCCATCTCGGTTTTCATCTCGGGACTGGGACAGCCACGCACCCCCAGCGGATGTCTCCTGGGGGTCTACGAGGCGCCAGGTCCTGTGCTCAGGGCATCCAGGTTTCTCCGATGCATAAGTGTTACTGTTCTTATTTTGTGGATTAGGACATGAGGTTCAGAGAGGCACAGTGGGTTAGTAAATGGCACTTCCATGTGGGTCAGCCTAAAAACACAGCAAGTTAGACCAAGAGTTAGAATTCAAAATTGCCATTTGTGACAACGTAAATGGATCTTAAGGGCATTATGCTAAGTGAAATATGTCAGGCAGAGAAAGACAATTACTGTATGATCTCATTTATACGTATAATAGAATCTAAAAAAAATTTTTTTTTAGAAAAAAATTTTTATCTTTTATCTATGAGTCTGTAGCCCCTACAGACTCATAGATAAAGAGAACAGATTGCTGAGGGGTGTGGTGGAAATGGGTGAAGGTGGTCAAAAGGTATAAACTTCCGGTTATAAGCTAAATAAGTCCTGGAGATGTTATGTACAGCATGGTGACTAGAGTTAATAACACTGTATTGTATATTTGAAAGTTGGTAAGAGGGTAGATCTTAAAAGTTCTCATCACAAGAAAAAAAATTTGTAAATATGTGTGGTGATGGGTGTTAACTAGACTTACTGTGGTGATCATTCTGTAGTATATACAAATATCAAATCACAAAATTCTACACCTGAACCTAATATAATGTTATATGTCAAGTTCATCTCAGTTGGAAAAAAAAGAGAATTCTAACTCAGGTCTCTGAGTCCAGCGCTATTTCTACTACTTTACTAAGCTGGAGTACTTTCTTTCATTAAGTTATTTTTCATGGATTATATTTACTTTTATTGCTTCATCATATTTTGGGAATAAATGAGACACATGCACTATTTTTACCGAGAACATATCCTTTTGGCCTCACACAGTGGTCTCCCACTCAGACTCAATTATTTCCCCTCAATTTTGACCTCCCAGGTCCTAGAAAGGCAGTAACTTGAGAGGTGTTTGAAATCTGAATGCAGGTATATTCCCATCTCTGCTGTTGCCAGTGAATGTTAGGGCTGGGTGGCACCTGAGACAGTCTGGTTTCATCCCTTCCCTTTGCAGATGAGAAAACTGCACTCTTAGATGCTGCTGAGACATGCAGGGGATATGAATATGGAAGACTCTAGCATGCTCTAAACTTCATCCACTCCATCAACATCATCACCGTCCTTCTCTCATTCATGGGTACTGCCGATAAAGACGTGGCACTCAGGTTCAGAGGAGTGAGGTTCTGGATTTATTTGGATTAGCTGTGGAACAGCCTCCTCTTGTGAGAAGATTCCAAATAGCTGTTCCATATGTAACCTTTTCTATTAATGGACAAGCAAATAAGTTTAGTACTTTTAGGGGTCAAATGTTCACAGAAACTTTCCCAGTCAGGGTCATTTTAGTTCAGGCTGACACAAACTCATCTTGGAATACATCTACACTCTACCAACACTCCATACAAGGCCTTAGCAATCTGTGACCAGAACACAAAAGCAGCTGAAAAATGCCTTGTAAGTGTCCTTACAAGTGAAGTCCGGTCCGGCACCCCCCGATGGCTGGACTCCCGCTCAACTGCAGACAGGCTAAGACGTCTATAGCTGATGGCAGGGGCACAGCTGCTTTGGGACAAAAGATGGGCAAAGAGTGAGGCAGCACATGGAGGGGCAAAGCTGAGAGAGGTGGGGTTGGAGTGAAAGTTGAGTCCATCTCCCCCTCCTCTGTTCACTGCTGGGGGGCCTGGCAGGGCTCTGGGGAGGAAAGTATTCTTCATGCTCTTTTGAGTGACATGTAGGTGTTGGGTTCCCATTGGTCAGCTGGAAGCAGTACAAGCGACAGTGTTGGTGAGTGAGAAATGATACCACTGGGGGTTCTGCATTCCACATAAAACTTGCTGACTTTCCTTCTGGTTATGCTGATGGGATAGGAAAGGTCTGGTCTTAGGGGCTGCTGTTAGCCCAGAGCCTAACTCAAACGTGAAGTATGTGATCATCATAAAGCATCAGGCACCCTTGAGGGACATTCCAACAAGATATAAGTATCTGGTCGGGGACTTCCCTGACAGTCCACTGGTTAAGACTTCACACTTCCACTGCAGGGGGCGAGGGTTTGATCCCTGGTAGGGGAACTAAGATCCTACATGCCGCGTGGCACAGCCGAATTAAAAAAATAAAAAAAAAAGATTTAATTGTCTGGTCAAGAACACCAATGAATTCATAATCATTTATTGTAAATCACTCAGAGTTTACACATTATAAATGGCAAAAACACCTGCTGGATGAAGTACTTTATTATGACAATTTCTTATTGGCATCACTTCTTTTTCAAAAATTTAAAATTTAAATTTAAACCCTACATCTTCCCTATCTTTGAAGCACTATGTTCTAAGTGCTCTGATGCCAACACTATAAGGCTTTCTTTTGCTCTAACATCTAACACAAAGCGGAACGCTGTCCCATTAATTTGGCATGCTCTTTACAAGGCAACTTAACACACAAATTTTTCTTAAATCCAGAAGCTACATAATGGTCACTTTATGTCTTGCTGCAAGTTCAGTGAAGGCTGCATGCAGGTGAAACATTTGTAGACACTGAGTTCTAGATAACTATTGGTTATTAACATCTGATTGCCTGGTGTAGTAAATTAATATGCTTATTTAGCAGAAGTAGGTAAAGTACATGCATCAGTGGCTGGGATCAATTAGAATATAAATTAGGTGTCTAAACATTTAAATGAGAGTTTCATTTGAGCTTAATTTGATGTCTGGCACTTCTGAGTTATACACCTTAAAATGACAATAGCAAAGAGAACAAAATCAAACACTTAAAACAGGCACTGACTTATAGGGTCAGCTGGGTGTACAGCTCGGGACACAAAACTAGCTGAGCAGTGAACAGATCTCTTGAAGCAAAGACAGTGGAGCATTGACAAGCTGGAAACAGGGCAAAAAAATAAGAGAGCCATTTCCTGTGCTCTCATTTTTTTATGTTTTCAATTCTCTTCCTTAAAAATAACGAAACACAAACACACAGTAATTACAAAACACAAACATTCTTTACTATTTAGACCCTCTCTTTTGTCTTCTACCCTGCCTCTCTGCTCCTTCAGATAGCCTGTTTAAAAATAACGTTGGGTTAACTGGTAGAAAAAGAAAACAAGGCTCTCCTGAATCGCACTGAAAGAATATTAAATTCCTTCATCCTGTCAGGGTTAACATCTCGTACAAGCACATGACGATGTATGTTTGACATATTGTAGCTACAGTGATTAAATCACATGTCTACGTTCTAGTGTTAAATCATAGTTACACTGAATTTTAAAAACTTATTTTCATTGAGAGTTGTATCTTGACATTAGTTTGAGACAAACAAAAAATTCCTAAACCGCGTAGACTCCGTTCCCTCCCCACCCTGTACCCCCTCCCACGATCCAATGAACAAGAGAAGTGTAGTAACAAAGGCCATGAACTGAGGCGTTGACAGCGGATGTGGATAGCGCTTCCAGGGTCAGGCGCTGCCCTCTCCAGTTCTGGCTTTCCGGGCTTCGATCATCGGCTTGGTTGCCCGTTTGCGGTCAGTGGCCAGTCCCAGCCAACACATGAAGTCAATGAACCAGGTGGTTGGGTTGAAATTTAAGCCAAATTCACTCGCAGAGTAGTCAAAGGGAAAGGTGTGATGGTAGTTATGGAAGCCTTCACCTGGAAGACAAAGTGGGCTTGAAATAACCCAATCAGCATCTCTCTGTAGAGCTTTCTAAAAATCACTCATTTATTACAAGACACTGTGTCAGGCTCCAGTGGGGAGCAGAAGACTTGCTGTCTGCCCTTAGGAAGCGTTCACTCAGTTGGCTAGACAAACTCAATAGGAACAGAAAAATAACAATAATCAGCACAAAGTATCAAGAGTAATTTTCCCTGTGGATTGGTGACATGCTCCCACGACTTCAGAGCTGTACTTCTTTTTTTTAAAATTTTATTCTTTTTTAGTTTTTTGCCATACGCGGGCCTCTCGCTGTTGTGGCCTCTCCCCTTGCGGAGCACAGGCTCCGGACGCGCAGGCTCAGCGGCCATGGCTCATGGGGCCCAGCCGCTCCGCGGCATGTGGGATCCTCCCGGACCGGGGCACAAACCTGTGTCCCCTGCATCGGCAGGCGGACTCTCAACCACTGCGCCACCAGGGAAGCCCAGAGCTGTACTTCTTAAGCTAAATGCCAAATGGCTGATAGCAGATCATCATTTTGCTGTATGTTCATAAAAGGAAAATAGCCTCTGTGGATTGAAGTAATTAAAGGAAGACTTCCTGGAAGAGCTTGGAAGAGATAAATGATAATCATTCTGATAGGTGAGTGAATTAAGGAGTTGGATCTTTAACTATCCAAAATCTGCCTATATATTATTCTACCCCTCACAGTGAATAGCTTTTCCTCCCTTACTTTTCCCCCCCACTAAGCTGTTTTCAGGAAAAGTCTCACAGCTTCTTTCTTTGTTTTCTTTTTAAAAAACAGCTTTATTGAGATATAATTTACCATACAATTCACCCATGTAAAGAATACAATTTAATGGCTTTTGGTGTATTCACTGAGCTCTGCATGCATCACCACAATGAATTTTATAGCATTTTCATTACCTAAAAAGACACCCCACTCCCCTTAGCTGTTGGCCCTTAACCATCCCCCCTCCCTCCAGCCCTTCTTTCTTTCTCTGTGTTGGTTAATTTTACATTTTTTTTGTGTGTGTGTGTGGGATCTTCCCGGACCAGGGCACGAACCCGTGTCCCCTGCATCGGCAGGCGGACTCTCAACCACTGCACCACCAGGGAAGCCCCTAATTTTACATGTTAACTTGACTGGCCAAGGAGTGCCCAGATTAAACTTTATTTCTGGGTGTGTCTGTGAGGGCGTTTCTGGATGAGATTAGCATTTGAAGCAGTGGACTCAGTAATGTAGATGGTCCTCCTCAATGTGAGTGGGCATCAGCCAGTCCCTTAAGAGCCTGAATAGAATCAGTGGTGGAGAAAGGAGGAATTTGCTCCCATTTTCCTGACTCACTGATTGAACGTCTATCTCATCTTCTCCTGCCCTCTGACTGGGATTTGCATCATCAGCTCCCCTGGTTCTCAGGCCTTCAGACTCAGACTTAATTATACCACTGGCTTTCCTGGGTCTCCCGCTTGCAGACAGCAGATGGTGGGACTTAGCCTCCATAATCACATGAACCAATTCCTCAAAATAAATCTCTCTCTCTCTCTCTTGCTCACTCCCCGCCACGCCCCCCTCCCGTCATACACACACACACACACACACACACACGCATGCACGAACAGAATACATCTACATTTATATAGATACAGATATCCTACTGTTTCTGTATATATGTATATATAGAGATTATGAGCAATATTATGTATATATTTATTTGCATATATTTATACATATACTGTTTCTGTTTCTCACTTTTACTAATACTAAGCCAATAAGATTGGCTTATTCTGAATATTTCATATAAATGAAAACATACAATATGTAATCCTTTGTGACTGGCTTCTTTCACATAGCATAATGTTTTCAAGGTTGTAGCAGATATCAGTACTTCATTTCTTTTTATTGCTGAAGAGTACTCCACTGTATGGATATACCACATTGTACTTACCCATTCATCAGTTGAGGGACACATTTTAGCTGTTATAAATAAATAATGTTGCTATGAACACTCATAAGCAAGTTTTTATGTGGACATACATTTTCATTTCTCTTGGGTATAAATCTAGGAGTGGGGTTGCTGGGTCATGTAGTAACTAACTATTTTTAACCATTCAAGGAACTGCCAGATTCCTCCTTTACTTCTTAAGTGGCTACTGGTCATCATACAGTTCTTCTATTGACCACATTTGAAAGATTCTGCTCTACAATGAGTATACCAGATGGATCAGTCTGTTGTCTGCAATTTTCTGTTTAATTTAGGTCTTTTCTAACCTGGCCCTCCACCCCCTCATTCCTAGACTAGAGTACTAGAGTTTTCCCCTATTTTCAGATACAGGCACTGTTCTAAGAACTCTGGATGTATTCCCCCATCTATCATACAGTGGGTGTAATAAGAGTCTTCCAAGGACCTTTATCAAGAAAGCTGATTTGAGAGTCCAGTATTGACCTGGACAAGCTTCAAACCAACACCCAGTTCTTCAGGGCCTGTGTCATGGCCTCATTCTTTGGGTTCCCTGGCCCACCATCCCCTATGTAAGATGGTAACAGTCCCAGAGTGCCCACTCTCGTCTGCTCTCAGAGTTACCACTGGATGTGGCTCCCCTCGTTACAATTCTTATAGAAGATGAAGAGCGAGAGGAGGAGGAAACAATAGGAGGGATCAGGAAACTCACACTTTTCTCTCTGCTTATCCAGTTATTCCCATAGCTAAATTTGGTGTTTATTCCACCTTATATTGCTCTTGTCAACACAAGATCCCTGGGGTCTTAATAAATGGGTGACCCTAACACCATGATGGCAGAAACCCATGGCAGAGGGATGCAGAGACTGTTTCAACTTAACAGCAGGAACCTCCCTTCCTGGGTTTGATCTCTGTACTCAAGGCTCAGGTTACCCAGGAGACTGAGTTGCTTCTATCAAGATACAGCTATCATTTATTAATCACTTACTGTGTGCCAGCCACCATGCTAAGTTCTTCAAAGGGTATTAATGCCTATAATCCTCACATAGCTAAGCTATCTGCTATGATTATCCCCATTTTTTTTTTTTTTTTTTGCGGTACGCGGGCCTCTCACTGTTGTGGCCTCTCCCGTTGCGGGGTACAGGCTCTGGACGCGCAGGCTCAGCGGCCATGGATCACGGGCCCAGCCACTCCGCACCATGTGGGATCTTCCCGGACCGGGGCACGAACCTGTGTCCCCTGCATCGGCAGGCAGACTCCCAACCACTGCGCCACCAGGGAAGCCCGATTATCCCCATTTTAAAATGAGGATGGAAATGCACAGAAGGGACAAGTAACCTGCCTAAGACCATACGGCTAGTAAGAAAAACAACATCCCCGAAGGCTTGTTTTCTGCTAAGCACTGCTGCAAACAGTATGTATTAACTCATCTAACCCTCCGGTGACCCCAGGCGGAGGTCAATGCTACTATATATTATCCCCACTTTACAGATGAGGACACATGGTATGGAGGAGCTAGATAACTTGCCCAGAGAGTAGGTGGAGGAACCAAGGCTCAACCAAACCTGTCAGACTCCAGAAGCCTTGCTCTTAACCATTCTATGGTACCGCAAGATGCCAAGGTCCCGATTCTCCCCATCCCTCTGTTTGCAGGCCTTTTAATTAATTAATTTATTTTTAAGGTCAGCCAAATGATGGACAGCTGAGGCTATAGCGGTCAGGGCAGTTTGAGAGAGACATCAACTGCTACTCCTCCTTTAGGAAAGTTTCCATGGTAAAAATAAATAGCTACTAATTACTGATCACCTACTATGTACCAGGCACTGTACTAAGCAGTTTATGTATAGTATCTTAGTTAATTCTCATAACACCCCTATAAAGCAGACATTCCTGTTCCCATTTCACAGGTAAGAAAACTGTAAATCAGAGAGAGTAAGTGGCTCGGATTCTAACGCCAAAGCCCAAGTTCATCCCAGTTTACTCCACCCCATTGCCTGTCTTTACAGATTCCACAAAACCACTGAGAAGCCTAGAAGATCTGAACTGCCACTCCCCCCACCGGCTCCCACCCCATACTCACCGATGGCACCCAGGGTGACGAGCGGGTTCTGCCGAGGGCTGATGTTCTTGTCATAGGGCCGGTTTCCGTACATGTGGGCGACACTGTTGACCAGCCAGGTGACATTGAGTGAGATGGTGTAGCGGAGGATGGAGGCCAGGAAGTAGGAATTCCACAGACTCTCTCCCCAGATGCACCAGGGCACCAGTGTGGGGACCATGAAGCACATGAGCACCACGCTGATCTTGTAGTACCTGGAAGGCAGGATGTCATGCTATCGTTGGGCACCTGTTGATGGTGGCGGGGATAGGTGAGTAAGCTGCAGGGAAAGTCAGCAGTGGCACTGCTCAACTCCTTCAGCTCTTGTGCCCTGTTGTGTGTCACTCTGTATGGGGGTCACAAACCCAGATACCTACAAGGGCTAGGCAGGTAACACAAATTTGAGGATTAGGACAGGCAGAAGCTATAGGAAGTGGAAGGACCCACAGCATACTTCAGAATTTCAATATAAAACCATGAAACCCATGCATCTTAAAGCTGCATTTGTCCTCCAAGCCGCAGGAGGACAGCTTTTTAACAGCCTTTTCTTTCTTCCATCAGTCAGTCAACCTGACAATCAGGTTTTTTTCAATAATTTCAAGAAATATCCTGTATTCCTTGAATAATTTTCTGGCACATGATTCTGTACTAACTTAGCTTGGTAAAAGGTAAACAACCCCTTCCCTAAAATGTTCTCTGTCCCTCTGAGATTACATTCCAAACCAGCTAAAAATAAACTAAGTATAGGAACAGGCACAGCCACATAAAAAGTAAAAATTATAAAGAAACCATCAATAGTTGGATTCCTGGGTCTGTTCATCCAGCAAACGTTCCCTGAGCACCTCCTGTAGGCCAGGCCCTGAGTACTAGAGGTACAGAGACAAATTTGACACAGTCTCTGCCCCAGGCCCCAGTCAGGTGAAACCTCCAGCTGTGTAGGACCAGCTCTAAGTAGGGACAGGAAAGGCGCTCTGAAATGAAAATGTCCAAAACTGCCCGTTCATAGCTGAGTCCTCCCTGACCTGCCTTCAAGTGACCAAGCTTCTGGGAGGCCTCTGTTAAGATGCACGTGTATGAACTTGGAGGGAGCACAGCGTGAGGAAATGAGACTAGGGAGGTGGAAGGCTTTGGCCTTGAGCCCAGATCTGATTCTGGATGCAAAACAAGCCTCTTTTTATTCTTTCACTCTCCTCTTGTTCACAGCTAGATGGTTCCCCAAAGCAGAGCATGAGGCAAGGGCTTCTATGTGGGTCGTTTATTGGGGAAATTGAGCTCAAGTAACAGGAATAGGCAGCTGGGAAGTGGGAAATGAAAGGAGGGAAAGTCAAGATGGGGGTGCCCACTGCTACAGGCAACTGAACTTGGACCTTGATGGGACACATTATACCTCAGAATTATTCTCTCAAAGAATGAGAGAAGGCACTGTTTTCCCATTGGCTCCAACTCTTCCTTGGTCCAAGGGTCCCCATGGGATGTCAGCTCTCTCACACTTCCAAGTTTGCTTGGGTCAGAATGGCTGAGTGTGGTCCACGGGCATCTCAAGTGATGGTGGCAGAGAAGTCAGGGCAGGAAGTAAGAAATAAGCAGTACAGCTGAGCAAGGTGCCATTGGGTTACACCTGTGCCACCAGGTGGCTGCAGGAACAGCTGGAGTGAAAAGGTGGGCTGAGAGTACGAGGTGTGCATGAGAGGTGTCCAACACAGGCAGTAACTATAACCCCTCCTGGGGTTCTTGCGAGGATCAAATACTAATAACTAATGCATACTATGTGCTTACTATGTGTCATGGCTATTCCGAAACCTGTCCATGTACTGGCTCATTTAATTCTAACAAAAACTTTAGGAGGAGGGGACCATTAATATCCTCATTTTACAGATGGGGAAATTGAGCACTGGAAAGGTTATGTAGATGGGCCAAGGTTACAAGACTAATAAGTAGTAGGACCAAGATTCAAGTCCAGGCAGAAGCACTTCGGAGACTATCATGCTATTCTGCTTTGCAAATAAAATCGTGTATGTAGGGGCTTCCCTCGTGGCGCAGTGGTTGAGAGTCCGCCTGCCGATGCAGGGGACACGGGTTCGTGCCCCGGTCCGGGAAGATCCCACATGCCGCGGAGCAGCTGGGCCCGTGAGCCATGGCCACTGAGCCTGTGCGTCCGCAGCCTGTGCTCCGCAACGGGAGAGGCCACAACAGTGAGAGGCCCACGTACTGCAAAAAAAAAAAAAAAATCATGTATGTAAGTGTGCTTTGCAGATTGCTAGCTGCATGTGAAGGTTGGCTCCCATATAATTATCACTGTTTTTATTGGGCAACATATTAACACCCATTTTCCAGTCGTTGGCATACAATATGACTGCATTTTAGTGGAAGGAGGGTGCCCAGGAGGTCAGAGGAGAGGGTGTGGTTGGAGGGGCAAAGACAAGAGACAGTGGAGGGACTGGTGGTCTGAGGTTGGGCTCCCGGGAGTCCCGCGCAGAAGGCTTTTGGAGCGTGTTTTGGGGAGATGCTTACAAGGAAGGGAGGAAGGCAAGATGGGCCCAGGCAGAAGCTCACCCACAGTGAGCTCCAGCAGATCTAGTAGAGCCGGATCGCTCTTTTAGAGCTGTCCCAAATTGTAAGGTATCACCTCATCATCTGCCACTGGCCTCAGGGTGCCTCCTGGGCTGGGTGAACATGTGGGCAAGGGCAAGCCCTAGAAAGGACAGCAGCCAGGGTTGGGGACATCAGCTGAAGAGGGGATCTGGGTGAAGCACACGGGCCCTGACCAAGGGCCCTGGGAACTGGTGTGAGTGCCTGTGAAGAGGCAGAGGCTCTGAAGGGAAGCCCAGAGGCGACGGCCTGCTGCGGCTGCTCCTCGAGGGCACCTCTAAGGAGCACAGGAAGCAGCTGAACGTTGCCCACAGAGGCATTCTGCAACTTAAGTGCTTCCTTCTCTTCCTCCACTCTCTGGGCTGCAACCCAGTACCTTTGCAAAGAGCCTCTATTAGTCCTCATTTTGCCCCTGGAAAGGAGACAGAAATCACATGCTGACAGCTAGCTCGGTGCTGGATGCCGGGCTAAGCATGCCACAGGCTTTCTCTCACTCTTCACCGCAGACTCAGGATGGATGCGCTCAGGCAATGAGGATGCTGTAGCTCAGAGGGGCCATGGTTCCCCCGGCCCTTGCTCTGACTCTGCTCTGCCCCGACCCTATGGAATCCGCCGCCTCTGGTTTGACTGCAGCCTGCAGGCTTTGGCTTCCACTCATGCCCTGCCACTGCTTCCACCTTCTGAACTGTTAGGGAAGCCTTCTGCCTGCCTGGGCTCTGGTTCTAGAAACTCCACTTCCCAGAGGGGGCTGGGTCCCCATGGAGGGAGAGGGCCAGCAATGGGGCTTCCCAAGTGGGAGGCGAAAAAGGCCTTGCCTGCTAACACAACCACTGTCCTACCAAATTCTCTCTTCCTCAAAACAAGATGCTCTTTAAAAATCACTGCCCTCATTCCAACAAAGCTTTAGCAGATCTAACTATAGGGTTGCTCTCTGACTGCTCGGCCTGTATTCTGCTAGGGTTTCTCTTTGTGTATTCAATGTGATGGATGGAAGAGGAAGGAATTTTTAGGCGGCACAGTGAGTCTGGGTGGCATTGCCAGTGAGACAGGGCTTGATGCTGATAACTGTGTAAAAAAATCTCCCCAACCATTTCAAATGGACTCAGCATATCTTCCTGTGCAGCCGAGTACCCCTTCCCCCTTGTCTTCGTTTAATTACAGTCACTGGCCTTCTTGCCTCAGAACAAGTGCTGAGATGGCTCCCCTGCTTCCTTGCTTAAGAACACTCAAATCTGGGCGCCCTAGCCAAGGGTCCACAGGGCAACACCACAAAGTCTCCACCCCTAATCCTTCCTCATTGAAATATTTTCTTTCTTTAGCTGGTGGTAGGGAGGAAGACTGGAGAGAGGCCACTGATACTGCTCTTTTTGCTAAATGGGCTTCTTATGTTGTAAAGCATCATAGAACACGTAACTACCCAACTCTGCCACTGTCTTTCTGTGTGATCTTGAGTAAATTATTTAATCACAGTGAACCTCAGGTTTCTCTTTTGTAAAATGCGGTACTGACAAATTTATTGAGTGCCTACTATGGGCCAGGTACTGTCCTAGCACTGGAGATATAAAGTGTATAAAACAAAAATCCCTGCCTTTGGGGAGCAGGGGTATTTTGGTAGGGAGATTTTATATATATATGAATATATATATATATCTCCTCATAAGCATATATATATTCTGGTAGGAAAGAAAGCTAATAAACAATATAAATAAATAAAATATAGAGCATGCTATTGGTAAATACTAAAGAAAAAGATAAAGCAAAGAAGGAGCATATGACATCAAGGGCAGGTGTTGAAATTTTAAATAGGGTGTCTAGGGAAGGACTTCCTCACACTGTAGCTTTTAAGTAAAGACTTGATGGAAGTGAGAAGTTAGACGTGTGGCTAAATAGGACAGAGGATTCCAGGCAGAGGAAACCACAAGTGCAAAGGCCCTGAGGCAGGAGTGTTCCTGGCACATTCTGGGAAGAGCAGGAGCATTGGGGCTGGAGCAGATGAACAAAGGGAAGAACTGTAGGAGATAACAGAATAATGATGGACCACATCATGGAAGGGCTTGTAGGTCATCATAGGGTTTCACCCTTCACTTTGACTGAGATGGAGCCCTGGTCAGGTTTTGATTAAAGGAGTGCTGTGATTGGACTTATCATTCTGAGTGTTGTGTGGAGAAGGGACTGCAGGGGTGGGCAGAAGCAAGGAGGCAATTAGGAGGCTGCTACAAAGCCTAGCCAAGACAGGGCATTGGCTTGAACCAGGATAGTGGTGGCAGGTGTGAGAAACAGTCAAATTCTGGATATATTTTGAAAGTAGAGTGACAGGACTCGTTAACAGACTGGATGTTGGAGAGAAAGGAATCAAGGGTGACACCAAGGATGGAGATGCCATTAGCTGATATGGGGAAGGATGGAGGAGCTCAGTCTTAGACATGTCAAGTGGCAGATGCCCATTAGACACTCAAGGGGCAATGTCAAATGCGCAGCTCACCAGACAGGTCTGGAGTTCAGAAGTTATCCAGAGATAGGTTTTGATGGGAAGAGATATTTGGAATGCATCAGTATATGAATGCATGCCACTCACATATATACATATATATTTTTTCTCGTTTGAGTTCCACAATAGTCCTATGAGATACTTTTTATAACCTCATCTTTTTTTTTTTTTTTTTTTTGGACGCGGTATGTGGGATCTTCCCGGACCGGGGCACGAACCCGTGTCCCCTGCATCGGCAGGCGGACTCTCAACCATTGTGCCACCAGGGAAGCCCATAACCTCACCTTTGTAGGACATTTACGGAGATCCAAAGAGGTCATGAGACTTCTCCAAGGCCGCACTGGCTGTGCAGAACATAGGCAGGCTTCAAATTCAGTTCTTAAACCTAATTGTCTGCTCCCTCTAAGTATAACCTGCTACTTACTCAGCTTACCAGGAAAAGGTCATAGGGGAGAGGTAAACTGGGTTGGAGTGTGTAATCTAGCTGTTGCCTCATGAATTGCACATCTTTAAGTAAAAATACTGTCTCCTCAAGGTCAGAAATAGACACGTTGTCCACTCCAGCTAGACTGAGCTTCTTCCCATTCCTTGGGCACCACCTTCTTTCTGTCCCTGTATCTATGACACTCTTCCCCAAGCCTGGCTGACTTGACTTTTTCAGTTATCAGTCTAAATGTTCTTCCCTCTTGGGGGATTTCCATGGTCCCCTTGGACCAGGCAAGGTGCCTCAGCATGTTGTACTTCTCAACTCTCAGTATTCCTAAATACTTGCTGGCTTAGCGGGCAGTCTCACCTGCTAGACCAGTGGCCTCAACCCTAACTGCACATTAGAATCAACTGGGTGAACATTTAAATACGACTGATGTTGGGAACTCACTGTAGACCAACAGAATCCAAATGAATCCAAATTTGTGGCCTGGGCACTGATAGTTTTAAAGCCTCTCCATTGCAAACATTGATCATGGCCTCCCTATAATCCACCCCACCCTCTCTTTCCTGCTGAAATGCCCTGATATTGTTCAGATACCCAACTGTCCTCCCTGCAGCCATGTCCTCTGGGGACATGGGTCCTGATTGGTTTCAGGCAGTCAACGTTGATCTCATTCACTTTGCCAATAATAAATTTGGGAATTGGGCAATAGTGGCCAATAAGGTATGAGGGAAAGGATGGCTACAATTTTTTGAAAGGGAGATAACAAATGTTAGTGAAGATGTAGGGAAATCGGAAGCCTTAGCATCATTGGTGGGAATGTAAAGTGGCGCAGCTGCTGCATAAAGCAGTTTCTCAGAAGGTGAAACATCTAGCAATTCCACTCCTATGTATCTGTTCAGACGGTTGGAAGGCAGGGACTTGAACAGGTATCAGCACACCAATGTTCACAGAAACATTATTCACAATAGCCGAAATGTGGAAACAACCCAAGTGTCCATTAATAGATGAATGGATAAACAAAATGCTGTCTATCCATACTATGGAACATTATTCAGCCATAAAGAGGAACAAATTTTTGATATATGTTACAACATGGATGAAACTTGAAAACATGCTTAATGAAATAAACCAGGCACAGAAGGACAAATATTTTTATGATTCCACTCATATGAGGAACCTAGAATAGGCAAATTCATAGAAAGGGAAAGTAGACTAGAAGTCACAGGAACTGGAGGGAAGGGGAAAGGAAGAAGGAAGTTATTGCTTAATGGGTATAGAGTTTTTTGGGGGATGATGAAAAAGTTTGGGTATAGATAGTGGTGATAGTTATACAACATTGTGAATATACTTAATGCCACAGAAATGTACACTTATGAGTGGTTAAAACGATAAATACTATATGCTGGGTATATTTTACGGCAATAAAAAAAGAGAGAGAGATGAAGGAATATTTTCCTTGATAACAGAAAGAGCTCAGAGGCAAAGATGGCATCTCTTTTTTCACAGTGACTCCTGGCCCTGCTCCAGCCATGCGTGACTATTGACAGGAAGAAGGCTCAGAAAAAAGTAGACCCCTTAGGTTGACGGAGCAGAAAGATGGAAAGGCTCTTGAATATGCTGTTGAGCCACAAAACTAACCAACCCTAGAGTGGCTTTATCCCTGAGATCTTAGTCTGAGACAAGCCAGGCGGGTCAAGATCTCCTGTGGGGTAGCTGAAAGCCTTCTGGTATAACGTAGTAGACACTGTGATGTGCCATCCAGATCTCCTCTCAGGATCAGAGGGCTTCATCTCCCAGTGGATGGCAGTGCTGCCTCTGCCTTGCCCTAGGTCACGTCCTCTCCCAACAACCCCATCCAGTGACTGACCTATAAGGGCAGTAGTCCGCTACCCAGGCCGGGTCCCATTGCCCCAACTCACCATGACTCTGAAAGTCATCTCCACTTCAGAGCCCCTACAGGGTTGGCTGAAGCCTCCACTGAGATCAGTTGAGGCTCAGCTTCTTCCCTTGCTCAATCCTGTTTCGGTCCCTTCTTCCACAGGTGTTGACCCCAATGACCCTTCCAGTACTCTCCAGTAAAGTTTCTACAATGTAACATCCATCTTGGAGGCAGCTTCTGGGTAACCTGTCTTGCCACATGGATCTACTGCAGGGCCTGCAGGGTCCAGCAGAAAGCCAGACACTTCAGAGTCTAGCACAGAGACTCGCACATAGCAGGCACTCCTAAATATTTGTGGAATGATTACATGAATGATCCTTTTTTCTTTTTTCTGAATGGTTAGTCAATGATGAGTTCTCAGCTTCTCAGGAAAATAAAAACACTACAGTGACTTCAGTAGGGCTCAGAGTATGAGAGATAAGATGCCAAGGTTTCCCAAAACAAACAAACAAACAAAAACCCCACAAACTGCACAATAAACATTCCACCTGCTTTTAATTGTGTATATAAAAGTCAACACCTCGAAGAAAGACATTCGTGCTCATTGCGACCCAACCCCCAGCTTCCAACAGGTTTCACTGTGAGGCTACCTCCCTCCAGTTTAAATGAATGATTTCTGAGCACGCGCTGCTAGGTTATTCTCTGAGCTGCCAAATACGGTAAATTTTTGGCAGTATTTAAGGTTAACAGCCAGTCTAACAGGTTTGGTCCTGGTTTGGAATGTGAGTGGCTTCTTCCTTTCTGTGAACACTCAGATGGGAGTTATCTGATAGGAAAGATAGGAGATAGAAGAAGCCTCCTGAAATTATCAAGCGAGAAAGAAAAAGAAAGGGGTAAAGAAAGAGAGAAGGGGCGGTATGAAGCTGAGAACGACACAGGGAAGTGTAGCTCTCCTTTACAGATTTGAAACCAGAGATCCACATGTTTAAGCCAAAATCACAAAAGCCAAAGCACTCAAGCTCACCTTACAGGTAACTCTGGAGCAGTTTCCTAGAGCTTTAAGGTGACAGCTTATAAGAATAGGGTGTTGGAAACCTTTCAATTCCCACTTCACAATTCCTCATGATACCAATACCACAGCGGGAAGATCGTTTTCAGCATTTAGATGAAGATAAGAAGTCCATTTTCACACGATCAAATGCCATCATGCCATGCCCCCATCCAAGTAAGCTTTGATTAGAGGACACAGATATTGACATGGGCCCAAACCTTTCAATGCTTTGAAGAATATGCTTATTCCAATAAACTGGATCACATGAAACATTAAAGACAGGCTTGAGACCAAAAGTTTGTTCTATGGAGAAGAAAGAATTTGGGATTTCATATATATATGAAATATATATATATTTCAAACCTGGGTGTGATAAGCATATTAAAACTCTCATTTTTCTTTAGATGAAAAAGAAATTGCTGTTCTCTGTCTGCAAGCATTTCCTGTTGCTTGACTAACTAACCCTAAGCACAGCAGTCCGGAGCTGCTGGTGTGTGAGATCTTGAGAGTGAAATCGATTAGAGTATGAAGGAAGGGGAAATGACCTGCCAACTTCCAAGCAGGGCTAGCCTCAGGAAGTGTGAAAAAAAGCAAATACAATGGGTGAGAGGGAAATGATAGCCCACAAATGTATCGTAATGATGAGCGATGAGCTGTCACTAGCATCTTGATTAAATATGTTTGGTTTTGTGATTTCACTTACAGCCGAGCCAGAAATTCATCTTGCCTACAGTTTTTGCATCTTGTAGGGGACCAGCCAAAATTATCTGGGTGCTTACCATAAACATTAGAGGACAGACGATCCACCCTGGCAGCTTGTAAATGCATGGACCATTCTCTCCTTCTTCTTTTTTCTCCTCTGTTATCACCCACAGGAGGTAGAATATGTGATTCGTTTGGATGCAGATCTGAAGATGGAAGCCTGCTGATAGGGAAGCTCTTTGGAGTTTTTCAGAAAATCTTCCAGATTCTTTGAATTGTTTCAGTTGAAAACAGGCTTTGCGGCTGTGTCTTTGAGTCTGCCTCTCTGGTGCTTCAGTGTCTTTAAGTGAAAGTGTTCATGATGGCCGCATTTGAAGTACTCTCAGAAAATCTTAATCACTCCAATTTGTCTTTGACCCTCAATTAGTCTTGACATCACTTCCCCTGTGCTATTTCATGATAAGCATTCCTGTAGAAGAAAATCTTTAATTAGACTAGCTAGATGCATAATCCTCATCTTCTGGATAATTTCTTCCACGGAGGAACCAGAGATGGCAAACGGCTGCTCCATGAAAGCATCTCCTTCGGAAACTTGCAATGCGTGGGGAAAAAAAGGCATATTTATATTTTCTATCCGGCTTCAGCTTTATTCGCTTTTGAGGTCTGAATGTGGAGGTTAGCTGCATCCATCTACTTGAGTTTAATCTGTCTTTGTACAAACAGCTTGCATGAATTCACTAGGCAGCGGTTCAAAAGATAAACATAATCGTTCCAGAATTTTAGCATAAAAGAGCATTATTCCTACCTCATTAACAATGAAGTGCTTGAAGAAAAATGCCCAGGCATACATTGATTGCTAAGATCGTGTAAGGAAGGTTAAAAGGACTTTTCCCTTTTCATAGCTTTGATTCTATCATAATATGCACAGGACAAGTTCTTTGAGGACAGGATTTGTCTTGATCTAATTCACATCATTCGTAGTTCCTTGAACACAAAATGCTGGTTAACTCAGCAGGTGCCCAGTAAGTAGCTGAATTGTTGACTTGCATGATGAGCATCCATCTGTCTTTGGCCAAAGCAATTGCGTCAGTTCACCTTTGTAATTGTTTGATATTTAGAGCTTCTCTAGTCCTCTCCAGAAATTTAAGTTGATTTGACTGGATGTCATTCTGGGTCTCTCTTGAGGATTCTTTGTCTGCCCGTCCTCCCTCCCATTCTTCTCACTCCCTTCCTGATTAGTTATCAATCGTTCTCAGTAAGTTATAGGAACGACAGACTAACTCCTGATGATATGCAGGATAGGATGACTAAAATGAACAACTACAATCATTTACAAAATAATTTTTAAACAAAGTCACTGCATGTCCACTTTCTCTCTTAAAACTTCACACTTAAAACTGCATTCCACTTTGACTCTATCTGAGATAAACTGAGCATCACAGGAGAGAACATAACCATTTCCCCTGATCTGGGATCCATGAAGTTGTATGCAAACTCTTCTGTGTATTCCCATTTTTCTGGGGTTCAAAGTCCATAGCTTTCATCAGATTCTCAAAGAGATAGTCAATTCCCAAAGAATGAAAGCCCAATATATATCTTTGATGATGCTGTTGTTTAACATTGATTTTGTTTCCTTTAGGATCTGGCCTAAGATTTAAGTAAGAAAAATTTAATTCAATTTAAAGGGTGGTCCTTCTATTTTTTTAGAGTGGTCCTTTTCATTTTTTAAAATTAATTAATTAATTAATTAATTTTTGGCCGCGTTGGGTCTTTGTTGCCGTGCGCGGGCTTTCTCTGGTTGCGGCAAGTGGGGGCTACCCTTTGTTGCGGTGCGTGGACTTCTCATTACAGTGGCTTCTCTTGTTGCAGAGCATGGGCTCTAGGTGCACAGACTTCAGTAGTTGTAGCATATGGGCTCAGTAGTTGTGGCTTGCGGGTTCTAGAGCTCAGGTTCAGTAGTTGTGGCTCACAGGCTTAGTTGCTTTGCGGGCATGTGGGATCTTCCCGGACAAGGGCTCAAACCTGTGTCTCCTGCATTGGCAGGCGGATTCTTAGCCACTCTGCCACCAGGGAAGTCCCTGGAGTGGTCCTTTTAAAAATGAGATTGTTCTCCGTTTTTTCAGCAGTAAAAATTTTAAAAGAATTAGTGACAGTAGATAGCAGTGTGTGCATGTGTAGATAGCAGTGTGTGTGTGTGTGTGCTCACATGTGGCTCCTGTGCTGAAAGGACAATCACCAAGTGACAGACTACAACCCTCCTCCCCTACCCAAGGGGGGACAAAATTAATTGGGTTGTTTTATTTTTGTTAATTCCAAAACTCTATCAATGATAAGCTGCTCACCAGCAGCCAGTCTCTGTGCAGGAAAGGAGCCAGTGGAGTCATTTTGGTCACTTTCATAATAATTATGAACTGCTGCAGCTGAATTGATCAGGTAGGCTGACCATTTTCCTTGTTGAGGGCAAAAATGAACAGGCTGACCTAACACAGTTTCTTCATTTCGCATGTAAGAGGAATGGCCCTTGTGCACAATGCATGCTTTGTAGCCCATGGGTTCCATTCCTAAATTCAAGCTGCACTGTCTTTTCAAATCTCCCCAGACCTTCAAAACTCAGCTCAAGACTGATTTCCTTCAGAAAGCCTACCCTGATAAATCTCCTCTCACCTGTGCTTATTGCATTATTCAACATCCCTTCAGTACAACTGTGCTGTCAAGACTCAAGAAGACAACCATTTTAGACAGCTGAGTTTTCCTGCTAGCTGGGAGTACAAGTGTTCAATTACCCCAACTTTCTTTTAAATTGTATGTGGCAAAGGAAAAGATGGACACATTTCATCGAATCAAAATGGAAATTTCTGCATGAAAGGGGTCAAAAGGTACACATTTCCAGTTACAAAATGAATAAGTCCTGGGGAGGTAATATACCGAATGGTGATGATAGTTAATAATACTGTGTTGTGTACCTGTGTTGCATACTTGAGAGTACCTAGGAGAATGGATCTTGAAAGTTCTCATCACAAGAAAAAGATTTGTAACTATGTATGGTGATGCATGTTAACTGGACTTTTTGCAGTGATCATTTTGTAATATTTACAAATATTGAACCATTATGCTGTACACCTGAAACTAATATAATGTGTCAATTATACCCCATTAAAAACAATGGAAATTTCTGTGGGCCAAATAAAGAAATATTATGTGGAAATCATTATCCATTTTTGGTCCTTCTTAATGAGAGTTTATGGAAATAACTTGACTTTCCATGATGGTGATGAGTGTCTTAGCCTGGGTTTCTTGAAAGGAAGGCTTAAGACAGAAGGTTCTACAATATTATTTTATAAAGAGGGCTGAGTCCCTGGGAAACAGAATGTGGAAAGCAGGGAAGATCGGGGGGCCAATAGGAGAGTGTGTTACTCAGCTGGCCCTGGCTTGATCCCTCACACTGGTGGGGCCATCTTCCAAGAGGCCATTTGGGTGATGGAGCCTCAGAACATTGCCTCTGGGAGGAGGAAAGGAAGAGTGCATCTACCAGCTCCCCTCTGCATTGCCTGCATCCCCACCACTACCACACACAAACTTCGGGATTGTGAGCGTGGGTGCTGAGAGGTGTCACAGGCTCCAGCACCAACAGAGACGCCCCAAGGCAGGAGGCACAGGCGTGAGGAGGGCGCTGTCGGGATGAACCTACCTGAAGCCAGTTGGAGTGCAGAGAACCGCAGAGAATGAGTGGCCACAGCCCCAGGACAAAGAAGGTCCAGACAGTCTGCAATGTTGCCTAATGGGTGTCTGATACAAATAAGTGTGAGCTTTAGACTCTGTTCGGCCCACAGGGTCTGTTGAGGTGTAAACAGCTCTTGGCCTTGACTAAGTGATTCACTGTATGACTCAGTCACTATAAGAACTGACTTCTTATGTTTACGTATTAAATTTTGCTGATTCCACCTTTATTTTCAGACACACGGATAAGCTGCCACCTCTGTTAGTTTTCCCACCTTCAGTGGCTTCTCTGTCTCCTTCTAACTCATTCCTCTAATCTGCCAAGGGTTTGAAAACCAAAGAGCTGAACTTTTTTTTTCTTTGTTTTATAATGACTTTTTATTTTCAGTGTTTTTATTTATTGGAGTAAAATTGCTTTACAATGTTGTGTTAGTTTCTGCTGTACAATGAAGTGAGTAAGCTATGTGTATACCTATATCCTCTCCCTCTTGGGCCTTCTTCCCATCCCCCACCCCATCCTGCCCATCTAGGTCATCACAGAGCACCAAGCTGAGCTCCCTGTGCTATACAGCAGGTTCTCACTAGCTATCTATTTTTACACATGGTAGTGTATTTATGTCAAACTTAACCTCCCAATTCGTCCCACCCTCCCCTTCCCCCGCTGTGTCCACATGTCCGTTCTCAATGTCTATGTCTCTATTCCTGCCCTACAAATAGGTTTATCTGTACCATTTTTCTAGATTCCACATATATGTGTTAATAGGATATTTGTTTTTCTCTTTCTGGCTTACTTCACTCTGTATAACAGACTCTGGGTCCATCCACATCTCTATGTGAAATGACCCAATTTCATTCCTTTTTATGGCTGAGTAATATTCCATTGTATATATATGCCACATCTTCTTTATTCATTCATCTATCGATGGACATTTAGGTTATTTCCATGGCCTGGCTATTGTAAATAGTGCTGCAATGAACATTGGGGTACATGTATCCTTTTGAATTATGGTTTTCTCAGGGTATACACCCAGTAATGGGATTGCTGGGTCATATGGTAGTTCTATTTTTAGTTTTTTAAGGAAACTCCATACTGGCTCCATAGTTGCTGTATCAATTTACATTCCCACCAACAGTGCAGAAGGGTTCCCTTTTCTCCACACCCTCTCCAGCATTTATTGTTTGTAGAGTTTTTGGTGATGGCCATTCTGACCAGTGTGAGGTGATACCTCATTGTAGTTTTGATTTGCATTTCTCTAATAATTAGTGATGTTGAACATCTTTTCATGTGCCTCTTCACCATCTGTCTTCTTTGGTGAAATGTCTATTTAGGTCTGCCACCCACTTTTTAATTGGGCTGTTTGTTTTTTTGATATTGAGCTCCATGAGCTATTTGTATATTTTGGAGATTAATCCTTTGTCAGTTGCTTCATTTGCAAATATTTTCTCCCATTCTGAGGGTTGTCTTTTCATCTTGTTTATGGTTTCCTTTGTTGTGCAAAAGCTTTTAAGTTTAATTAAGTACCATTTGTTTATTTTTGTTTTTATTTCTGTTACTCTAGGAGGTGGGTCAAAAGAGATCTTCCTGTGGTTTATGTCAAAGAGTGTTTTTCCTATGTTTTCCTCTAAAAATTTTACAGTGTCAGGTCTTACATTTAAGTCTTTAATCCATTTTGAGTTTATTTTTGTGTATGGTGTTAGGGAGTGTTCAAATTTCATTCTTTTACGTGTAGCTGTCCAGTTTTCCCAGTACCATTTATTGAAGAGACTGTATTTTCTCCATTGTATGTTCTTGCTTCCTTTGTCGTAAATTTGGTGCCCGTACGTGCATGGGTTTATCTCTGGGCATTCTATCCTGTACCATTGATCTATATTTCTGTTTTTGTGCCAGTACCGTACCGTCTTGATTACTGTAGCTTTGTGATATAGTGTGAAGTTGGGGAGCCTGATTTCTCCAACTTTATTTTTCTTTCTCAAGATTGCTTTGGCTATTCGGGGTCTTTTGTGTTTTCATACGAAATGTAAGATTTTTTTGTTCTAATTCTGTGAAGAATGCCATTGGTAGTTTGATAGGGATTGCATTGAATCTATAATAAAGGCCATATATGACAAACCCACAGCAAACATCATACTCAATGGTGAAAAACTGAAACCATTTCCACTAAGATCAGGAACAAGACAAGGTTGCCCACTCTCACCACTCTTATTCAACATAGTTTTGGAAGTCCTAGCCATGGCAATCAGGGAAGGAAAAGAAATAAAATGAATACAAATTGGAAGAGAAGAAGTAAAACTGTCACTGCTTGCAGATGACATGATACTACACATAGAATATCCTAAAGATGCCACCAGATAACTACTAGATCTAATCAGTGAATTTGGTAAGGTTGCAGGATACAAAATTAATGCACAGAATTCTCTGGCATTCCTATACACCAAAAATGAAAAATCAGAAAGAGAAATTAAGGAAACAATCCCATTTACCATCACAACAAAAAGATTAAAATACCTAGGAATAAACCTACTTAAGAAGGCAAAGGACTTGTACTTAGAAAACTATAAAACACTGATGAAGGAAATCAAAGATGACATGAACGGATGGAGAAATATACCATGTTCTTGGATTGGAAGAATCAATATTGTGAAAATGACTATACTACCTAGAGAGCTGAATTCGAATTTGTGTGCAGATGAAGCACACACAGGCTCTGAGTGAAAGCTGAAGGGGGGCCTCTGGGCTGAGACTAAAAATGCAGAATTATTAGGAGTATGACATTTATTCAAAGATCTCTCTCTATGGAGGTAGGGGGGAAACATGCACTTTGGAGGTTAGAGGATTCCATGCAATAAGGTGAATCTGGAACTGAGCATCTACCATGATGATTCTCTTTGTTTATTCACAGGTTCTTGACTTTATTCCAGTTATATGAAATGATGGGATCTCTGAGTTTCAGATAAGTGAGACTCTACCATATTTAATTTTCACTACACTATGTGTATTTGAACTTAGTGATATTGTTATGCTGCCTGTGATTCACTTGAAGACACTTCAGCATAAACAGTGTGAGGTGGGGTGCGTGTGCGTGTGTGTGTGTGTGTGTGTGTGTGTGTGTGTTTTCTTCTCCACCCAAGGGGAAGTCCATTAACATCTGAAGTACCCTCATCAGGAATCCACTCTTCAGGCATGCTTAGTTAGCGTTTGACAAACTCTAATAGTTCATAAATCAGAGGTCTATTACAGACTTCAATTATTTTTATCTCCAAGCAGCCCTAAAGAGTTTGTAATTAGGATAAGGGAAATAAATTTTCACTGGTAAAATAAGTGGTCGAAATATGTGAATTGGCTAGAAATATACAGTTACCTCCCAGCAGGATAAATTCTTCTGAGTGGCATCGCCTGAGGCTTTGCTCCATCCTGTGTGCAGCCACAGACAGAATTCTGTTGCTGGATTCTGACAGGAAGGTGATACTACTGCATCATGCCTTCCACGCAAGGGGCTTTTTGGGGTATCCAAAAGGGCAGGAGTCAGGGCTTCATCAAGCTTACATATGTGGTGCATGGCTATTTTTGTCCCTAATTGTGGTAGAATTTGGTCTGATGTGGGATTCTGTTGTAGGGAAGAACCATCGTTTTCCTCCTCCTCTCACACTGGAGTTGGCCAGAGTCAGTTCCCAGCAGACACGGCCAAATGGGTCTCCTGTTGCTCCATCTATGTTTTTGTAGTCCTCTCACTGTACCTTTGAGGGTCAGAGGCACCACGGGCACTGGAGAAGATTACTGCTGGTGTGATGAGGCTGTGCGCAAATGGGCAGTGCTGCGAATGGCACTTCCCTACCTCCCCCTGGGGGGTGGGACTCCAGGCTGCTGAATCATACTTTGAGGGAGTGTAGTGCCACCAGGGCTAGTGGTGGTGTCCATGTATCACTTACTTCAGCAACTGAGCGTTAGAGCATCATACAGAAATCATCATCCCTGAAGCTGGTTCTCAGCTGTAGGCTGTCCAGGACTCTCTATAAACCAGAGAGCAAACACAGTCCTCAGTTCCAAAAGTATTTAGGGAGGATGTTAGATGTTTCTTTAGTCTCAATAAATAGAGAGATGAATAGGACATAGTTACAGTCCTCAAGGAGCTTATGGTCAAATGAGAGAGCTATACAAGTGGGTCATTTTAATATAACATGATAAGCAAAAAAGGGAAATAAATCCATGATTCTAAAGACTTGCCGAGGAGGGGCACTTAGCTCACCCTAGGACAACACTTTGGCCTCAGGACCCTATTACATTTTAAAAATATTTTTGAGAACTCCAAAGAGCTTTTGTTTATGTGGTTTATATCTATTAACATTTACTATAAGGGAAATTAAAACTGAGAAATGTCTTCTTATTTCAGTAAATATTAAATATTAATATATGTCAATAATGTAAAATTACATATAAAATATATTAATGTATTTGTTAATGTCATAAAATAAATATTCAATTGATCAGTTCATTAAAATAACAATAATAAGCCTATTACATGCTAACATAAATAACATATTTTGATGAAAAGCAACTATTTTCCAAAACAGAAAAAAAGTTTTGGTGTGAAGAATGTCCTCATTTTACATAATCGCAAATCTCTTTAATGTCTGGCTTAACAGAGGCAGCTGGATTGACACATCTGCTTCTGCAATCGGTCTGCTGCAATATATTGCTTTGGTTGACATCTCTGAAGAAAATCTGCCTCATATACCTGTGCACTTGGAAAGGGGGGAACCTCACAGACCCCCTAAAAAGTAAGAGCTTAGATGCTACGTATAAAACTTACATGCTTGGGGACCTCCCACCCAGAGGAACCTTGAACTGCTGACCTCAGCTCACTGGAGGTAAGTTTTGAAGAATGAGTAAGAGTTGTTAAGGTGAAAAACATGACAAGACAAGGACATTCTAGGTCTGTGCTCCTCAAACAAACACTGTGCATCCAAATCACTTGGGATCTGGGGATGGGGCATTTCTAATCCTGCATTTCAAACAAGCTCCCAGGTTATATTGATGCTGCTTGTCCCAGAAACCACAGTTTGAGTAGCAAAGATCTAAGCCAGAGAAAAAGCAGGAGCAAAGGCACAGTGTCAAGACTGGTTCAAGAGGGCAGAGTAGAAGGACGTGCGCTCACTCCCTCTTGAGAGAGCACCAGCATCACAACTAACTGCTGAACAATCATTGACAGGAAGACACTGGAACTCACCAAACCAGATACCCCACATCCAAAGACAAAGGAGAAGCCACAATGTGACAGTAGGAGGGGCACAATCACAATAAAATCAAATCCCATAACTGCTGGGTGGGTGACTCACAAACTGGAGAACACTTATACCACAGAAGTCCACCCACTGCAGTGAAGGTTCTGAGCCCAACAGCAGGCTTTCCAACCTGGGGGTCTGGCAATGGGAGGAGGAATTCCTAGAGAATCAGACTTTGAAGGCTAGTGGGACTTGATTGCAGGACTTCAACAGGACTGGGGGAAACAGAGACTCCACTCTTGGAGGGCACACACAAAGCAGTGTGCTAATCGGGACCCAGGAGAAGGAGCAATGACCCCATAGGAGACTGAACCAGACCTACCTGCTAGTGTTGGAGGGTCTCCTGCAGAGGCAGGGGGTGGCTGTGGCTCACCGTGAGGACAAGGACACTGGCAGCAGAAGTTCTGGGAAGTACTTGGCGTGAGCCCTCACAGAGTCCACCATTAGCCCCACTAAAGAGCCGGGGTAGTCTCCAGTGTTCAGTCGCCTCAGGCCAAACAACCAACAGGGAGGGAACCCAGCCCCACCCATCAGCAGACAAGAGGATTAAAGTTTTACTGAGATCTGCCCACCAGAGGAACAGCCAGCTCTACCCACCACCAGTCCCTCTCTTCAGGAAACTTGAACAAACCTCTTAGATAGCCTCATCCACCAGAGGACAGACAGCAGAAGCAAGAAGAACTACAATCCTGCAGACTGTGGAACAAAAAACACACTCACAGAAAGACAGACAAGATGAAAAGGCAGAGGGCTATGTACCAGATGAAGGAACAAGATAAAACCCCAGAAAAACAACTAAATGAAGTGGAGATAGACAACCTTTCAGAAAAAGAATTCAGAATAATGATAGTGAAGATGATCTAGGACCTCGGAAAAAGAATGGAGGCAAAGATCAAGAAGATGCAAGAAATGTTAACAAAGACCGAGAAGAATTAAAGAATAAATACCTAGAAGAATTAAGAACAAACAGAGATGAACAATACAATAACTGAAATGAAAAATACACTAGAAGGAATCAATAGTAGAATAACTGAGGCAGAAGAACTGATAAGTGACTTGGAAGACAGAATGGTGGAATTCACTGCCACGGAATAGAATAAAGAGAAAAGAATGAAAAGAGGTGAAGACAGCCTAAGAGACCTCTGGGACAACACTGAACACAACAGCACTCACATTATAGGGGTCACAGAGGAGAAGAGAGAGAGAGGACCCGAGAATACATTTGAAGAGATTATAGTCAAAAACTTCCCTAACATGGGAAAGAATATAGCCACCCAAGTCCAGGAAGTGCAGAGACTCCCATGCAGGATAAACCAAAGGAGAAACACACCGAGACACATAGTAGTCAAACTGACAAAAATTAAAGGCAAAGAAAAATCATTGAAAGCAACAAGGGAAAAATGACAACATACAAGGGAACTCCAATAAGGTTAACAGCTGATTTCTCAGCAGAAACTCTATAGGCCAGAAGGGAGTGGCATGATATATTTAAAGTGATGAAAAGGAAGAGCCTACAACCAAGATTACTCTACCCAGCAAGGATCTCATTCACATTCGAGGGAGAAATCAAAAGCTTTACAGACGAGCAAAAGCTAAGAGAATTCAGCACCACCAAACCAGCTCTACAACAAATGCTAAAGGAACTTCTCAAAGTGGGAAACACAGAAGAAAAGGACCTACAGAAACAAACCCAAAAAAATTAAGAAAATGGTCATAGGAACATACATATTGATAATTACCTTAAACGTGAATGGATTAAATGCTCCAACCAAAAGACACAGGCTTCCTGAATACATACAGAAACAAGACCCATATATGTGCTGTCTACAAGAGACCCACTTCAGACTTAGGAACACTTACAGACTGAAAGTGAGGGGATGGAAAAAGATATTCCATGCAAATGGAAATCTAAAGAAAGCTGGAGTAGCACTACTCATATCAGATAAAGTTGACTTTAAAATAAAGAATGTTACAAGAGACAAGGAAGGACACTATCTAATGATCAAGGGATCAATCCAAGAAGAAGATATAACAATTACAAATATATATGCACCCAACAAAGGAGCACCTAAATACATAAGGCAACTGCTGACAGCTATAAAAGGGGAAATCAACAGTAACACAATAATAGTGGGGGACTTTAACACCTCACTTACACCAATGGACAGATCATCCAAAATGAAAATAAATAAGGAAACAGAAGCTTTAAATGACACAATAGACCAGATAGATTTAATTGATATTTATAGGACATTCCATTCAAAAACAGCAGATTACACTTTCTTCTCAAGTGCGCACGGAACATTCTCCAGGATAGATCACATCTTGAGTCACAAATCAAGCCTGAGTAAACTTACAAAAACTGAAATCATATCAAGCATCTTTTCTGACCACAACCCTATGACATTAGTAATAAATTACAGGGAAAAAAACACAAACACATTGAGGTGAAACAATACGTTACTAAATAACCAAGAGATCACTGAAGAAATCAAAGAGGAAAACAAAAAATACCTAGAGAGAAATTACAATGAAAACATGACAATCCAAAACTTATGGGAGGCAGCAAAAGCAGTTTTAACAGGGAAGTTTATAGCAATTTGCCTACCTCAAGAAGCAAGAAAAATCTCAAATAAACAATCTAACCTTAAACCTAAAGGAACAAAACCCAAAGTTAGTAGAAGGAAAGAAATCAAAAAGGTCAGAGCTTGAATAAATGAAATAGAAACAAAGAAAAAAAAAGCAAAGATCAATAAAACTAAAAGCTGGTTCTTTGAGAAGATAAACAAAATTGATAAACCATTAACCAGACTCATCAGGAAAAAGAGGGAGAGGACTCATATCAATAAAGTTAGAAATGAAAAAGGAAAAGTTACAACAGACGCTGCAGAAATACAAAGCATCCTAAGAGACTACTACAAGCAGCTCTATGCCAATAAAATAGACAACCTGGAAGAAATGGACAAATTCTTAGAAAGGTATAACCTTCCAAGAGTGAACCAGGAAGAAATAGAAAATATGAACAGAAGAATCACAAGTAATGAAATTGAAACTGTGTTTAAAAATCTTCCAACAAACAAAAGTCCAGGACCAGATGGCTTCACAGGTGAATTCTATCAAACATTTAGAGACGAGCTAACACTCATCCTTCTCAAACTCTTGCAAAAAATTTCAGAGGAAGGAACACTCCCAAACTCATTTTATGAGGCCACCATCACCCTGATACCAAAACCAGACAAAGGTACTACAAAAAAAGAAAATTACAGACCAATATCACTGATGAATATAGATGCAAAATCCTCAGCAAAATACTAGCAAACAGAATCCAGCAACACATTAAAAGGATCATACACCATGATCAAGTGGGATTTATCCCAGGGATCCAAGGATTCTTCAATATATGCAAATCAGTGTGATACACCATATAAACAAATTGAAGAATAAAGACCATATCATCATCTCAATAGATGCAGAAAAACCTTTTGACAAAATTCAACACTCATTTATAATAAAAACTCTCCAGAAGGTGGAAATAGAGGGAACCTACCTCAACATAATAAAAGCCATATACAACAAACCCACAGCAAACATCATTCTCAATGGTGAAAAACTGAAAGCATTTATTCTAAGATCAGGAACAAGACCAGGATGTCGACTCTTGACGCTATTATTCAACATAGTTTTGGAAGTCCTAGCCATGGCAATCAGAGAAGAAAAAGAAAGAAAAGAATACAAATTGGAAAAGAAGAAGTAAAACTGTCACTGTTTGCAGACGTCATGATACTATACATAGAGACTCCTAAAGATGCCACCAGAAAACTACTAGAGCTAATCAATGAATCTGATAAGGTTGCAGGATACAAAATTAAGGCACAGAAATCTCTTGCATTCCTATACACTAATGATGAAAAATCTGAAAGAGAAATTAAAGAAACACTCCCATCTACCATTACAACAAAAGGAATAAAATACCTAGGAATAAACCTACCTAGGGAGACCTGTATGCAGAAAACTATAAGATACTGATGAAAGAAATTAAAGTTGATACCAACAGATGGAGAGATATACCATGTTCTTGGATTGGAAGAATCAATATTGTGAAAATGACTATACTACCCAAAGCAATCTACAGATTCAATGCAATCCCTATCAAATTACCAATGACATTTTTTTATGGAACTAGAACAAAAAATCTTAAAATTTGTATGGAGACACAAAACACCCCGAATAGCCAAAGCAGTCTTGAGGGAAGAAAACAGATCTGGAGGAATCAGGATCCTGGACTTCAGACTATACTACAAAGCTACAGTAATCAAGACAATATGGTACTGGCACAAAAACAGAAATACAGATCAATGGAACAGGATAGAAAGCCCAGAGATAAACCAACGCACCTACGGTCCACTAATCTATGACAAAGGAGGCAAGGATATACAATGGAGAAAAGACAGTCTCTTCAATAAGTGGTGCTGGGAAAAGTGGACAGAGACATGTAAAAGAATGAAATTAAAACACTCCCTAACACCATACACAAAAATAAAATGGATTAGAGACCTAAATGTAAGACCGGACACTATAAAAGTCTTAGAGGAAAACATAGGAAGAACACCCTATGACATAAATCACAGCAAGATCTTTCTTGATCCACCTCCTACAGTAATGGAAATAAAACCAAAAATAAACAAATGGGACCTAATGAAACTTAAAAACTTTTTCAAAGCAAAGAAACTACAAACAAGATGAGAAGACAACCCTCAGAATGGGAGAAAATATTTGCAAATGAATCAACAGACAAAGGATCAATCTCCAAAATATATAAACAGCTCATGCAGCTCAATATTAAAAAAACAAACAGCCGAATCCAAAAATGGGCAGAAGACCTAAATAGACATTTCTCCAAAGAAGATATACGGATCGCCAAGAAGCACCTGAAAAGCTGCTCAACATCACTAATTGTTAGAGAAGTGCAAATCAAAACTACAATGAGGTATCACCTCACACCAGTTAGAATGGGTATCATCAGAGAATCTATAAACAACAAATGCTGGAGAGTGTGGAGAAAAGGGGACCCTCTTGCATTGTTGGGGGGAATGTAAATTGGTACAGCCTCTATGGAGAACAGTATGGAGGTTCCTTAAAAAACTAAAAATAGAATTACCATATGACCCAGCAATCCCACTACTGGGCATATACCTGGAGAAAACCATAACTCAAAAAGACACATGCACCCCAATGTTCATTGCAGCACTATTTACAATAGCCAGGTCATGGAAGCAACCTAAATGCCCATCAATAGACGAATGGATAAAGAAGATGTGGTACATATATACAATGGAATATTACTCAGCCACAAAAAGGAACAAAATTGGTTCATTTGTAGAGACGTGGATAGATCTAGATACTGTCATACAGAGTGAAGTAAGTCAGAAAGAGAAAAGCAAATATCGTATATTAATGCATATATGTGGAACCTAGAAAAATGGTACAGATGAACCAGTTTGCAGGGCAGAAACTGAGACACAGATGTAGAGAACAAATGTATGGACACCAAGGGGGGAAAGTGCCGGGGGGTGGGAGGGCGGTGGTGTGATGAATTGGGAGATTGGGATTGACATGTATACATTGATGTGTATAAAATGGATAACTAATAAGAACCTGCTGTATAAAAAAATAAATAAAATTCAAAAATTCTAAAAATATATATATAGTGACACTAAAAAAAAAAAAAAAAGGCACAGTGTCAGGGAACAGCCTGAAGTGTGAGGGAACAGCATGATTGGAGAGCCTGGTACAAGGCAGGAAGTTCCAAGAGATACGGGAAGCAGGCTCGGTCACGGAGATGACAGTTGTAACTCTTCCCATGGGGAAGCCATGAAAAGGTTTTAAGCAGGAGACAAGTCTGGCTCACATGGACACAATTTCTTTTTGTGAATAACTCAGAACTGCAATAAATAGAAAACATATGAGCAGAGTAAGCAGGCAATAGGATGAAGTGGAGGAAGAAAGAAAGATAATATTCTCTGTGAATATCATTACAACAGAGTTTAGAGGAAAGAGCATGTGCTTTGGATTAGGACTGAGTTTGTCTAAATTCTAGCTTTGCCATTTTCAAAATGTTACTGAGTCAACTTCTCAGAGCTTCAGATCCCACCACATGTAAAGAGATATGAATTACACGCACAGATAACGAGTCTGGAGCATAGTAGGTACTCAATACACTGAAATCAATATGTTAAAGAATGTTATAGAGGGACTTCCCTGGCGGTCCAGTGGTTAAGACTCCACGCTCCCAATGCAGGGGGCCCAGGTTCAATCCCTGGTAGGGAACTAGATCCCACATGCTACAACTAAAGATCCCATGTGCTACAACTAAGACCCGGCACAGCCAAATATATTAAAAAAAAAAATGTTATAGAGATGATTTTAAAAATAACAACTGGAAGCTATTGTTGTTATTTCAGATTAGATGTAAGCTTGAAACAAGACAATTGAGCCTAAGAATTTTGCTTATTCAAGAGCAAAATAATTCAGAATGAAGACCAGAGGGGAATCACCTAAAAGTTTTTTCTACTTACATGCCAAGCAGTGAGTGTCAGCCCACGTTTATCCTCAATAATGGAGGAGGAGGGACACGTTAGATGCTGATGAAAGTTGGAAGAAAAGGGCCTCAGGCCCCACGTTAATTATTCAATACAACTTGGCACCCAAGCTTACAATACGGAATTTAAAGGTTTAAATCTTAGATTCCCCCCCTTGTCGTTTCCTGGTAGTTATGCAGATAATAATGAGCAAAACACAAAGGGCACAGAGGAAAAAAAGTTATGCATATTAAATACAGCCATCACAGTTCTAAAACTCTCTCTGCCTGAGCACCCCGACTAGAAGGTCTTTCTAGTCCTTTTTCTCTGTAGACACTTGGCCTGCAGGATCCAGAAATTCCCTCCCCACCGCCTGGGATTCTGAGACTCTTAATGTCTCCTTCCGGTCTTGAAGTGTTAGCTACTGCAGTCACATACGATGTGATGCTTTCTCACCCCATTAGAGCAAGTATTGGCTCTCTGATTGTAAATGACAGTTTTCACCATCCTAAAAACACAGATTCTTAGTTGGGCAGAATTTGAAAGCCTATTTACTTACCTTGAAAAAAATACATATGCGGGGTTTGTCTAAATCTCCCGATAGTTGGGACATCTGAGTAATTGTTTTTCTCTACTTTGAAATGAAAGGCAAGATAAGAGTAGGTTTATGAGAGAAGACCAAATGTCAGAAGAGATAGCACACTTCAGCGGAGTCAATGAGCATGTTTGGACAAATCACATTATCTCAGGTAAGAGTCTTTGTAACTGTGTGACAGATCGGTTATTGTTTTATATGAAAATAAGCAGTGTGAGGAGAAAGAAGTGACTTGGACAGGGAGACAGTTCAAAGCCGATCCCTGACAAGGGTTTCCTCGGCTGGTGGATGGGCTGACAGTGATTTCTTTGGTCTTTCTTTCCCTGGGAATTCATGCTTTTTGATCTTTGTGATTTCATATTTTACACGAAGAGTTTAGCTCTTAGGGACTTGCCCCGCTGTCCAGTGGTTAGGACTCTGTGCTTCCACTGCTGGGGGCCTGGGTTCCATCCCTGGTGGTCAGATCCCACAAGACACCCTTTACCATGAGGTATACTTCCCAGGCAGGGAGGATTAGCCTGTGTTCTCATTCGTTCATTCAACTCATTCATTCATTTAAAAATGTTCTGAATCCATGAAAGCCTTTCTTTAAGGAAAGCAAGGAGGGAAGGAGGGTGAATTTTTGGTTTCTAAGGCTGAGGAAGCCAGCCATCCCGATGGTGGCTCTGGGCTGGAGCCCTCTGTCTCTGGCCAGCACGTGTTTGGGCAACAACCTTGACATCCTCTCCAGGTGTGGGCCCCAGAGGCGTTTTGCAAAAAAAGGCCAGGCAACTTGACGGTTCCGTTGACCTGGGAGGTCTATAGGGAGGTAAGTTAAGGTCTGGGCATCCACTCCCTGTCCCTGGGATACAAATTCAGTGATGCTATTAACAATAACAACAAAAATTATAGAATGTCTAGGAATGAACTGAACAAGAAACACACAAGATCTATATGTAGAAAACTGAAGTAGGTGGTGACAAAGGGAGAGACTCTGTTCCTGGAGAATGGGAGCATCAGCAGAAGGCCCTCACCCTGCCAGTTATAAAGAACCAACACTTCCATACAGACATCAAGGATCTCGTTCTTTCTGCCCTCCTTTATCGTGAATTCCCTCATCTCTTAATATAATCATCTACCACAGTGTTACTTTCATATATGGACTTGGAAGTCTCTGGCTATTTTATGAGTATGTATCTTCCCAGTTAAATGATAAGATAAATAAAAGCAAGGACTATCTCTATTTACAACTTTTCCATTTAATGATGTTTGCGGGTATGAACAAAGCAGGGCGGGAAGGGCGTCGACTGCCCACCACCAGCAGCTGTATCAGCAGCCAGAGCAATCACTCTGCCACACATTGTTCATTAGTTGGGGGTATGTGGTTAGCTGGGCTCGTGCTCCGTTCTGTGATATTCTGTGAACATCAGTAACACCCTCAGTCTGAAAAGTGTAAAAGGAGTGAGTATCTTTAAAATGCTTCAAAAAAGAGACACACAATTATGATGGAAACAAAAGTAGAAATGATCTTTCAAAACTGAAAGTGGTGAGAGGAGGACAAATGTTGCAGAGGGCTTGTGGCAGAGCAGGAAGAATTCTTGAAGCCCAAGACTGAACAGTGATCAAAAAGGAAAGAACAAGGATTGGTGAAATGGAAAAAGGCAACTATTAGAGGTTGGGCTAAATGTTAGCAGCAATAGACAGTGGTCTTTGGCCTAAGCTTTGTTAATTCTGGTGAAGGCCAGGAGTTTATGAGTGAACTTGAGCTTAAGCATGCTGAAAGCTGTGGATGAGTTTGCTGGAAGGCAAGGGGGGCTCCACAGGTCAGGGCCCATCCAAATCAGCAAAACATCAAATGGCTGGACAGGTGTGGCAAACGAAGTTACTATAGACAGGAACTCCACATTTGGGGGAAAATGTTGAATAGAATGTAAGGAAGAGAAGTATTCTGGTTTTAAAGCTTTGAGGGGCCCACATATGTTTTTATTTCTGGAGATGTAGCTAGAGACTGGCAGCTCAAACGTCACTTTGGACTTATGAGAAAATGGGACATACGAATAGGCTTGTAGAACTTAAGGTCTTCATAAATAGAATGGCTTCATAGAGTGCTGTATGTGTAGTTAATTACACAAATATTCATTGCACATCTCCTCTGTGATGAACACTTTCACATAAATTAACTAATTTATTCACCCAATAACTTTGTCAGGTAGATATCACCACTATCACCAGTTTATGGGTGTGGAAACGGAATCTTAGAGAATGGCAAATCTCAGAGAATGGGATCTTTTGATTCCAAGACTATATTTTACCTCTCTATTCCTGCCTCCTTGTGTTGACTGAATGAATGAATGAATAACCCAGTGCTAACATAGACCATAATTATGCCTATGTTTCACACAGTTAAAAATGGCTTGGTTTCTCAATGCATGTCTGTTGCTTTATATAATGTCGTCAATACATATAATACATATAATATCACCATTGTTACTTTATGTAATATCACAAGTCCCACTGTTGTGTGTTTCTCTTCTGACCTTCAAAATACCTCCAGGGACATAGGAGGGCCATGGGGCATCGAGAAGCACTGTTTGGAGTGGTTTCAATGAGTACATAACAAAGCCAAACAGCACACCACGTGAGGGTTACTTTTCAATATGCATCCTTGATGCAACTCACCCTGTAGTGCAGCGTCCTGGTTGAGAGCCCTTCCTTGTCTCTGGACATCCTTTGTACCGATAAAGAACAGAGAAAATGGCTGAGAGTTCAACTCAGGTTTGTTCAGCAGGGGTTTAATTTCTCCAGTGCTCCTGTGTAAATTGTGTCAATAGCATAACCTCATATCTCTCCACCTAATCATTCCATGACACATTTAATAGGATATAACATGGTGAGATGGGGACTTAGGAATTAGAATAAATTATGTCAAAGGAAAAGCTCCCTGGTAGCTCTGACATGATAGACTCTATAATGACTAATCTAAATATTCATTTTGGGTAATGGAACAGCTACCAACAAATTCATTACTTAAGGCAATATTTTCACTTCAACTGTCAACTGATAAGGGGTCTCCACAATCCATTACCATCAGCAGTTTGTATCAGTAAGAGAGAAAATGTACTTGAATTTCACAAATATGTATGCATCACACTCTTTCGATCTTAAAAAGGGAGTCAGCCTCATTCAAAATTTTTACAAAATAGCTGTCACAAGAACATAAACTTTGCAAATCATTTCATGGCAAGAACTACCAGTTGGACAGTAAGTAATGGATCTGTTTCCAGTTAACTAGTCTATTTCTTACCTCATAAATGTATTTTTTTAATTTATTTATTTTTGGCTGCGTTGGGTCTTTGTTGCTGCGAGCGGGCTTTCTCTAGTTGCAGCGAGCGGGGGCTACTCTTCGTTGCTGTGCACGGGCTTTCTCTAGTTGCGGCGAGCTGGGGCTACTCTTCGTTGCGGTGCGTGGGCTTCTCATTGCGGTGGCTTCTCTTGTTGCGGAGCACTTTCAATATATGCACTGGTGGCTTCAGAGGCCTCTTGTTTAAGGAGCTTCTCCTTTGTTACTCTCTTTCTAGCTTAATATTACTCTCCAAATAAATATGGAAAGTAGCTGGAGTAATAGCTAGAGAATCGTGCATGAAGCAAAACAGCACTAAAATGACTATTATTATCTATGTCATAATATATCCCAGCTCAGACCATTGAGGAGAGTAAGAACAAGACATATGTAACATGCCTCATGCATTAATTTGCCTGTCTAGACATCAGATTCATTTGTGACTGTACTACCTTCTTGTTCCATGAGAGGCAGGAGGGTTCTGGAAAGAAAAGTAGGCTTTGTCACCTCACTTTGTCAGATATCTCTCTTCAGCAACAAAAAAAGGAAGAGAGATGAAGAGATGGTATCTTTGTTATTTGGCCAATGGTAGATTTAGAGTTACGGGGAAAATAATTGTATGTCTCTCTTAAAGGGCAACTGGCCAAAAACAAATGAACACATGTATAGCCTCACTAGTAATCAAAGATTTGCAAATTCATTATGACAATGAGTATCAAAAGCTGAGAGTTTTACATATTTTTTGACTCAGTAATTCTGACTTTAGTCAAAGGAAAGTATCATAGCTATGGTCAAAGATTTATGCACTAAGTTGTTTATTCACAGCTTTGTTATAATAATTTTTAAAGAGGTGGAAATCCTTCATTGTTCATCAGAAATAATTATGATACATCTTCACAATGAGATACTAAGCAGGCATTAAAACTGGAAAGACTTCACAGTATTCTCTTAAGTGAAAACTGCAGATTATAAAATAAGAGGCAGAGTTCTGCTTCTATTTAGGATGTAGAAAGTCCTAAGAGAATGGTGTTTCCATCCGAATGATGAGAAAAAGCTGAGTATTTATAAAATAATTTTTCTTGAGCCCATCAGAGAGTGAGGTCACAAGGCAACCAGGTAAACTGAATTCCAAGGAGTGATAAGTCCATCCATGAGCTGCCTCACTTTTGGCAGAACACAAGCCAGAGAGGTGATCACCATATAAGTAGCTAAACATTTAACACATCCTTAAAGGCCAAGTGTGGGTTAGTGTGTCAATGTGGAATAGCTTAGAGCCTCAGACACAGAGAGTTTGCACCCACTCTCAAGCTCTTTTCTACAGACGTCCACTGGGTGTTCACAAAAAAAGGTTAGAGGTAAAGTAACAGACTGGAGAGGGGCCCCATCCACTGCACAGACATGCAGGAGGTGACACAGACATGCAGCTGCTGCTGGGAGACAAGCCAGCCTTGCCTTCTTCCCCAGAGCCTCCTTTTGAAAAGCAAAAATCTTAAGCAGCTGGGGAAGGGCAGAAAACCCTCTGGCCCCCAGGACCAGACAAAAGTCCATTGCTTCTGGGAGAAGAATAGAAGCAAAACCTGCTTGTCTCTGAGGGAGGAGTAGGAAACTCTCTGACCCCAGACAGAAGCAAAGACTCATTGCTGATGAGGGAAAGGTGGAAGCAAAAAACTTCTGCCCACTGGCTTATGCCCAGGATCCTGCACTGCTCCAAAGCAAGTCTCCTACTGCGGGGAGAGGCAGGAATGCTCAGAAAGCTTTAACCCCAAGGTTCAGGCACTCAGGGCTGGCCTAAGACTGATACAAGGCCAGAACAACAAAGAAACCCCATACCCCTACCACAAGCCATGCCCAGAGAAACAAACAACAGAAGTGCTCTCCCCCCTCCCCCACGCCTTGGGGACAGAGTGCAGAGAGAGATCTACTATGTGTGCAGGTGTGCAGAGACAGCTGAAAGCTGAGGGTAAAGCATAAATGCTTAGAAAATTCCTCTGGCACCCCAGGCACTCCACACATGCAGTAACAGGTGCCATCCACTGAAGTCTGTGGTGCACTGAAGGTAATCATAGCAACAACAAAACCCAAACCCAGCTCACCATCTTATTCACGGACTCTACCTCCAACCTCTGCCACCCCACCACAAACACTGATAGCCTGAAGAAGAGAGTGAGAAAAAAAGATCAAAAATAATTTGAAGAGATAACAACCAAGAATTTTCAAAAATTAATGAAAGATAACTCACAGTTCCAAGAAACCCAAAGAATCTCAAGAAGGATAGCACTGTCCCTGCTCCACTCCAAATGAAAAGAACCAAACCTCGAGGAGATTGGTTCAAGACGGTGGAGTAGAAGGACATGCTCTAACTCCTTCTTGAGAGAGCACCAGAATCACAACTAACTGCTGAACAATCATTGACAGGAAGACACTGGAACTCACCAACAAGATACCCCACATCCAAAGACAAAGGAGACGCAACAATGAGACAGTAGGAGGGGCACAATCACAATAAAATCAAATCCCATAACTGCTGGGTGGGTGACTCACAGACTGGAGAACACTTATACCACAGAAGTCCACCCACTGCAGTGAAGGTTCTGAGCCCCACAACAGGCTTCCCAACCTGGGGGTCCGGCAATGGGAGGAGGAAATCGTAGAGAATCAGACGTTGAAAGCTAGTGGGATTGAATTGCAAGACTTCAACAGGACTGGGGGAAACAGAGACTCCACTCATGGAGGGCAAACAGAAAGTAGTGTGCACATCAGGACCCGGAGGGAGGAGCAGTGACCCCAGGGGAGACTGAACCAGACCTACCCGCTAGTGTTGGAGGGTCTCCTGCAGAGGCAGGGGGTGGCTGTGGCTCACCGTGAGGACAAGGACACTGGCAGCAGAAGTTCTGGGAAGTACTTGGCATGAGTCCTCCCAAAGTCCACCATTAGCCCCACCAAAGAGCCGGGTAGGCTCCAGTGTTCAGTCGCCTCAGGCCAAACAACCAACAGGGAGGGAACCCAGCCCCACCCATCAGCAGACAAGAGGATTAAAGTTTTACTGAGATCTGCCCACCAGAGGAACAGCCAGCTCTACCCACCACCAGTCCTTCCCTTCAGGAAACTTGAACAAACCTCTTAGATAGCCTCATCCACCAGAGGACAGACAGCAGAAGCAAGAAGAACTAATAGGTAAAATTTTATCAGATAAAATAGACTTTAAAATAAAGAATGTTACAAGAGACAAAGAAGGACCCTACATAATGATCAAAGGATCCATCCAAAAAGAAGATATAGCAGTTATAAATATATATGCACCCAACATAGGAGTGCCTCAATACATAAGGCAACTGCTAACAGCTATAGAAGAGGAAATCGACAGTAACACAGTAACAGTGGGGGACTTTAACACCTCACTTACACCAATGGAAGGATCATCCAAACAGAAAATTTATAAGGAAACACAAGCTTTAAATGACACAACGCACCAGAAAGATTTAATTGATATTTATAGGATATTCCATTCAAAGACAGCAGATTACACTTTCTTCTCCAGTGTGCACAGAACATTCTCCAGGATAGATCACATCCTGGGTGATCAAGCCTCAGTAAATTTAAGAAAGTTGAAATCATATCAAGCACCTTTTCTGACCACAACACTCTGAGATTAGAAATCAATTACAGGGAAAAAAACGTAAAAAACACAAACACATGGAGGCTAAACAATACGTTACTAAATAACCAAGAGATCACTGAAGAAATCAAAGAGGAAATCAAAAAATACCTAGAGACAAATGACAATGAAAACACAATGATCCAAAACCTATGGGATGCAGCAAAAGCAGTGATAAGAGGGAAGTTTATAGCAATACAATCCTACCTCAAGAAACAAGAAAAATCTCAAATAAACAATCTAACCTTAAACCTAAAGGAACTAGAGAGAGAAGAACAAACAAAACCCAAAGTTAGCAGAATGAAAGAAATCATCAATATCAGAGCAGAAATAAATGAAATAGAAACAAAGAAAATAATAGCAAAGGTCAATAACACTAAAAGCTGGTTCTTTGAGAAGATAAACAAAATTGATAAACCATTAGCCAGACTCATCAGGAAAAAGCATCCCAAGAGACTACTACAAGCAACTCTATGCAGGTAAAATGGAAAACCTGGAAGAAATGGACACATTCTTAGAAAGGTATAACCTTCCAAGAGTGAACCAGGAAGAAATAGAAAATATAAACAGACCGATCACAAGCATTGAAATTGAGACTGTGATTAAAAGTCTTCCAACAAACAAAAGGCCAGGACCAGATGGCTTCACAGGGGAATTCTATCAAACATTTAGAGACGAGCTAACACTCATCCTTCTCAAACTCTTCCAAAAAATTTCAGAGGAAGGAACACTCCCATACTCATTTTATGAGGCCACCATCAACCTGATACCAAAACCAGACAAAGATACTACAAAAAAAGAAAATTACAGACCAATATCACTGATGAATATAGATGCAAAATCCTCAGCAAAATACTGGCAAACAGAATCCAGCAACACATAAAAAGGATCATACACCATGATCAAGTGGGATTTATCCCAGGGATCCAAGGATTCTTCAATATATGCAAATCAATCAATGTGATACACCATATTAACAAATTGAAGAATAAAGACCATATGATCATCAAAATTCCCAATGGCATTTTTGCAGAACTAGAACAAAAATCTTAAAATTTGTATGGAGACACAAAACAACCCGAATAGCCAAAGCAGTCTTAAGGGGAAAATACAGAGCTGGAGGAATCAGACTCCCTAACTTCAGACTATACTACAAAGCTACAGTAATCAAGACAATATGGTACTGGCACAAAAACAGAAACATAGATCAATGGAACAGGATAGAAAGCTCAGAGATAAATCCACGCACCTGTGATCAACTAATCTATGACAAAGGAGGCAAAGATATACAGTGGAGAAAAGACAGTCTCTTCAATAAGTGGTGCCTGGAAAACTGGACAGCTACACGTAAAGGAATGAAATTAGAACACTCCCTAGCACCATACACAAAAATAAATTCAAAATGGATTAGAGACCTAAATGTAAAATTGGACACTATAAAATTCTTAGAGGAAAACATAGGAAGAACACTCTTTGACATAAATCACAGCAAGATCTTTTTTGATCCACCTCCTAGAGTAATGGAAATAAAAACAAATATAAACAAATGGGACCTAATGAAACTTCAAAGCTTTTGCCCAGCAAAGGAAACCATAAACAAGACAAAAAGACAACCCTCAGAATGGGAGAAAATATTTGCAAATGAATCAACGGACAAAGGATTAATCTCCAAAATATATAAACAGCTCATGCAGCACAATATTAAAAAAGTAAACAACCCAATCCAAAAATGGGCAGAAGACATAAATAGACATTTCTCCAAAGAAGACATACAGATGGACAAGAAGCACATGAAAAGCTGCTTGACATCACTAATTATTAGAGAAATGCAAATCAAAACTACAGTGAGGTATCACCTCGCACTAGTTAGAATGGGCATCATCAGAAAATCTACAAACAACAAATGCTGGAGAGGGTGTGGAGAAAAGGGAACCCTCTTGCACTGTTGGTGGGAATATAAATTGATACAGCCACTATGGAGACCAGTATGGGGATTCCTTAAAAAACTAAAAGTAGAATTACCATATGATCCAGCAATCCCACTACTGGGCATATACATGGAGAAAACCATAACTCAAAAAGACAGATGCACCCAATGTTCATTGCAGCACTATTTACAATTGCCAGGACATGGAAGCAACCTAAATGCCCATTGACAGACGAATGGATAAAGAAGATGTGGTACATATATACAATGGAATATTACTCAGTTATAAAAAAGAACGAAATTGGGTCTTTTGTAGAGACTTGGGTGGGTCTAGAGACTGTCATACAGAATGAAGTAAGTCAGAAAGAGAAAAACAAATATCGTATATTAACACATTTATATGGAACCTAGAAAAATGGTACCGATGAACCAGTTTTCAGGGCAGAAATAGAGACACAGATGTAGAGAGCAAATGTATGGACACCAGTGAGGGAAAGTGGCGGGGGTAGGTGGTGGTTGTGTGATGAGTGGGGGATTGGGACTGACATATATATGCTAATATGTATAAAATGGATAAGTAATAAGAACCTGCTGTATAAGAAATAAATAAAATAAAATTCTAAAATTCAAAAAAACAACAACAACAACAAACAGACCTCAGAGTCAAAGTGCTGAAAACCAAAGATAAAGAAAAAAATCTTGAACATAGTGAGAAGAAACAATACATGCAGAGGAATAATGCTAAGAATCCCAGCAGACTCCTCAGATCCTATGCAAGGCAAGATTAACATCTTATCATTCTGAAAGAAAAACCCTGCTAATCCAGAATTTTATGTCCAGTAAAAATACCTTTCAAAGGTGAAGATAAAATAAAGACCTTTAGACAAACAAAAGTTGAGAATTTATTGCCGATAAACCTGTGCTACAAGAAATGGTAAAGGAAGTTCTTCAGGCAGGATGATATCAGATGGAAATTAGGATACGCACACACACACACACACACACACACACACATAATAAAGAGGCTGGAAAGGAAATAATTAAGGTAAATATTAAATATGGTTTTCTTATTTTAATAGTATATAGAGTATGAATATATTTTTGTAGAAAGAAAACATAGCATGATTCATTTTAAAAAGTTTAGAAGGTTATACATCAAAAATTTAACTAATTTTCAAGAGCTCAGAGATTAGAGAAATTTTATAAGGTAATTTGTTAAAGAAATAATAACTAGAAAATGAATTTTCTGTTATGAAAAACTTTTTCCACTTTTTTTGCTCTATTATATGGTAAAGAAGAGACAAAGAAAAGGCAAAAGGAGTCTTTTTCTCTGATGCATAAGCCAATTGTAATAGATCTAACTTTTTAGAGAATAGATAAGGATTAAATAGAAGTTTCTTATAAGGGTTGTTGTCTACTGGCTGAAGCTTTGGGGATGGAACCTTATACATGACTTGAAGGACTGTTTATTCTGAAAAAATATTAAAACACTATTCCCTATGTGGTCTAGAAAGAGAGCCAGGAATTGATAATGTCTAAATATTAGTGAGACTGATATCTACTTGCACCAAAATGTCTTTCATTTTGTCAATCTAATCTTTCAAATGTCATTCGAATCTTGCTTTGACTTCTATGTAATTATTTAAAATTTACATGAAAACTAGCTAAGATTTCTTCTCAGTTTTGGTAGTAAAGTAATATTTTACTAGGGAAAGAATAATTTAGTGCAAACATATATTACTTTTTTTTTGACTTGGTTAATCAAGGCCATGCGGAGCCAGAATCTTTAGAATTCAAGTCCAGAATCCAGGTACCATCATCTACATGACAGAGTTATTGAAAGGATCAGAAAGAACGTGTGTAAAGACATAATATAAGTACATAGTGGGCAGTTAATAAATGGCAGCTATTATTGGCTACTGAAGTGACTCGAAGATACATGAAGATGCCTTTATTGCCATCAACAATGAAGCCAAGATAACACTTTACAAACAACAGTTCAAGAATTCATTGACACCTATTGATTAATATGTCTAACATGCTCGTGTTTGAAGTATTCAGATTCCAGACATTTGAGAAACTGTCTCCTCATCTTGCCAGGGGAATTTCTCACATAGAAATGGATGCTCAATGTGGGGAAAGAAAAATGATACTAATGAAGTTGATGTATTTTCTGTCTCTCTTTCTCTCTCTCTCTCTCTCTCTCTCTCTCTCTCTCTCTCTCTCTCTCACACACACACACACACACACACACACACACACACACACACACACAGAGGCAACTTCTCCCAAAGTCCTATTAGGAAAAGTACCTCTTACAGAGGCAAACAAATGACATTTTGACTTGGAAATTTTTAAAAAGTCAAGATGAGTTCTTGAATTATGTGCCATACTGGTTTCTCCCTTGCCCAAGTTTTTAGCCACTAAAATAGGGAAATTCTGGTGTTGGTGCTGCCACCTCAATATTGAATCATCTCTGTCCTATATCCCAGAGTATCATTCAGCTGTTTGGTTACAGCAGTCTCCTTGAAAAGGCCAAATTTTAGCTTGGAATATTTTACCTCTTCCGTTGACTTTTAACAAAAGGGATCTAATTGAACACAGCTCACATCTATTCCATTGATTTTTATCAAGTCCTTGGACCTCAGAAATTTAGAGTTTTAACTCCTGTCAACTACAGCTGGATGCAGAGAAAATTATTCAAAGAAAAAAAGTATTTCATTCTCAAAAATTTTTAGAGCCCAGGATAAGATGTGACAGTTTTAAGGTGAGGACAGAAGATTCTAGGGCTCAAGCTGTTAACCAAGGGTAGGCTATCCCTCACAAATAAAAGAGAAAATTCAAGGAGAAGGAATGTTTACATATACAATGAATGTATGAAAAGAATAAACCAGAGCAAGATGATGGAGTGAGGGAGAATACAAGAGGAAAAAGAACACTCATCTCCCCATCAAAAAAACACCTAAGCAATAGGCTGAATGGCTTTTGTTCTCTCAAGAAGCTGAGGGAGAGGAAGACATGGAGAACATCAAGGCTTGGAGAATACTGTATGACAGATGAGGGAAAATGTCCTCGTGCAGAGAAGGGTACAGGGAGGAACAAAGCACTCTGGCAGGTAAAGAGACAAAGACAGCAGAGACAAGAGGCAAATCAACAAGAGGAAGTGAACCAAAAACAGCTTCATGGGACAGGGACTGAATAACAGGACAGATGGAACAGGGAGCAGGAAAGCCATCCAGGAGAGACAGAACAAGTCAGGCTGGGGCAGATGCCTGGCGAGGCTTCCTCTCTCACATTCCCAAACCCAAATGGGGGCTCTAGAGAGAAAAAGAAAGCACCATCCAGAATCTGGTTCTCTTGTTCATTGTTCCATCCCCAGCACCTAGAGCCTGGTATGTAGTGGATGCTCAAAACACAGTTGTTGAATTAAAAGTGATACATGCAGGGCTTCCCTGGTGGTGCAGAGGTTGAGAGTCCGCCTGCCAATGCAGGGGACACAGGTTCATGCCCCGGTCCAGGAAGATCCCACATGCCGAGAAAGAAAGCTGGATGCCCTGAGAAACGCCATGCACCTCATGGCTTCCATTATTGAGGTGTGAGTGGGCAGAGAGGATGCCAAAGAGCTGGGCTCTACGTACAGCATGGCTGAGTGATGCTCACCCTGAGGACAGTTTGGTTCAGCTGTTGAAGGACCATCAAGGACCCAAGCGAAACAGGAAGTGGTCAAACCAAGAGTAACTGATGAGCAAGGCAGTTGGCAGAGGGTGTTTGTGCTTGAAAGGCCCCACCTCCATGTCTGTCCCCAAATCTCCTCCACATGTTTAGATGTTTGAACGTCTCATTATCCAGAACCTCTCCTTTGGGGGTTATTTCTATAGAGTTTTCCACAAGATACAATTAGCCAACCAATGTGTTCAGCCATTCAAAGTCACTAAATTCTAGACAAGAATTGTTGTACTAACCTAGCAACAGTTAGGGTAGGGCCCCAAGGCAAATGAACTCAGAGTAGGGAGAGACTCCCCAAGACCCAACATGGAACCTGGATCAAAGAGCAATGGATTTGGTCAACAGAGATGGAGTCAAGTTGGTTGTAAGTCCCCAGACGACTCATCCCATCCCCCTAGGGGATCCCCCAAGTGGGAGATGAAGCTGCGAGGGTAGGGAAGTGAAGATGAGTCAGTTGTAGGTTTGTCTGGATGCTCTATCCTGGCTATGTGATCGTCCCCAACAGAGAAATACACTTAGAGTTTACACAGACAGGACAGACACAAAGTCATAAGGAGGAAGGTATCACTGAGAGATTTGGTGCTTGCCCTTGAAAACGGAGAAAAAATAAAGACAAATGATAACAGATCAGGTGACAAATTGAAGTGAAATCGGTCTCAAAAATTCTAGCCATTCAGTGCCTTTCTTCCTGAAATGACAAGATTTACACATTTTCATCTCTTCCAAGGGCACCAAAACAAGTGCTTCACTCTTCTGTATCATTCCATCCATTTTCTCTTAGCTTATCTCATCACCATGGTGATGAGGCAAGGACTTTATTTTCCTGTGTCTGGACTACACTGGCATCCTTGTCAGTTACTTCAAAAATGAACGTGTCTGCATGTTACTTCTAGAGGAGTTTCTCATCTAAGATGGGAATCAATGGGATAAGAAAAGCATTAGGAGAAACAGCCTCTGGACTCTATCCACATTCTGCCATCTCAGAAAAATTATTTGAGATTCCAGTTTCTGCTCACTAAATGGAGACAGAAAGGCTACTCACTTGCTTAATAACAAAATGTTATAAGACTGAGTAACTTGTGACGGCCAATCATTTTGCTTAAGGCAGAACAATTAAATAACTATGGCAGAGACTAACTGCTTACTCCATATCAACTCACCCTTTTTTCCACAGAAACAAAACCAGGATTTTATTCAGGGGTACAATACATCATCCAAGAGACTGCATTTCCCAATTTCCCTTGAGTGCAAATACAGTTAGGTGGATCAGCTGTGAGTGTCTTCTGGGAAAGCTCCTGATAGGAAACTGACTCAATTGAGCAGTGTTAACCCCACCCCAACCCCACCTTCCTTTTGCGTGGAGCTCTAGGGGTAACCTTGGACCTCAGAATGAAAGACTGAAAGTCACATGCTAAGGATGGTGGAGCAGAAAGATAAAAGAGGATAGCCTCATCCACCAGAGGGCAGACAGCAGAAGCAAGAAGAACTACAGTCCTGCAGCCTGTGGAACAAAAACCACATTCACAGAAAGACAGACAAGATGAAAAGTCAGAGGGCTATGTACCAGATAAAGGAACAAGATAAAACCCTAGAAAAACAACTAAATGAGGTGGAGATAAGCAACGTTCCAGAAAAAGAATTCAGAATAATGATAGTGAAGATGATCCAGGACCATGGAAAAAGAATGGAGGCAAAGATTGAGAAGATGCAAAGACCTAGAGGAAATACAGAAAAAACACATAGAAGAATTAAAGAACAAACAAACAGAGATGAACAATACAATAACTGAAATGAAAACTACACTAGAAGGAATCAATAGCAGAATAAATGAGGCAGAAGAATGGATAAGTGACCTGGAAGACAGGATGGTGGAATTGACTGCTGTGGAACAGAATAAAGAAAAAAGAAATGAAGACAGCCTAAGAGGCCTCTGGGACAACATTAAATGCAACAACATTTGCATTATAGGGGTCCCAGAAGGAGAAGAGAGAGAGAAAGGACCTGAGAAAATATTTGAAGAGATTATAGTTGAAAACCTCCCTAACATGGGAAAGAAAATAGCCACCCAAGTCCAGGAAGCGCAGAGACTCCCAGGCAGGATAAACCAAAGGAGAAACACACCGAGACACATAGTAATCAAACTGACAAAAATTAAATACAAAGAAAAGTTATTGAAAGCAGCAAGGATAAACGAATCCGGTTCTCTACTGGCCCTGTGCTGCCATAACCTGGACCTCCACGATTCTTTTACATGTGAGAGAAACTAACTTCTATCTTGTTTAAGCCAAACACAATTCCCAACTGATAGACCCACTGTCAACCTTATAAGTAGGCCCTTCTAGGCTCACCCCCAACGTTTGCAGGGCCTAGGCCAAGAGCAGAGGTGGGAGCCCCTAGCTTGTAGCCCAATCCCTTCTCTTCCCAACCCAGCTCTGTCTGCTTTGTGTGGACATCCAAGCCCATGCTTCTAAGCTCATCCCCAGGCCAACACTGCCCCCGGCCACTCTTCGGGTCTATGGGGCACACACTTCCCTCTAGGAGGACAGAGCCTGGGAAAGGCTGCTGTAGGCTCTGAAAGTGAGCTCAGAGCCACTTGGGCAGGGAATTTTAGGATCCTAGGACCCTAAGGCACAGTCTAGAAGTGGGAGGAGGTTCCAGGTGGCATGCACCTTTGCCCTGTGATCTCTTTGCCCTGCAGGGAGAAGCATGGCCCTTGAAGGCACAGGGCCCAGGGCAGGGACCCGAAATGCTACAGTCTAAATGTGATACCACTGGCTCCTCTCCCTCTCACCTCCTAATGCCTGCCTTTTCATCATTCACAACTTGACAATAGAGAGAAACCTGAAGTAGTCCAGTTAACTACTTGTAACAGCCTTGGTAAAGTTATCTTTTAGAGGAAAAGCCTGGAACTATAGCTTGAACTGTGCTGTTTCCCTGTTACCCTTAATGCTGCTATCTTCTCTCTTTTATGAGACTGTATAATGGAAAGCTGATCAAGCTTGGCTCTCAGGCAAGCTTGTCTTTAGTGAGCTGTCATTAGGATGGCCACGCACTGTGGATCAAGCAACTGCAATACTGGTGCTGGCGTTCTGACTGAAGGAGGAGTCTCCAGATCCTGGGTCCTTCTCATTTACACATCTGCCTGTTTGAGGAAACTCTCCAAGTGTTTACCTGGGTCCCTTTGTACAAACATTGCTCCCTAGGAGGGAGTGGAATCAGCAACAAACCCCGGCCACCAAAACTGGAACAGGGACTTCTGCCCTAGGAGGACTACAGAGAAACAGATGGGAATTGTGACCAGGAGAGGGACTCTCTAAGAGGTGCCACTGAAATGGCCCAGGACTGGGTCCCAAATGAGCTGGGCACGTTTCTCTGTTTCTCAGGAAGCCCCCCACTCAGCCTAGGGTAGCAGGGACTGAGACCTGATATGACAGTGCCACTGCTGATAGGATCGACCACTCCAGCTCCCACCCCTATGTGCAAGGACTTATTCCTTAAGGAATTTATCTCCTCCACATGGTCTGACTGTCAGGACTGGTAACCTGGCTTCATGAACACAAAAAACGCCCAAATGGCCACAGTATCGTTTTGTATCTTGGAAGCTCTCTTCCTTTAGTTCAGTAATTCTAAGCCTCATTTTGGATTACGGATCTCCACGTTCTCTAGGCTGGATAATTACCAAAGGACATGAGTGTCCACCCACACTGCAGAGAACTGTTGTAGCTCCTTTCAGAAAACGAGGCATAATCCAAAGGACATTGAGCAAATAATCTGAGATGTAGGTACTTGCTATAGACTGATGTTTGTGTCCCCTCCAGATTTGCATGTTGAAACCTAATTCTCAATGCAGTGAGGGCCTTTGAGAGGTGATTAGGTCATGACGGTGGAGCCCTCATGAATAGGATTAGCGCCCTTATGAAAGAGAACCCAGAGAATTCCCTTGCCCCTTCTGCCACGTGAGGACAGAGCCAGAAGACGGCTATCTATGAACTAGTTAGAGAGCTCTCACCAGACACTGAATCTGCTGGTGCCTTGATCTTGGGCTTCCCAGCCTCCAAAACTGTGAGAAATAAATGTTTGTTGTGTAAGCCACCTAGGCTATAGTATTTTTGTTATAGCAGCCCAAACAGACTGACAGAACTTCTATCCCCAACTTTCTATTTAAATTTCGTTTATTAGTTTTTTCATAGGAAAGATGGAAGGCATGGGTTAACTAAGGTCCCTCCTAGCTCCAAAGTTCAATGGCTCTATATAGTTCTATGAAATGAGAGACATGATAAATATCCTCCTCCCCATCTATTCTACCCTATTATAGCACTCTTCTCTCTAAAGCATAATTGTCTGTAAGTTAATTTGTGGGTTCCCTGCTAGACTGCAAATTCCGGGGGAACTGAGACCAATCTTTAAGGTCGTATCCTCAGCACCAATTTCTAGCAGGAGCTCAATGATATATAAGAGATGATAATATGAGTGAGTGGTTTCTGATAGCTACAATCTCCTTTGGTTACTGGACTGGAGATGAAAGATGTTCTCAGATAACTATTCAAGGAACATGCCGAAATAGCCTTTGTTCTTCTGCCTGCATTTAGTAATAGTCTTTGGATGTAGGTACCATGAGTATACACCTAATGAATCAGATTACCATATTTTTTAAAGGGAAAAGATGCAAAAAAAACTTCCATTTTTTTTTTGGTCAGAGAAACCCAGACTATTATTCTCAGCTTCGTTCTCAGGAATAAAACAGAAGATCCTCTGCCTCTTCATCTGAGATCTTCAAATTAATCTAAGGTCTGATTGTCCCAAAGCATTACTAATTGTATAGCAACATCATTTATATCACAAAATTGGAAATGACATACGTATCCCATCACAGAGTGATGGCTAAATAAACTATGACACTCAAATGGTGAACCCATGCAGCCTTTGATAATGGTGCTTACAAGATAATCTGAAGTTAAAAGTCAAGACATAAAATTACATGAGCAGTATGACTGCCATCATGTAAAACATGTCAAATATACACATAAAATATAGAAGGAGATACTACAGAATCTGAACCGTGGCTGTGTTTGTGTGTTAGGACTGCACATGAGTTTCTTTCTACTTTTCTGAATTTTGCAGATTTTCCTCTTTTACTCTCATGGTGAAAAATCAAAATCAACAAATCATTTAATTGTAAATTGAAAACATCTGCTATAAAATTTTGGCTATTGATACTGGTTGTGTCCACCTGAAAGAGCTGTATGGCGGAGCACAGAGAAGACCCTATGGTGAAGCCAACAGAAGCAGGGGGTGGAAAGACAGGGAATCCTCTGGAGTTGCCGCTGCCTGTGGTATAAGAGACATCATGGATCTAAGCTCTTACTATATAAATGCCAGACATTTCTCATACATTTTTTTTCATTATGTCCTCATAAAAGCTATAAGAGATAGGTACTACTGTTAGTCCCATTTTACAGCTGAAACTGAGCCTTAGAGCGAGTGTGAGCCTTTGCAACCTGTCCCACCATCCACTGAGGGGAAAATGAGCACATTTCTCAGCCATACTTCCTCTCGTGCAAGGATCTCTTATGTCAAAGGCACAGCCTCCATTTCCATTATTGGGAGATTCTGTTTGGAATGAGTCCTCAAATGACTCCTGCCTGTCAGTGGAGATGGTGTCCGGTGTCCAGTGACCACTTGTCCACCATATTATCTCAAGGCTCTCACCAGAGTGTGATCCCAAAATTGTCCCTCTTTGCACATAAATCCATTACTTTGGGGCAACGAGCCCATTTATAAATGCTCTCGTTGTGGCCAACTTTACAGATCCAGACCAACATGGATAGAGCCCAGGCCAGCTCCCTAGTTAAAATGTGAACCATGGTTGCCCTCCACTTGCCAGCATGATAACAGGCAAGCTTTCACCATGTGCTTGTTGAACATAGATCCACCCTGCAAATGCTGACGGACTGAATATGCTCAGCTGACACCATTAGTGCACACAAGCATTTTGAGGCTCTTTGTTACATGGTCACATTTTCCCTGCACAGAAACCTACTGGGGTTACCATTTCCAAGGGGAGGGGGAGAGGAGGCCCCACTACAAGAGAATTCAGGGAGAACAGAGCAGGGGACCTGGCGGGAGTCCAGTCCTGTTGAAGTCAAGTGTGTCACTAAAATAAGCAAGTCCCCTCTTTCCTCCTCGCTACCCCAGGGAAACATGAATGCGCAAGCGAGGACAACTACAGAAACATTCCATGAAATCAGTAGTTCAGGTGGGTCTGAAGGAAATGACAAGTGGGCTTAAAGGAAATCCATTTCAAAATCAAGTTCAAATTCAAAACAAATGTGTGAACAGGGGAAAACGTAATGATCAAAAAGGAATGAATTTAAAAATATACATATATATAATAAAAAATATTATTAAAATAAATAAAAAGGAATGAATAAACAGACGGCAATCCTAACAAGAAGACACAATCGTCAGGGTAAGTGCTATGCGGAGAACTGCTTGGGGATATTACTGCACTCCAGGTCCTGTCGCTCAGGCAGGGACAATCGATGGTGTCCGTTCACTTACTTTCTCTGGAACCGGACCACAGGATCAGCCAGCAGGTCGGTGACGTCAAGCTTCCTCCCCTTCTCGATAACATCCCGATGCTTGCGGACAAACAGCCACCCGATATGGGAGAAGAAGAAGCCCCGGCGGGCGTTGTGGGGATCAGCGTCCGTCTCCGAGTACTTGTGGTGGACTCGGTGGTCCCTGGACCACTCGAAGATGTCATTCTGCAGAGAGAATGCAGACCTGAGTGAAGGGCTAAAACACCCTGGCACCTTCCCCAAAGCTCCTCAGCCTCCCCTCCTCCCGCCCCACCCCCTCACCTCCTCACTGATTTATACTTGCTCCCACCCTCAACCGCAATCTCTCAACCTCAAGTTCAATCGCTGGGGGTTGGTCTGGGGTGGTTTTCATCCAAACAAGAGTATATCCTCACTTAGTGAGGATCTTAGCTTGTCTTTGGAATGTGCCCACTGCAGGAGGTTCAGCCTTGTTCAGTGAACTAGTGGGGAAACCCGAAGAAAGTTCTGGTTACCGAAGTCTCCTGGGAGATCGTTCATGTCAAGAAGAGAGACATCTGCCCTCAAGTTTTGGTGGTCAGAGGAGAGGTGTAACCTTGAGTATGGAAGGGGGTTAGTTCTTGGTCTGGCTCTCTCTGCCCTCCCTCCCCCGCTTTGATGGAGTTCATGTCCAACACACAGCAAAGAGGAAGTCAGTAAGTAAAAACGCAAAGAGGTACTTCACCAAATCTTTGCAAAATACCGAGGCACAAATAATGTTTGAGGACTGCTCTAACAGTGTGTCACAGAACGGAGGGGAGGGAACTTAGGCTCCTTGTGGAATCTGGTGTACTTGGCCAAATCTACAAAGTGGAGAAGCAGCAATGCCTGAGGGGCAGGCGGCACTCACTGGAATCCCAAGAGAGACTCTGGTGCCCAAGGAAGGAGAAGCATCAGAGTCCAGCAGACTCTGCCAAACCCACAGACAGGGTGGGGCTCAGGCACACATGGGGGACCAGCCTGTTGACCCTCTGGTGACGGGAGAGAGTGACAGGAGCTGGAGGACCTGCGTGAGCTATCAGGGCAGCATTTCAGCTGACACTGTTAATGAAATCTTAGCTATAGCCATGGGCCAATGAGACCTATAAACTTTCGATGTATACTCAGATTTGTTTTTATCTGATAATGCTTTCAAAGCTTTGAGAGGACAAATTAGGTTGGGAAGTAGTGCTTTTGGTAGGAAAATTACAGTTGACCCTTGGACAGCACAGGTTTAAACTGTGCAGGTCCACTTACACACGGATATTTCTCAATAGTACTTCACGGTCTGAGGTTGGTTGAATCTGAGAATGTAAAGGAACTGCAGATAGGAAAGGCCAATGATAAACTATAGATGGATTAACCCCCAAGTTGTTCAAGGGCCAACTATAATCTGAAAATAAAAATAAATATATATAGTGTATAAGCTCCTTTTTTTAAAAAAAAAGGTAATAATGTTTTATACCATACTATTCGGTACTTAGTCATGCTTTCATTAGGAATCTGCCATTTCACAGATATTAGCTTCTTCATGCTGATGAGAAGAGAGAGAACTGTTTTATCCTCAAAGTTTTAACAGTTCTTTTAACCAAAAAATATTTCATGGAGTTTTTTGTCTCTCTGGCTCAACCAGTGCTGCTGGAAGGCAACTCAACCTTGTTCATTTTATAGCACCATTGAAAACTTTTAAAATTTGCTTAACCCTTGGGTAATGGGACAGAAAGAGGGAAGGTAGAAAGACCTTAAGAAGTATATGCTCAGCTTTGAATATAAAGAGGGAAAAATGTGCTTAGCAATCTGTGTAAGGTAAAAATTGTAGCCTGGCTTACTGCGATAAGAAAGAGGTCTTTAAATTTTACCAGTGTGTTGAAACACAGTGGTTGGAAAGAGTGAAAGCATTTATTATTTATAATCACAGAATCTGGAGTCTGGAAGGAATTTCAAATGTCAAGACCACTGCAGCCCAAGGAATAATTTATTACTTTTGCATCCAGTTTATTGCTTTTATTGCAAACCCAACTAAACATAGGAAGGAGGGGGAACACTCTGTCCCTAGTCCACAGATGGCAAAGTTAAGGTTTAGAAGACATGTACTCAAGTTCATCTAGTAAGTCAAACCAATAACGGAACAAAGATGGTGCTCCTTCGGTTCTTAGTTCACACTCATTTCCACAAGATATTTCCCTTATTCTTCCAGTTTAGGGGAGGGAGAGTCTTTTAAAGAGAAAACTCTAAGTGGAGAGTTCCAAAGGGCTAGAAACATTATTCTCATAAAATTAAGCATGATAGAACAACAAAAGAATGATGATGAAGACAAGATGGAACAGAAATATTTCTTTATTTTAATCCCCCTTACCTGAATGCCTTCCAGACAGAAGCTACTTTGACTGAAGCAGTGGAATGAAGCAAGGATTTGGGCCACATTCCAAATAGTCGAGCATACAATCGAGCCAAAAATACTTTAAGATGTACTTTAAAAAATCTTTTTTTTTTTTAAACTCTAAAGCTGAGTCCAGCGAAAAAGTGACTCAGAGAACAAGATGTAAGACAACAATAGGGCAGAAAGGAAGTAAGATTCACATGGTCGTCTCTGGGCCCTCTTCTTCCTACTTATCTGCATTTTGCTTCTACCCTGAAGTGATTGGGTGTGGAAGCCAACCTGGGAAGAGCATTTGTGTTTGATGAAAAGGTGTGTGTACCGAGGGTGTGTTTAGTACAGTCAATGTGTGAGGAAGGGAAAGCTGAGGGCCGACAAGAGATGGTGACCTTCCATCAACGAACTGACTTGTCAAGTGTGCGTATTCCGTCTGTCCATGCTCTGCGTGCACATTTTAATAGGGGCGTGATGCTGGACTCAGCAGCAATTCCTGAAGCCTAAGTACGTACACTTTCTAACAAATCAATTAACAAATGATTCAACTTGCAACTTCGAGTTTGTACTTAATGGTCGGTTCTGGTAGATCACGCTCTTAATACCCCATTGCCTTCAATAGTGGACACTCGCCCTGTGTTTATTGATCACTCCTGAGAAAGAATTGTTGTGGTGAAGGGAGCTACATTAGCTCTAAGAGCGCTAGCTGTAACTGAGGCACAGGCAGGGGTGGGGTCGGGGGAACAGGAGAGGAAGAGGAAGACAGCCAATCAGGTGTATACCCCTCAGTGGCAGGTTTCATTACTCAAGAAGCCATACCACGTCCTACTTTGTGCTGTCCAAGAGAAATACAATTGTGAGCTGCATATGTGATTTAAATTTTCCTAGTAGCTACACTAAAAAAGTGAAAATAAACAAGTAAAAGATCAATTTTAATCATATATTTTCCCTTAACATACTACATCCAAAATATCACTCAATATATTATTAGCATAAAATCATTAATGATATATTTTATATGATATTTTTCTGTACCCATATTTCAAAACTGGGCTTGTATTTTACAATTCCAGCACACCTCAACTTGGACCAACCACATGTCAAGTACTCAGTAGCCACATGTGGCTGGTGGCTACCATATTGGACAGGGCTAACCCATGGTTTGGACACTTTTCTATATGTGTTATACTTTTAAAGATTTTTAAAAATTCAACGTTGAGTATGAGTGGGAGGGAGAAATTGGCACAAACCATGTGAAGGGCAAATGTGCTGCATGTATTAAAAGCGCTAAAATTGTGCAATTCGTTTTCTGGAGTTTATCTTAAGGAAATAATCATAGCTGTGTGCAAATATCTAATCACAAGGATGCTCATTGAAGTGAAAACTTGGAAAAACCCTGAATTTCCACATAACAGGATTTGACTTTGTACCTTGTGATACATTAGTTAATTGAATACTCTGTGTGTGTGTGTGTGTGAAATATTAAGAAAACGTCTTAGGGTTACCTTAGGGGAGGTAAGACTGGGAGGTAGGAGAAATACTTTTACATTTTATTCTATACTCAGAAATTTTTAACAAGAGCATCTGTTGGTTTTGTATTTAAAAACTCACAAAAAGGGATATTGTAGTATTGACATGGAGAGATGAGGTAGAAGGTAGTTAAGTGAAAGACAGTTTTCAAAATAAAAGATGCAGTAATGAATGCATTCTTAATAAAAATATGTATTTAAGCACAGAAAAATTTTAAAGTATAAGTCAACATGTTTACAGTTGTTCTCCGTAGGGAGTGGGGCAGTGGATGATTTTTAATTTTTTCTTTCAGTTTGTCTGTATTTTCTACGTTGTTATAATGATCAAGTTTTTCTTTTGTAATATGAGGGAAACATTATTTTTAAATTTCTATACTCCAGAATCAAAATAACCCAGCTTCTGCCATCAGCCCCAGGTTAGGAAAAACTATGAAGCCGTAATATTCATCTAGTAATCCAGTCAGTGATATATCTTTTTTCTTTTCTCTTACCTTTTCTGTCTTCTTTTTTTTTTTAATTGGAGTATGATTGCTTTACAATGTTGTGTTGGTTTCTGCTGTACAATGAAGTGAATCAGCTATATGTATACATATATCCCCTCCCTCTTGGGCCTCCCTCTCATCCCCCACCCCATCCCGCCCATCTAGGCCATCACAGAGCATTAAGCTGAGCTCCCTGGGCTATACCACAGGTTCCCACTAGCTATCTGTTTTACACATGATAGTGTATTTATGTCACCCTTCTCCTATCTTCATTCTTATTAGCACTAACCAACCAATCACACCGCAACCAGGGTGACAGTGCCCTCACTTAAACCCATCCTTTGTGTTGTACCTCTATTACTTCCCTCTCCATCATAGATAATATCCCTAAATGGGATCCCTGCTGAGACTGTAGAAATTGAAATTGATCATGTGGTGATTTTTCTCCATAAGCACAGCCTTTGTGTATTCTCTGGGACTTGAGCAAAGGTAATCAATCTCAAAAGCTCCACTGAAGCAGATTTTGAAGCAACCCACTCTGTCAAAACTACTCTTCCCCAACTTCCTTTTATGTTCAGAATAAATTCTTGAATCAAGTCCTTTAAATGGCAGTAGGGGAAACTGTCTTTTAAGGCCCACGTAATTTGCTCTGGGTAGCAAGATGAAGGCCAAGTTAAACAGCATTTAGCTTGTCCCAGTCAACAGATCTGAAAGCAGAACCAGTGACTGGCTTTCCCCTAGCACAGCTGCAAACAGTTGCTTGCTTCTGACCAGACACCAGTGTGGTTGTTCTGTCCCCTAATTCAATTGTGTGGCTGCTTAAAATTCCAAAAGGGAAAGTTTACCAGGTGGCTTCAAATCATAGCCAAAGGGAATTCCACTTGTATTCATAATACATCTTTGTTTTCAGTCAGTAGCGAAAAAGAAACTAGGACCAACATGTTAGCTTCAATAGGCAAGTTTTAGAGTAGAACGTGTGTATATGCGTGTGTGTGTGCATGTTTGCATGTCTTATGAGTAATGATGCCCTGTCTGAGAAAAAGGGTCGTTTTCTCAAGGGGGTCAAAGAGGGAAAGATGCTGTGGCCTCCACTCTTTAGGGACCCTAAGGCTCATTTGAAATAGACTTTATCTCAGTCTCTGGGGTCTGAATTTAATCTCCCCCAGTTCAGATGCCAACATTGTACTATTCAGACAGTGAAGAACATTCGGTGCTTTCCCCACTGTTGATACTGGGTCAGTATTGATTTCCCTCCAGATAATACTGGCAATCTGTAAGAAGAGCCCAGAAAGTCCCCAAGAAAAGCCTGGCAGCAGTCTTCACCACCTGGCAAATTGCAGTTTCGAGAGAAAAAGTCCCCACTTGCTGCCTAGTCCTCCTGTGCCACTCAGCCTGGGGAGGTTTTAGGAGCCAGGCAAATGTTGAAAAGCCAACTTTAACAGTTTAAAAAAGTGTTTGTTGACAAAACTTAAAGATTGCAAAGTAAAAAAAAAAAAAAAAGATTGCAAAATAAGAAAGGGGGTCTCATATTTTCTTTTGTTACTCCAGTATTTATCTCTTACAACGAGAATGTATTTGAGTAAGACATATTTTTATTTTATATTTTTAATTAATTAATTAATTATATTTTTGGCTGCGTTGGCTCTTCGTTGCTGCACGTGGGCTTTCTCTAGTTGTGGCGAGCGGGGGCCACTCTTCGTTGAGGTGTGAGGGCTCCTCACTGCAGTGGCTTCTCTTGTTGCGGAGCATGGGCTCTAACAGCGCAGGCTCCAGTAGTTGTTATGGCACACGGGCTTTTGTTGCCTTTGTTGCTCCAACGGAATAGTCTTCTAAAGCCTCCTGCCTCTAGTCCTTTCCCCTCCACAATACATTTGGTACACTGCAATCATACTCCCCATATTCATATGCCCCCCAAACCTATCATTCTCTTGCTTCTGATTTGACAACCTCTCTGTATTACTTTTCTCATCAAGCCTAAACATTTCTTCTTCTTAACAAATAGCTTCAAATGGCATTAATATTCTTATCTTTCCCACTTTATTTATTCTTTAATTTGACAAATATGTACTGAATGTTGGTATGTGCTAGAAGATAAAGAAGGAACAAGACAACAAGGCTATGTCCTCAAACAGTTTATATTCTATGGAGGGGACAAACATAGATAAAATCAGGTGCTATGCAGCAAATAAGTATGGGGAGATACAAGGGCGACATTGAGATAGGCAAGGACTTTCTGATCAGGTAATCTTAGGCTGTGGGAGTTGGGTGGGAGTGAGAGAGGGAGAAGGGAATTGTCTCAGGGACAGGGAAGGACGTGGCACAGTCCAGGGGCTAAGAGAAGACCAGCATGTCTGTGCATGGAGGGCAAGAGTGGTGCAAGATGAGGTCTGGGAGGTTTTGTGGTGAAATAAAGATATACCTGGTCTTTGTCCCCAGTGGTTCCTGGTACAGAGATTCAAAAACTGTTGGAATTTCCTGAGTGACATCATTATGCTAATGAGATGACTCAGTAGGGAGTCCTGGATAGCTTCAGGATTGGGGCTGGTCACCAGAAAGACCAAGTATGTGATTAGAGGGTCGGCCCTTTGGTAGGGGAAGGGGACTGGAGATTGAGCTCAGTCACATGGCCAGTGATTTAATCAATCACACCTTTCTAATAAAACTCTAGCAAAAGCTCTGGACACAGGCTCAGAGGAGCTCCCTGGCTGATGAACCTACTGATGTGCAGGGAAGGTGAGGTGAGCTGACTCCACAGGGAGAGGCGAGAAAACTCTGGATGCGGGATCCTCCCAGACCTCCCACTGTGTGTCTCTTCCATTTGGTTGGTCCTGATTTGTATCCTTTATAATAAAACTGTAATAGTAAGTATAGCACTTTCTTCAGTTCTGTGAGTTGTTCTAGCGAAGTACTGAACATGAGGGAATTGTGGGAAGCCCTGAGTCTGTAGATACGGGGGGCCTGGAGACCCCTGCTCATGGCTGGATCTGAAGCACCGGCATCCATGTGGAGGACTGGCACTTTTCTTTGTGGATCTGAAGCCAACTCAAATGGTTAGTATTACAATTGTATTGAAGTACACCCATGTGGAGTGGAAACAGAGCACTGGTGTGTAAAGCCTGATCACACCAGGGCTTCTATGCCATGATAACAAGGTTGGACTTCATTCCAAAGGCAATGCTCTGCCACTGAAAGATTTTCTTTTCTTGCTAGAGAGTGGTTTAGTTTTCAGTAAGTTCTCTCTGGCTGCAATATGGAAAGGGGCAAGTGCTCGGTTTTTGTAGTAGTCCAGGCAAGAAACAGTCATGGCTTGGACTAGAGAGTGGCAGAAATGAGAATTATTCAGTTTCAAGATATAATTGAGCAGTAGAACTTAAAGGGATTGGATAAAAGATTGGATGAGGGGTGATTAGGGGACTAGAGAAAACATGGATGACACCCATATTTCTGGTGGGGAAAACTAGGAGAGAAGTAGTTTGGAGAGAGGGTAGAGTCACAACTTTAATTTTGGGCACACTGATTTTGAGATGCCTAAGAGACATCCAGTGAGAGATGCCATACAGTCAACTGGATTTGCAAACTGACGTTACACCAGTCAGATTCTTTCTTCAATCAGACTGATTTTCTACTGCTCCGAGACCCCACACAGGATGTCACGATCATTCCTCTCTCTCTACCTTAGCTCAGATGTTTCCCTATGTTCCCCCACTTCTTCCTTGCCTATGCAAATCCTTTTTACCTTTTGAGTTTTCAGCTCAAAACTTCCCTTCTGCATTAGGCTTTATCTTAACATCCTAATTCATATTCCTATTTTTGCAGCCCTAAGAATCAGTATGAAGCTTTCAAGCAATTTAACTCCACATTGTCTGGTTAGAGTCCCTCCTCATTATACTTAGGTCTAGCCTGCTCTATCTGATCATAAGCTCCTCATGACAAGGGCCATTTCATATATATCACTTGTGTTCCTCACAAGCACATAATGGTTTATGCACCTTTAAATTCAAAGAGAATTAACCAGCAGATTTACACAAAAAGCTATAGAAGAATAAATAGGAGATATAAAGACAATCAAATGTGTCTGCTTTCTAGAAGAGTTTTTAAAAGCAGGCTAAAAATTTCCTCTGGCATATGAAATTATAAATTTTACCGTTAATTAAAATTGTTGATTCAATGACTTCTATAGCTATCGTACCTTTAGAGTTTAATAAAGCATGTAAAAAAACATCCTTGAAACATTTGTGTGACAAGAGCTCTGGTTGGTGCTAGTAGGAACTAGGACAGGATGACTGAAAAGCTTGAACCTTAATCAACAAGAACCAAAGATGAAAAACAGCTCAATATCTATGGGGATGGGGTGGGAGGAGGCAGCTAATGGAAGGCCCCAATGGATCTGTTAGATCTAGCTTTATTTAGCACCTTCATTAATGACTGGGAACAAGGTGTACACATTTAATAACATTTTTGGTTGGTGCCAAGTTAGGAGGTGCTGCAGACATCATTGAGGACAGAGAAATAACACAAATGGATCTAAAGAGGTTAGAAATATGAATAGAAATTATCACAATGAGATCTGATTTAGGAAAAATGCAAATGAAGGCAGCTGGGAGAGAAATCATCCAAAATGCAAAATAATCAGTGGGTTGGGAAACCTAGAAAGCAGCAACATAAGAGTGTCTGGCAGGATAGCAGTGGAATGAAGAGTAAGCAGTGACACGTGCTAGCTCAGCCCAAATACTTGGTGGCAGGTACAGGAAGAAGTAGCTTGTCAAGGAATTGCATTGTGACACGGTCTCCTTCAACTCCCATAAGCATTTCTGGAGACAGTGTGGAAAAATAAACAAACAAAAATATTCACAGATATTTGGCCCTTAGTTTTTTAGTTGTTAGAAAAGGGATTAGACTTAGTTTCTAAGGTCCCTCAGCTCCAACCTTCTGTGGTTCCAGGAGAGACTGGTGGGGGAGCAGGGATTTAGGGGGCTGGGGGGAGTAAGGGAAGAACACGGATAAGGGGAAGGGGATGCCCTGCCTGTGCGCTACTAAACATCTTCTGTGTGAAAAGAAGGCAGGATGAAACATTTAGCTTGATAATATGTTTCAGAATAGATTCCAAATTGACAGGACTGCAGGTGGAATTCATCTTAAATAAGAGTTACTTTCATCCAATATAGGTGTGGAACCAAATTAACATATAAAAATCTGGTAGCTATTTGTTTGCAAAAATACCCTCGACTTTATCTACCAAGTATTTCTTTCAATAAAAACTCTCTGAATGCCTTTAAAGTATATCATTTTTGTTTACAAAATTTAATCACCTTGATTAAATTTAATCAAGGAATTCATCCATTGTACTACAAAGAGGGTAAGATTTGTATAAAGAGTCTCTGTTATATTTGGGGAGGGCAACATGAGAGAGGGACTAGCCCTACTGGTTGTCATGTCCATCTACAGAATTGCTCTCTCTTCTCAGGACACCCCAGGCTATCACCTTTTCATTCCCTTGAGGTGGTTTCACTCACGTCACCTGCTTCCACTGACCTAGACCCACAACAAAGGAGGAGGTGAAGCATCTTAGGGGAGTGGAGCCATCTTAATCTCTACTTTAAAAGGGACATTTTTATTGGTAGGAAGTGTGGTTAATCCTACCAGGCAGGCACAGAAGGAAAATGCTGGGCCTCATGCAGCAGCCCCGGGAGAGTTTCTTCTCTCTCCTGCTTCCCACCTCCACCCCGTCATCTGTCAGAGTATCCCGCAATACTGATGGAGTCACAAAGCAGCATGTATACAACAACGCTTTGATGAATCCAGGTATCACCAGAGCTCAGAGACAGCCAAGCTATTTGTCCTTTCTACTTGACTCCAAAGGTGCCCAGGAGGGCAAGATGCTGTGGAAGGATATGATGTGAGGCAGGTGTGCAAGTCATCTTCCAAAACCACACCAGGAAGACTTCTCGGGGCATCAGGGTCAGGACCACTTCTGCCGCCGCCTGTTGACACAGCAGGAGGAAACCAACCACATCCACCCATCTTGCCAGAGGAAGGTGAACCTGTTTCTGCCATGCGGAAGAAGGGCTGTACATCTGAAGCTTAGGGTGGTTGTTAGGGAAGATGGCACACCCTGAAACAGGATCTCTGCCCTGAGAGTCAGACCTGCACGGGATGCCATGCAAGGATTCTTGAGTCCGCGGCATGTTTTTTTCTCCTTCTAACCAACTGCCACTCCACGCTGCTGCTAACACCCTGAGCTGTACTCGAGGGCACTGCCTCAACATGCAGTCTCCCTCCTCAACAGGCTCTCCCCATGGAGACCCAGCCTTGGGGGTGGGTCCACCATCCTGAATCTGGTACAACATCTCCCAGGTCTCATGACGGTGGTCTGAGGCTCACTTTTGCCATTGAAATGCATGACGCATGTCGCTCCCCTGCCTAAAATCTTGCAGTTCCTTTCCAGGACTTTTAAAATAATATGCAAACTGCTTGCTATGCCTGACAGAGCCCTGCACTGGTGTGGCCATGTCCCGCTCTCGGGCCTCTCCTGTGACCATCTTCTCCCTCACTCCCTTGGACCAGCCACACGGGCCATCTTGCTCCTCCTTGAACGCAACATACTTGTTCCCACTTCCGGCTCCTCCTTCTGTCTGGAATGCTCTTCCCATACCTGTTCCCTCCCTTAGATTTCAGCTCTAATGTCACCTCCTCAGCGACAACATCTTCCCTGATCATCCTCTCTAAAGAAGCCGCCCTCTCTGGCGTTCTTTATCACTGTGTTTAAATTCTTCATCTTTGGGCTTCCCTGGTGGCGCAGTGGTTGAGAGTCCGCCTGCCAATGCAGGGGACACGGGTGCGTGCCCCAGTCCTGGAGGATCCCACATGCCGCAGAGCGGCTGGGCCCGTGAGCCATGGCCGCTGAGCCTGCGCGTCCGGAGCCTGTGCTCCGCAACGGGAGAAGCCACAACAGTGAGAGGCCCGTGTACCGCAAAAAAAAAAAAAAAAAAAAAAAATTCTTCACCTTCTTCTCTCTCTCTGAATAAACTTGTTTATTTGTTTGCTTATTTATTTGCTCTCTCTCCCACTGGAATATACACATTAATGAGGATAAGGACCTTGTCCATCTTTTTCTCCAGTGCTGGGAATGATGCTTAATGCACGTATTTACCAAATGAAAAGACAAATAGACATTTTGATCCTGGGACAGGCATTAGGGCATTGCAGTGAGAGTGTGTCCTCTGGAGTCAAGCTGCCTGCACGTGCATCCCCCTTCTATATGTCTTAGTCTTAAATCTGTATGTCCTTGGACAGGTTACGTAGTCTCTTTCTTTCATCTATCAAATGAGGAAAATGACAGTATCTACTTTGTACGGGTATTGTCAGATCACTGAAATACATAATGAAGTGCTGGTATGTAGTTAGGGCTCAATAATTGTTGCTGTTTTGTTGTTATATACCTGCCAAAGTTCATGGCCCATGACCCTGTGTTTCACTTGACGTATTTATGAATCACACGGTAACTTCCATTTTCCAGTCTGACATGTAAAGCGCTTGGAAGTATTTACTTCCATCCTTGCAACAAGAAAAAAAAGCCAAGTAAACTGAAAATCAACAAGTCTTCTTAGATCTGTCAGAGAATTGAGGTCATGGGGCAAACTGCTGCACCAAAAACTAGAGAGATGGACAGGCAGTTACGGAGAATCGCAGTCTAGCAGGAGCAGAGGTCCAAGAGGAAAAGTCTGCAGCTGGTGCCAGGATGGGTAGGAATACTTTAAGGTGTAATTGATGAATTGCTGGAGGTTTAGCATGGACGAGCTTGAGAGTTAAAAGCTCCTAGGGGGCAGTCCAGGCGCCCCGACACTTTCATGAATTTTACCTCCAGGATCCCTACCAGGTTCTCACTATGATCAACTGACAAAAATCCCCTTGCTCTTCCAGCAGGAGGGGGAGAAAAGTAACCATTTTGAAATTCAAGGCAGATCTCTCTGTTCCCCTTAGCAAGATCTGTCCTCAAGAGAAATGATTTTACCAGAGCTTAATCAACTGGGGTTTTACCAAAGCCTGATTAACCTGGGGGGAGGTAAATACTCAGCTCCAGCTCAACAAAAGACTGAGACCTAGTCACAGGACTGAGGATGTTCCCCCTCACCTCCATGTCAATAGGGCTCCTGTACAATAACAGGGGATTTGACTGAAAGAACTAAAAGCCTTAACTCCTGTTTAAGAAGAAGCCTCTAGGAAAGCCCAGAGACAGCGAAGGAAGGACAAAAACAAGGCCACTAGAGGAAACCACTACAGCTATAGCACAAGGTAACACAGCCTAATTTCTAGCCAGATAAGCATAAAACCTCACACTAAAGCTTATTTCCTCAGTTCCTGTTACCCAGTACATCATGTCCAGCTTTGAACAAAAAATTACAAAGTATGCCAAAAGGCAAAAAAATTACCATCTTAAAAGAAAAAGCAAGCATCAGAACCAGACTCAGATACGAGAGAGATATTGGAGTTATCAGACTGGTAATTTAAAACAATTATGGTGGACTTCCCTGGTGGCACAGTGGTTAAGAATCTGCCTGCCGATGCAGGGGACATGGGTTTAAGCCCTGGTCTGGAAGATCCCACATGCCATGGAGTAACTAAGCCCGTGCACCACAACTACTGAGCCTGTGCTCTAGAGCCTGCAAGCCACAACTACAGAGCCCACGTGCCAGAACTACTGAAGCCCACACACCTAGAGCCCATGCTCTACAACAAGAGAAGCCACCTCAGTGAGAAGCCCGTGCACCACAACGAAGAGTAGCTCCCACTTGCTGCAACTAGAGAAAGCCTGCGCACAGCAACGAAGACCCAATGCAGTCAAAAATAAATAAATTTTACAAATAAATAAAAAAAACAATTATGATTGATATGCTAAGGGCTCTAATAGAAAAAGTGGACAACATGCCAGAACAGATGGGTAATATAAGCAGAGTGATGGAAACTCTAAGAAAGAATGAGAAGAAACTGCTAGAAGTCAGAAAAACTGTAACAAATGAAAAATGTTTTTGATGGGCTCATCACTAGACTAGACATGGCTAAGGAAAGAATCACTGAATTGAAGACTAAGTTGCTGTCAATAGCAACTTCCCAAACTGAAATGTGAAGAGAAAAGATGGAACAGAATATCTAGGAACTGTAGGACAATTATAAAAGGTATAAGTTGTGTGTAATGGGAATACCCAAAGGAGAAAGAAAGAAGTATGGAAGGAAGGAAAGAAAGAAGGAGGGAGGGAAAGAGAGAGAGAAAAGGAGAGTGGGCAAGAGGGAAGGAGGAACAAACAAACAGTAGAAATATCTGAAGTAATAACGGCTGAAAGAAATGTTTCTAAAATTAATGACAGACACCAAACCACAGATCCAGGAAGGTCAGAGAGTACCAAGCAGGATAAATAGCAAAAAATCTATATTTAGGCATATCATATCCAACCTGAAGACAAAAAGAAAATCTTGAAAGAAACCAAAGGGAGAAAAAAACACCTTACCTATACAGGAGTGAGGATAAGAATTACACCAGATTTCTCTTAAGAAACATATAAGCAAGAAGAAAGTGGAGTAAATTATTTTAAATGTTGAAAGAAAAACACACATCCTTGAATTCTGTACTCAGCAAAGTTATTCTTCAAAAGTGAAGAAGAAATAAAGACTTTCTTAGACAAACAAAAATTGAGGAATTTGTCACCAGTAGACCTGCCTGGCAAGAAATGATAGAAATTCTTTAGAGAGAAGGAAAATAGCATAGGTTGGAAACTTAGAGTTACATAAAGAAAGAAGAGTGTTAGAGAATGAATAAATGAAAGTAAAATAAAATCTTCAAGTTTCTTATTCTTAATTGATCTAATAGATAACAGTTGGCTTGAGATAATAATAGCAAATATGAATTTGGTGATTATAGCTTATGGATATGTGAAATGAATGACAGCAATGTCATAAGGGACAGGAAAGAGGAAGTGGGAATACTAGTGCAGTACCTGAAGTGGTACAGCGTTATTTGAGAGTGGACTTGGACTAGTTCTAAACGTATTTTGCAAACTCTAGAGCAACCACTAAAAAGAATTTGAAAAGATGTATAATTGACATGTCGAGAGGAAAGAAAATAGAATCATATAAAATGCTCAAATAAAACCAGTGAAGACAGAAAAAGAGTGAAAGACAAAAAAAAAACAAAGAACAAGGGCAATGAATAGCAAACAGAAACATGGTAGATATTAATTCACCTATATCAATAATCACTTTAAATGTGAATGGTCTAAGTACACCAGTTAAAGACAGGGATGTCAGGGTGGATAAAGAACAAGACCAAATTAAAAGTTGTCTACAAATCACACGGTTGGGCATCACATAAGAACATCCATGGGTAAGCCAAAAGATGCGTGGGGTGGGGGTGGGGGGCTGTGGTCAGGAGACTTAGGTTTCAGTCTGTTCTATCCACTAACTAGCTGTGTGACTTTTGACAAGTCACTGACATTCTTTGGGCCTCTCTTTATCCTTCTGTAAAACAAAGGGGACTTAGACTAAATTTCTTTAGCTCCCTTACAGCTTGAAATCCAATGCCTCTTTACTAGGATCTGATGAGTAAATGTGGACAGTAAGGGAGGAGGCTGAAGCATCTACTGGTGCTTTTGGTTGGACTGACTTCACAAGAGACCCAGCTGCAGCCAGCAGGGGTGTGTGCATGAGCATGACAACACAAATCCAAAGTCCTGGCTACTTTCTGAAAACTGAACTCTTGGAGACCACTGGATGGCAGGAATCCCTTACCTGGGTCCATATTTGACTAGGAGAAAATTACAAGAAGTCTGCAAGCAGCTTTCGGGTTGACTTGCAACCTACTGATAAGGAAGGAGAACAGGTGAGAGAGGAATTCAGGAGGTCTTTGCTGAATGCAAGGGTGTGGAGGGGACAGAGGATTATTACAGCTCCTTGTCTGGCATTCCTGCCCCATCATCATCTTTTCATACTAAAAGTACCTCAACTTGCCCACTATTGCCCTCTGAGCCATACATACGTCCTCTACAGAACAAAGAGAAAAGGGAAGTTCAAATGTTTCAGTCACAATTTTAAAACTGCTCTTAATCAGGGGTCCCCATCCACTGCTACCAGTCCCCAGCCTGTTAGGAATGAGGCCACACAGCAGGAGGTGAGCAGGGGGCCAGCGAGCGAAGCTTCGTTTGCCACTCCCCATGGCTCCCCATTGCTGGCATTACCACCTGAACCATGCACGCTCCCCCTCATCTGTGGAAAAACTGTCTTCTACAAACCAGTCCCTGGTGCCAAAAAGACCACTGCTCTTAATGATCAAGATCTTGTTTGCAGCAGCTAGCAAAAGCCCTGCTGATCCTCAGAGATAACCATGGCATGACTTGGTCCATTTTGGCCAAAGGCATGACCATTCTGATGGAAGAAAGTGGAAGAGAACCTTTTAAACTATCTTAAAAAACCCAAGGGGATATCAAAGGTAACCTGAATCAATGACTCTGCATTAAGTCAGGGTTGTAGGTCAGTACCCTAGACTGGCAGATCACAGCACATTTTTTACTTTCCCAGGCGGTTCTCTTCCTAGGGTTAAATGATCTGAATTGACTGAATTATTTCCCTCTGATACAGGCATTGTATGGAAGCTGGCCCTTTGTTGATCTTACAGATACCTCTCATCTAGGTCTAAGTGACATTGTTATAAAACTGCAGACCCATAAAGCACTATTTCCACTGGGAAACTGTGGAAAATCTAATATCCCATTAGATGGAAGCCTCCATGAAGGTAAGGATGTGACTGTGTTTGCAAATCATTGTGCCCACTATGCCTAATTCAGTGCCTGCCACATAGTAGGTGCTCAATAAATATTTGCTGAATTAATGAAAAAAATCCACTACAAATGTGGGCCTGGAGGAAGCACGCTTAGTTCAAATTTGATGATTTATGAAAATACTTTATAAAACTGTTCATTCACTTAACAATCACTGAGTATTTTCTATATGATAGGCACAAAAATACAGAAAGGAATGAGGTGGTATGCCAAATCTCATAAAGAAGAGGGGAACGATATTCACTGAGTGAATAAGCTAGGCATGTATTATTCATTATTTCATCCTCCCAGTAACCATGTGAGGTAAATATTATTAGCTCCCCCCAATTTTTGCAGATGAAGGAACAAAGATGTGCACAAAAGCCTACATCCAGCAAATGGCCTGAATTTATTCAATGACCTGGATACTTTCCTCCACAATATACTTTCCCCCCAAAATAAATTTAAAATCACAGTGTGATGTTCTGTTATGTGATGTTTTGTAAAGGAAACTTAGGTTCTCAAAAATTAAGTTATAAACAAACAGTTTCATTTGGAAAAGAGGTTTAGGTTCTCAAGTTCAAGTTATGTATGTTGGAAAAAATTCTGGTAATAGAGGTGCTTTATAACGACATGAGCATGTACTTGAAGGCTAAAAATAATAAATTGCTTGAACAAAATAAGTGAAAATTACCGAGTTAAGTCCTAAATAGAATCTAAGACCTAAATTAATGAACTTCTAACTTATCATAATCCATTGTCATGATAAATAAAGCAAAACACTGAACTAAGATTGTTGAAGTCAAAATAAAGTGCAGCATAGTTCCCATTGCCAACAAAAGAACAAGAAAACGAGAATCTGCCAGCTGCTCCTTTGTGCAAACAGCTTCCTCCTAGGACCCTGGTGCCTATTCCCACCTGTGCTTGAATTATCCGGTAGATATTCATAATATGAACTGTGATCCCCGAGTGATGTATTGTGCTAGATCCTTTTTGCTTTATGAATGCTCAGACAGGAGGGAAGCCTAAAATTGGGAAATGAATTCTTAGACACAGGGCAACTTAGACAAATGCTCAGGGTCAGGCTGTCTTGTAGGGATGGGAGGCCTGTTGCAGAGGTGACCACCTGACCTGCACGTCTGAGGGTCACAGAGAGGCTCTTGAGTCGCCTGTTTCCCTGGACCCTAAAGCAGTTTTGGGAATTTCCATTTCTTCCTAATGGGTGAAAATACACAGGACTTGAATCATCTGCCCTCATAACACTGGCAGAAATTTTGAAAACAAATTGTTCTCACCCACCCTGCCTGGATCAGATGAGGAATTGGGAAAACAGAGATTCATGATCAACCCAAAATTCCAGCAGCTCAGAGAGTGCCCAAGGTGGTGGGAAATGGCCTAGGACTGGCACACTCCTCAAGGATATGGCCCAATCCTAGTACAGTTGTGACCCCATTTACATTTTTATCATGATTTCATAACAACTCTGAAAATAAAGTCATATTCTTATTTTTACAGATGAAGAAACTGGAGATGAGTGAGTCACAGCTAGCAACCATCAGAGTAAGACTTAAATCTTGAGTCTTCCAAATCCACATTGAATAATAGACTTTTCACCGCAATCTTAAAGGGTGACCTCAGGAATACGTGTTGTAGAAGCAGTGGCTTTGGAGTCAGAACTGTGTTTGCCTATCTGGATGTACCTTTTTTTTTTTTTTTTTTTTTTTGTGGTACGCGGGCCTCTCACTGCTGTGGCCTCTCCCGTTGCGGAGCACAGGCTCCGGACGCGCAGGCTCAGTGGCCATGGCTCACGGGCCTAGCCGCTCCACAGCATGTGGGATCTTCCCGGACCGGGGCATGAACCCGTGCCCCCTGCATCGGCAGGTGGACTCTCAACCACTGCACCACAAGGGAAGCCCTGGATGTACCATTTTTAGCCAGATAATTAGGTAAGTTCTTTAACTTCATTAAGCCTTAGTTTCCTCATCTGTAAAATGGGGGCATGCATAACACCTAGCTCATGGGGTTACTGTGAGATCAAAGGTGATATGCATAGAGCATGCTCAGCACAGAACTTGGCCCTCATCAGAGCTAGACAGATGTTGAGGGTTTCGGGTCATGTTTAGGGCATGGACTCTGGAGGGAGGAATTTCCTTTCCTCCTCTGTAGTTTAGCATGCCTTGGTTTATCCGGTAGATATTCATAATATGAACTGTGATCCCCAAGTGACGTTATGTCCCCCAGGAACATTTTATAGTATCTAAAGCTACAAGGATAAAAAGTTGACACAGGCAGGGAGTGCTTGGGCCTAGAGTGGGCATGGAGGATGTCCACCCCACTGGGAGCACATCTATGCCTCCTCCCACACTGCCACCTGCTCTAGGTCCCTACGGCAGCAAGGACCCTCCATCCCCACCTGGAAAGCCATGGAGTTGGCAGCGGCCAGAAATATCCTCAGGGGCAGCTTGGCCTTGTAGGACCTGTGGCTCCACAAGCGATGGGCACCAGCTGTCACACCCAGAGCAGTCAGGAGGAAGCAGAAGTAGGCTGCAAGACACAAGCAGGGAGAATGTCAGCAGATGTCAGTGCTTTTAAACTTTCCCCAACTTTTTTCTCTCCTGAATAGGAACCTGTGTGAAATGGTATCAGGGGAAGAATCTGCCATGTGAAGAATCAGTAACTTGGGGAAATGCAGACTTTTTATTGATTTGTAGCTTTCCAGTACAGGCGGAAGTGGAGAGAACTTTCCTCAAGAAACTTTGACCTTGGAACATCATTTTTTCTATATCAAAGGAATCTTCTATTTGCAAATGTTTCTTGCCAGTCTGGATACAAAATCACAACCATGTTAGTGTGCCTTAGTAATTCTTATGCATCCACTCTCGGTGGAGCTGAGATAGCTCTCTATCTTACTTCTTAATTGGCACCCATGGCAGGATGAGTTCTATGAAGAGTGTACTTCTAAACAACAGTGCCCATTTTCAGTGCCCATTTTCAGGGCTTCCTTGGTTTGAAGGAACTCAGGCCAGACTTAAAGCAATGAAGTCCGGCTCAGGGCCAGTAAGAATGAGGCTAAAACTGACACCAAGGACAGCTGAGATTTGTCTTCTAGAGCTCCTCACTTATACCATCACTATGACTGAGCTGGTAAAGATGGCTGGGGGGGGAATTTTTTTAGAGCCAACCTACAGTGGAGCTTATTATCTGTCACACATTTAAATATATTATCTCCAATCCTCATAAAATGTATTAGCATCTCATTTTACAGTTGAGGAACTGGCTCTCTGAGAGTTAAATCCTGCATATAAACCCAGGTTAGCCTAGTTCTAAAGCCTCTGCCCAGAGAGCCTAGTTCTAAAGCCTCTGCCCATGTTGCCCCTAGGTGGTGGTGTTGATTTGCTCTTTGTACGACACTTGGGAAAGGTTGAGTGCGTGGTAGGAAGGAGTCCCCAAGGGACCAAAAAAATCACGACTCAAGATTATTACAACTACTCTAGTGGTTTTAAAGCAATGTTCCCACACAACGCTAAATGTCTTACTTGGATTATCTTATTAAAACACATCAAACAACCCTTATAGGGTTTGTATTATTATTAGGACCATTTTACAGTTGAGAAAACAAAGGTTTAAAGAAGTTAACTAATTTCCCAGTGTCACAAGGTTACGGAGTGTCTTTGCTAAGAGCCAAACCCAAGTCTGTCTGAACCAAGAGCAGAGTACCTGCCCTCTATACTCTCCTTTGTCTCAGGGAGACATCAACCAGGTAAATGGTTAGTTTTATCTTCACTTTTCTACACCCTACACCTTTAATATTGGATCTCAATTTAAATTTAAATGTGAGCTGCTTCCTTACTTGAGGGGAGAGCCCTAAACCAGGCTATATGTAGGCAGGATCAGGCTTACACACAATCCTACACAATTTCTTCTGGCACTTAGCACATACAAGGCCCTCCATAAAGAAGTGCCAAAGACCAAGTGACCAGCTGTGAGTACATCCCTGAGCAGTTGTGAATGGTATCCAGGCCAAGATCTTACAGAACCCTCCATAGGACTTCTTTGGGAGAATTACTAGGGTAACATCAGTTTCGATACACATATTTACAGGGAGAACACTGTTACATCTTCCAAAAGTCAAGTCTGACTAATCTTGATCTCAATCCATATGTATATGGTCTAAGAACTAGACTCACCCTCGGCATTAAGATTAATGAGTATGAGTACATGTGGTTTTCATGAACTTGACATATCATTCCTTCTTTGAAAGGTTAAAAACAAAAAACAACAATCTGCCCATAAATCACAGAAAGTAGCAGTAAATAAAAAGCTCTGACCTTTTTTGTTATTGTAATTTAACTTTGGTCATGAGTCCATGAAATGGACAGCTATTTTCCATGTCATCCCTGGCTTTCATGGCTCTGCTAATAACTTTTTTCCAACTGTCAAGCAGTTAGGGAACAAGTGAAATCTATAATGGAAAAATTCAAGGTGACCCTTTTTTTGCCAGTGAACTAAGACACTGGACCTTGGCTATAATAAGATGAATTCCCAGACTCCATGAAATATATTGGCCAAATGGAATCCCTCCAATCCATGGTTCCCAGACAGGGCCTTACCACGGACTATGGCATTGTCTTGTCCTTTTTAGGATCTCCAATATTTCAGGGGTCATTTACATGGTTGGTCTGTGCATGTCTGGGCCACTGACAATGGGCTCGAGTCAGAGCCTGCACTGGGCAGTAGTGGCTATTGGTTTTTCATGGTCCTTCTTTTGGCAACAGGAATGTGGCTGTGTGACCCAGGGCTGGCCTAGCATTATACCCCATCTCCCTTGTCCTGGGAATAAACACCTGACCCAACTTTTCTCTCTTCTGGCTTAAAGACTAAAGGTCACAAACCAATGCATGATTGTAATAGTAAAGAATGAGGCCCAGAAAGCAACTCATGAAGATGATGGACAGAGCTAGCTCCACAAGAGCTAGAAGGATAACTGCCTGCATTGAGTCACTGGTTGCAGGCCCTGGAGTTCTATAGCTCTTCTTTTGATCCTGTGGGCCTCCCCAGTATTTCTCCTAGTGATGTGAGCCGACAAATTCCCTTTTCTTGCTTAAGCCAGTTTGCACTGGATTTCTGATACTAAAATTCTGCAGAATCTCTAGGAAAGAAAGCAACCTTCTGTTCATAGTCCAAATGAGGATAAACTGCAAAAACCCTGGGCTGGATGTGAGGCTTTATGGCCTGTTCCATTAAAAGGACTCAGTTTTCCTATTTTGACAGGGCTAATTTGAGAGGTTCTTAACCTGTCTTCTATGATGCTTGTGGAAATTAATACCCAAACAAGTTCTGATGAATGCTGCCTAGCTGGCTCTAAGGTATTAAAGTGCTCAGACAGAGAAGTGATGATTTCGGGAAAAAAAAAAAAAAGTAATAAACAGTGCCAATAACTTTACCAAGTGACTTTCACCTCATAGAGAAAGGTGCTAAAGCAACAGAAACCAGAATCACAAAATTACAGAACAGTAAGCAACAAACATGTTGGTCTGTATGCAAATAAGTGTCACCAATTCTAGTTATCTGAAGCCAAAAAGAAATGTATTAAAAAGATATTGAGTAGGGACTTCCCTTGTGGTCCAGTGGCTAAGACTGTGCACTTCCAATGCAGGGGGCCCAGGTTTGATCCCTGGTCAGGGAACTAGATCCCACATGCTGCAACTAAGAGTTTGCTTGCCACAATGAAGATCCCACATGCTGCAACTAAGACCCAGTGCAGCCAAATAAATAAATAAACAAATATTTAAAAAAAAGAAAAAGATATTGAGTAGCCTACAGAACTCATGGGAAGGTTGCAGGATAGGGCTTTTGTTCACAGCCTCCAAGCTGGTCCCAACACTCCCCACCTCCTGGCATTCACAGCCTTGTGTAGTCTCCTACCCTTGAGTAACTTGCTTCTAACCAAAAGAACATAGTAACATTGAGGGAATATCCGTTCCATGATTAGGTTACAAAAGATATGATTTCTGTTTTGCTAGCAGATGCTCTCTTCCCTTAGGCCTGGTGAAGTAAGCTGCCATGTCAGGAAGGCCCAGATGGCAAGGAACTCAGGGTTTCCTACAGCCACCAGCCAGTGAGGAAATGAGGCTCTCAGATCAACAGTCCTCAAGGAACCAAGTCCTGCCAGCAATGGTGTAAGTGAGCTTGGGAGTAGTTACTTCCCCAGCTGAGCCTTCAGTTAAGACCACAGCCCTGGCCAACACTTTGCTGCCTTACGAGAGATCCTGAAGCAGAAGACCCAGCCTAGCTGTACCTGGACCCCTGCTCCACAAAAACTATGAGAAAGTGAATGCATGTTGTTTTAAACTGCTAAATATTGGGGTAATTTGTTCTGCAGCCATAAGTAACTAATGCAAGACTTAAGTAGGAAACTTCCCTCGAGGGAAGGAAGGCACAGTTTAAATCCCAGTTTAAGAAGAGTTTGCCACCTACAGGAACAGAAAGTAGATTCACATTGCATGGGGCTGGGGACAAGGAGGAGAAGTGGGGAACGACTGCTAACAGGTACAGGGTTTGGGGGTAAAGAGTGATAAAAATGGTTGGGAATTGGGCTTCCCTGGTGGCGCAGTGGTTGAGAGTCCTCCTGCCGATGCAGGGGATGGGGTTCGTGCCCTGGTCCGGGAAGATCCGGGAGCAGCTGGGCCCATGAGCCATGGCCACTGAGCCTGCACGTCCGGAGCCTGTGCTCTGCAACGGGACAGGCCACAACAGTGAGAGGCCTGCGTACTGCAGGAAAAAAAAAAAAGTTTGGGAATTGATTTTGGTGATAGTTGCACAATCCTGCGAATATACTAAAAACCAATGAATTGCAGGCTTTAAATAGGTGAGTTGTTTCCAAATTCTTTCTTCCCTCTCTTCCCTTTCTCATATTTTTCTTCCTTTTTTTCCCCTCCACAAATTAGAGGCCTTTGAGATAATAAGGTAACACTTATTAAGCATGTGCTCTGCATCAGGCATGCTTACATATATTAACCTATTTAATCTTCACAACCACCCTATGAGGTAGATGGGGACAGTTATTATCACCATTTTATTTATTTATTTATATTTTAATTGACATATAGTTAATTTACAATGTTGTGTTACTTTCTGGTGTACAGCAAAGTGATTCATATATATATGAATATATATACATATCCTTTTTCAGACTCTTTTTCATTATAGATTATTACAAGCTACTGAATATAGTTCGCTGTGCTATACAGTAGGTCTTTGCTGTTTCTCTATTTTATATATAGTAGTGTGTATAATACTTCTTAAAATAACCTTTCATTCACCTTCAAATACTTTGCACACATAAGATCATTGCAATCCCTATTACGGGAGTGATAAAATGAAAAGATCGGTATTTGGGAACAGAGTGCAAAAAGAAGCTGGTTCCCATGCTTTCTTAAACCAGTGCACAGTAAAAGTCCAATTAAAAAAAGAAAAATGCACCACACTGCATAACAGTGTCAGAAAGGAGGCTGGAGAAGGGAGCCTACTCTCACTGCATGCCTGCCACAGACCGTCACTTTACCAATATATCTAATTTTATTGTTTTATTCCTATGAGGTAGATATCCTAATCCCCATTTTACAGATGGGCAAAACTGAAGCCCAGAGCCATTAAGTAAATGCCTCTGGATCTCACAACGACAGAGCTGGGGCCCAAAGGCCAGCTCAGTGCAGCCCCAAGCCCTCTCCTCTGGTGCAGTGGTCCTCAGCCCTGGCGGCGCATTGCAGTCATCTGGCATCTTTAACAGCCGCGAGGCCCATGGGGCCCAGTGAATCAGAGATGAGGGCCGGTACAGCGGGCGCCTCTCTCCACAAGTGATTCTGATGCACTACCGGGCCTGAGAAACCGCTGCCCTATAAGGTACATCCTCCCTTAGAGACCATCTGGTCCCATCCCCTGAATTTACAGATGGAGAAACCCAGATCCAGAGTGTATTGTGCTCCCTCCAACACCCCCCAGCCCACCACCCCGAGCTGACTCCCACAGGGCTTCGTAAATGCTAAGCAACTCCAGATCAGGAGAGACCCGCTTGCCCTTTTGTGTGAACTCGGGCCGTTTGCACTCTTCTCCTGGCGGTTCCCTTTGATGGTGCGAGCTGCTCGCCAGGCCCTCCACAGAGGAGTCTTTGATATCCAAGCCCCGGGCTGGTGGGCAGGTGTGCAGGGGGGCTCCGACAGGAGGATACGAAGCACAAAACATGCGCGGACCTGTCTTCCACTGAGGAAAGGGAAGAGGCGAGGCAGAGGAAGGACGCAGAGGGCCAAGGCTCCTGGGGACAGGGCCACATGGGGGGTGGGGTGGAGCCTGTGTGGGAGAAGACGACGCACTTAGATATCTGCCTTTCCCGCCAGCTTCAGTGTTTTCAAAGTCACACTTGGGCTCTGGCCAACAAATGACTGTTTCTCTTCTCCAGTCCTTCTGAGATTTGGCAGATAAATGCAGAAAGACAGACAGAGCCATAGATGGATAGACAGATACACATAGAGATACAGAGATACATATAAGTAAATGATGGGCCATATGTCATAATGGTTAAGATGAACCTGGGATTGAATCCCTGGTGTATCACTTATCAGTGTGACTTAATCTCTAAACCTTGTTTTTTTCATCCATAAAGTGGGGAAAATAGTACCTGCCCTATGGGCTTGTTGTAAGGATAGAAAGAAGTAATGCACATAAAATGTTAGCCAGGCCTGACAAACAGCATTAGCATATGTTCTTGCCCTGGTTATGCCTGGTTACGCCCAAGGGTAAACTATCCCTTTCCCAGCTAACCCCCTGTGAAGACTCCCACGCTTTTCATTACTCTAAGCCGGAGGTTCTCAAGCGGGTGGGCAATTTTGCCTGCTCCCCTTCCTGGGACATTTAGCAAAGTCTCCAAGACATTATTAGTTGTCACACTGCAAAACATGAAGGGTGCTACTGGCATCTAGTGGGTGGAGGCCAGGGATGCTGCTGAGCACCCTGCAGTGCCCAGGTGCTGCCTACAACAAAAAGGTACCACTACCAAAAAGTCAACAGTGCCGAGGTAGAGAATCCTGCTCTGATTTCTTGGGAACGTTCTTCTTGAAATCTGGTGTGACTTCACTGGCCTTGCTTCCTCACAACTCTCTGGTTTCATGGGGGAGCTGTAGGAGTAACTCACATCTCATATATCATATAATATATCATAGCTCAGCAAAGCATAGCATATCATATCATAAACAAGCTGAAAACAAAGAACTCGGAAGAAAGAGCAATAATATTTTAAGTCATTGATTCCTGAACTTTAAAGTGCCAGGGGACCTTGTTAAAATGCAGATGCTGGGCCCTACTCCCAGAGATTCAGTAGGTCTGGGGAGAGACCCACGAGATTTGTTTCTAACAAGTTTGCAGGTTTGTTGATGTTTTTGGTCCAGGGTCTGAGTGTTTAGCTGACCCACCAGATGTGAGAAAGAAGGACTGACAAGGGACTGCAGCCACAGGGCAAGGCCCTCTCATGAGATGGTGTTACGAAGGATTGCAATTAGACCTTATGTCCTCCCGTTAAAGGTTTGGGTTTACAAAGTTCGAGATTCCGAGGCCATTTCCTCCTAGGTGCTATTTCAACACTTCACTCGAAATCAGAACATTTTCAGGCTCTTGAAAACTGTGGGCTTAGAAGCAAAGGGTTTCTTTTTACTATTAAAACCTGCTAAATTCTATCTTTTTATTTTTAATTGAAGTAGAGTTGACTTACAATGTTGTCTTAGTAATTCTATCATACGTAGCAATACCAACAGCCCCTCTTTGCAATCTCCACCCCCTTCCACTCTGCCCCCTTCTGCTGTGCTGCACATGGGCTTCAGGAAGATAGGTGCTCCGTTCTGGAAGTGCTCGCATCTTCTAGGAAGATTCAACGGAAAGGGAATGGAACAGGAGGGCGAAGATATATTTCATGCATTTTACAGGTACTGCCTGTTTTCCTCAAGCATCCTTCCTGCCTTCAGTCAGGTCCACTTAGACTGTTCTGAAGTCCTGGGCAAATCCTACTTTTCCGGGTTGATTTACAGCATATATGACATTTAGAATGAAAGCCACAGCAGATCACTAACAACCACAAAATTATAGCATGTTACCACTCTGCTGTTGCACTGCAGTATCTATAATTCAAACAAAAAACCAAGGAAGAATTCGGGTCTTTTAAACGACCTCATTCTGTATCCACAGGTCTCACTTCAGGCACTCAGGCTAGACCAGGAATCCCTGTTAGATGCTCTCTGGCCCTCTGTGTTTTCCAACATGGCAATCATCACTTTGTAATGAAATAAGGAATTGTTCATCTAATGCCATCTTCCCATCTAAACCATAATGTCCAGGACGGCAGGGATCATGTATGTCCTTCCACGAATTCTCAGCTGGCACCTGTGAAACTAACTTAGCTGGAGAAAAATATGCAACCATGCTGATTGGTTTCACTTTAAAATTCATGAACCTTTAACCTTAACTGGGCTTTAGTATTACCCAGAAATCATAGTACTTTCCCCTGGTCCATATGTTCTCCCACTCTCCTAGATGTCTATTTCATACCTGCTCCAATCACCTCACCTCCCAAAATCTCCTTCCCCCTCCCCGTCTGATAACTTTGCTTCTGTTTGAGAATAGCAGAACCTCCTCAGGCCCTACCACCTCTGGTCACCCTCCAGCATCTGAGCCTGTGCACCCTGCCATTCCTGCATTCCTACAGATGGCCAGTCCACATGCTCTTTAAGGCTGGCCCTTCCTTGTGCATCGTATCCCCTCCATCCTACTCAATTGCTCTGCCATTTCCCTTCTCTCTGCATCATCAATATCCTCCCTCCATGTTATTCCTGTGGCCTATAGCCAAGCTGTTATTTTTCTCATTTCAAAGAACAAAATTAAAAAACCTCTCTTGACGCCCTTTCCCTATCTAGATCCTATTCCATTTCTCTGCTTCCCTTTACACACAATTCATTGAATGGATTGTCTCTTAATTGTGAATAACAGGTCTTCACTTCCCATTTTCTCTTAAGCCCATTCAATTAGGATTTTGCCCTTCTTTCATCCCCACCCCAATCAAAACTGCTCCTATCCAGGTCCAGACAAGACAGATGTGGTCCCTTTCCTTGTGGGCAGTCTCTAGATGGATATTAAGCAAATCATTATGTGGGTGATGAACACAATGAAGGAGAGACAGAGGTGCTACAGGAGTCCCTGAAGGAGGGACTGGCATTCCAGGTAGAGGTGACGTGTGAGCAAAGGCATGGAGGTGTGAAGGTTCCTGGGAGGAGCACTGCCAAGTGTTTGGGTCTGACTCCTGGGAGCGGGTGTGGGGTGAAATGAAATGCAAAAACCAGGCAGAGGCCAGACCAGAAAGGCATATATGTGATACTAAAAAGAGATATTTGATCTTGAGGACAAGAAGGTACCACTAAAGAATGTTACATGATCAAATTTAGAATAACAGAAAGTGTTGTGTTAGATGGATTCTAGTGGGCTGAAATGATCACTTGCGCTAGATAGTCTCCATGAGCCCCTGCAGACACATACTCTCCCTTCTCATGCTGCTCTGTGCCCTAGGAGGCTGGCCACTATAGGCTGCACCAATGGCTCCTTCCTATGCTTGCTCTTCCTACATTCTCTTCCTGCTTTCTTTCTTTTCTCAGGCACAGAGTGAAAAAGTTTATTTCACGTAGATTTTTAAATTTAGAAGATGAGAAAAGGGCTGCCTTCAAAACATCGCAAAAACAATTCTATAATATAAAAACACAAGAACTGAGCTGCTAAAAGAACTATGGCTAATGTTCATTGTAGCTCTATTTACAATATCCAGGACTTGGAAGCAATCTAAATGTCCATCGACAGACTGAATGGATAAAGAAGATGTGGCACATATATACAATGGAATATTACTCAGCCATAAAAAGAAACGAAATTGAGTTATTTGTAGTGAGGTGGATAGACCTAGAGACTGTCATACAGAGTGAAGTAAGTCAGTAAGAGAAAAACAAATACCGTATGCTAACACATATATATGGAATCTAAAGAAAAAAAAATGGTTCTGAAGAACCTAGGGGCAGGACAGGAATAAAGATGCAGATGTAGACTGAGTACACAGGGAGGGGATAGGGTAAGCCGGGAGTGGCATGGACATATATACGCTACCAAACGTAAAATAGATAGCTAGTGGGAAGCAGCCACACAGCACAGGGAGATCAGCTCGGTGCTTTGTGACCACCTAGAGGGGTGGGATAGGGAGGGTGGGAGGGAGACACAAGAGGGAGGAGATATGGGGATATATGTATATGTATAGCTGATTCACTTTGTTATACAGCAGAAACTAACACACCATTGTAAAGCAATTATACTCCAATAAAGGCATTAAAAAATAAAAATAAATAAAAGAACTGTGGCTGAAGACCATCTGTGCATTGCGGCACCTTCACACCTTGGTGAGAGAAGAGGTCTGATTAAAGAAAAAAGGGTCCCTTGATAGGAATAAGAATTTGTTAAACAGAACCTTAAGAGTCCGTAATCATTACATAATGGTGTTGACAACTGAATGGTTAGGGGAAGGGAGTGGAAGAGTTTATTCTTTTTGTTCTTAAGAAAATGTCAAAGACTAACACTGCTCTGCGTCCAGTCCACTTCTAAAAATATTTGGCATCTAATGAAAGTGGCCACACGTATGAGAAGAGCTATATTTGGAGCTGTCGATCATTTAACATTTTACTAAAAATGCAACAAACAAAAATCAAAGTTATTTTATTATTTTATGATCTATCAATATTCCTTCAGTACTACACTAAAGCAAGCCCCTGAGAGATAACTATTCCAGAGCATAAACTAGTTCAGACTGGAATCTTTCCAGTGTGGCTTCCAGCTCCCTCGATGCCTTCTTACTTCCTTGTTCAAAACCTCTTTCTCTCCCTCAAATGACACAAAGCTTCTGGGGGGTGGGGGGGGTGATCATTTATTAGGCGTGGGAATCAGAGCTCGCTGGAACAGCTCACGGAGAACACTGGCTTCTTACACAGAGGAGTGAGGAGGTGCACAGGTAAATCAGTGAATTCACAGGTGAGTTGCCTGCCTATCTTTTCCTAGCTGGTGGGGGAGAATACCATCTTACTCAGTCTTAGTTTTCTTATCTATGAAACACACAAACAACCAAAAGACTATCTCAAAAGGTTACCATGAGACGAATGAAAATATATATATAAGGTTTTAGCAAAGAGTAGTATCTTAATAAACATTACTGAAAACACCATTATTCTTATCACTAGGCAAAGATTTTCAGACTGAGGCTGGGAGACCAGGAAGCAGGGTCTTCAGAGGAAAGGAGGCCCCAGGTCTCAAGAGCAACTCTTTTCCTTAGCCCTCCTTAGCCCTCTTCAGCCCTCCCAGGTTCTTGGAGGTGAATTTGGGAAGAGTGAGCACGGTTCATGATACAGGATAACTCCCATCATCCTCTCTGTCTCCCTCTCTCACAATCAAGATCAAGACACAACTATCAAAATCAGAATTAGAGATAATTGAATACAAAGAGAATAATGCACTGCACTATGGGCACACTGAATTTCCTTTTCCATTAATTATTCAGTTGTGATTTTTCTCTTGGGCAGTAAATGTGTGTGTGTGTGTGTGTGTGTGTGTGTGTGTGTGTGTGTGAGAGAGAGAGACGAGAGAGAGAGGAATTAATATTCTTCATATTGTTATAGATATGCTTCATATTGTGTATGCTCATTAACGTCTCTGACCATAAATGGGAAACTGCAATATCAAAAATGACAGTCTCGCTGAAGGAAGACTAAAATTTAGAAACAGCACCCAAACTGGTCATTTTGGGGGAAGTGGAAAAAAGAAGGATTTCTGCCCTTATCATCTGAATTATCTGGGTACTTATGAGTTACCATTCTCTCTCTCTTCTAACAAGCAATTTCCCTAATAGAATTAGGACAGCCAATGGTTGAAGCCCGGCCCAGAGGTTTAGGCAGGAGTCAGCAGGCCTGTTAGCAGCAGTGAAGCATGAAGATGTGTCACCCAGGCCCTCAGAGGGCTGAGCACTGAGCCCTGGAGGCGTGTGTTGGAGGAAAGTTTGACAGGAGAAGCCCAAAGCACCAATATTGCTTTGATGTCTGAGCCCTTTAAAGGGCTGGGAATTAAAATGAAGTGGAGGGGAAACGTCCTGGGAGGCGTAGCTTTCTCTCTGTCTTCTTCCTCCTCAAGGATGTCCTCTCCCTCCTCCCGCCTCTTCTGACCAGAGAAGGGTCCTCCCCGGGGCTCCGTGTGAACACACTGGGCTTGGAACAAACATCCCCCATGGAGCAGAGCAGGCCAAGGACAGAGATAGAACACGTTTGGCAGTGAGGTGCCTTGGTGCCCCCAAAGGGAAAATTGACAAAACACAGTCCTTCCAACGTTGTTTTTACCACACTAATGTTTCTGTCTTAAATAGAAGAAAAGAGTTACAATTTTAATAAGACAGCATTCTATCAAGATACCAAGAAATCCTCTTCGATTCTCTGATTGGGGACCACATCATCGGGGCAGCCTGACCTAGTTCACGAACTCCGGTTTCAAGGGCTTCCTTCACACGTTTTTATTCCTGCCAAGTCTCTGTAAGTTGCTGTGAATAGCCCAAGGCAGATTTTTTTCTTTGCAGCAAAATCCAGGGCCTGATTTTCTGATCCTCACAGGTTTTGAAGCAAAAAATCCAACCTAATTTTATGAGTTGCCTTAGCAAAATATCACCATTCCTTCCTTCCTTCCTTCCTTCCTTCCTCGATAAGCATGTAGTAGCACCTTCGGTGTGCCCGGCTGTCTGTAAGGTACCCAGTATGGAAATGGTCAACATCCCTCCCCAGGAGCCTCACAGACAAACTGGCAGCCCTCAGGCCACCATCACCCCACAGGTATTTTGAAAAACTGATCCAACAGTTAAAAATAGAGGATTCCAAGATTTAAAATCTCTATTTCTAGCTTCTCCTGAAAGATGGAAAGACCTGGCAACACCAGGCCACCTCATTTTCCTGAGTGGTAACGTTTTACCGGAGCTAAATGCTCTTCCCTTGAGACCTCGCCCCACTCACCCCGTACCCAGGTACACACTAGGATCAACCCTCTTTGTTTATCACCCGCCCAGCCCCTGAGCTGGGGCAGAACCAGGGCCTTGTCCATTAGGCACTGAAGACACAGAACTGATAAGCCCACAATACATTTTCTTTGGAAGGAAAACAAATATAATAGTAAATGTATAATAATGAATCCAGCCGAGGTTATATTTGTCTTTGCACCCACACAGGTGTAAGATATAATTTCTAATTTTTTTGATGGCGGAAGGGGCCCACAATGGCAAAAATCGTAACTCGCTAAGTATAGCTGAGTTACATCAACTCCTGACTTGGAAAACTGGTGATTAAAAGGGAAAGGTTTAAGCATTTACCCTGTCTTTTTAGAAAGAACTAAAATTCATTCCCAGGGGGCTTCCCTGGTGGCGCAGTGGTTGAGAGTCCGCCTGCTGATGCAGGGGACACGGGTTCGTGCCCTGGTCCGGGAAGATCCCACATGCCGCGGAGCGGCTGGGCCTGTGAGCCATGGCCGCTGAGCCTGTGCGTCCGGCGCCTGTGCTCCGCGACGGGAGAGGCCACAACAGTGAGAGGCCCGCTTACCGAAAAAAAAAAAAAAATTAATTCCCAGTTGATGAGGGAAAGCGCTTCTTTTCAAAAGAGTTCCAGCTAACAAATGTAGATTTGGGGAGGAAACCAGCCTTCTGCAACCCCCGGTTACCCCATGTGCTACGTGGTGGGCACAACACCCCTAACCCTCCCTCTAGGACCCAGGCACTCATTTCTCCAACTACTGGAACTGTTGGTACCTAACAGCTCACAGCTGAGTCTTCCTTCTCCCAAGGAACAAAGCTGCCCAGCCCACAGTTATAACACACCCCCGCCCTGGGGGCAGCCTGCAACCAATGCTTAGCTGATAAAGGGGTACAAAGGCCTGGCCCTTTGCCACCATTTGCAACATCTCTGAAGGACCATCTAGTTCCGGAGCTGCCTGAAGCATAGGCTGAGGCCCCAGCATTGCAGCATAGCTTTTCCCCTTTTCTTCCAGATGTTACCAAGCACAGTTGCTGATATACTAGTACACGAATCTGCCTCTCAGAATCTGTTTCCCAAAGAACCCAACCTAAGACCCCAATAAATGAATAATGGATTCTGGCAAGACCATCAGTGGGTGCTGTTATGGGTCGAACTGTGTCTCCCCAAAATTCATGTATTGAAGTCCTAACCCCCAAGTGCCCCCAGAATGTGACCTTTTATGGAGATAGGGTCTTTACAGATGGACTCTGTAAAGAGTGGGCCCTGAACCAATATGACTGGGTCCTTAGAAGACGAGGAAATTTGGACACACAGGCACACAAAGAGGGAAGGTGATGTAAAGGTACACCGGGAGACAACCACCTGCAAGCCAAGGAGAGAAGCCTGGAACAGATCCTTCCCTCAGAGCCCTCAGGAGGAACCAACCCTGCCAACATCTTGATTCCAGCCTTCTAGCCTCCAGAACTGTGAGACAATAAATTTCTGTTGCTTAAGCCACCCAGTCTGTGGTACTTTGTTACAGCAGCCCTAGCAAACTAATACAGATACTAAACTCATTAGGTCAAAGGATTGTTGGGAAGCAGGATATTCCCCAAGATGTCAAAGCATCATCCCCCAGACTGCTTACTAATTGTAGAAGGGAAAATAAAATTTTACAAAGGAGGAATCTGGCACTTAACCAGAGATGAAATTTAGCATCAGGAATAGTGGAAGAACTTGACATTGGGTGCCCTTTGATGTGATAAATATGAAGCACATCACATCATCCTTGAGAAATTATTGCCCAAAATGCTCAACTTTAATCTCAATATGCTTTTATACCAGCTCCCAGTATACAGAAAATAAGGGAGAAAAGGAAAAAATCAGACAATTCAAAATGTGGGACATTCTACGGAAAACTGGCCTGGTCTCTTCAAAATGTCAGTGTCAAAGGTGAGAGTCTGTTCTAAAGACGGGGAACAAATAACAGTCAAATGCAATGCAATAAGCTTGACAGAATATGGGTTCAAAAACATCAATTATAAAAGATATTTTGAGAACAACTGCAGAAATTTGAATTTAAACTAGACAGATTGTTACTAAGTTATGATAATGTCTTTATTTTAAGAGGATACATGTGGAATTATTTAGGAATAAAGGGCCATAACATCTGCAACTTACTTTTAAATGACTGAGAAAAAATTGTAGATAAAGCAAATGTGGTAAAATGTTAATAATTGTTGAATCTGGTAGTAGATGTGCTGGTGTTTACTGTATTATTCTTTGGAATTCTCTGTGTTTGAAAATGTTCAGATTAAAAGTCTGCAGGAAACAAATGTCACTGAGAGTCAACACACAGATACTAAATTTCACCTTTCTTCTTTTGCTTCACACATTAAAAACACCAACCAGTGGAACACAGAGGACCAGCACGTAAGAATATGGGTTAAACCTTGCTTTGTGCTGGCTTTATGATACTCAAGGGATGAAATATATGCATACTTCTTCCTGCCCACAATTAAGTAGGCCCTAAAATAAGCTGGAAAGACAAAGTCAGATTAAAAAAGAAATAATGTAAAAAGATATACATGTGGCTATGTTTCTGTCTTCTCTGGTCCTTTCTGAGTCTCAGTTTCCACATCTGTAAGTGGGGAGAATAAAACAAATCTGGAATGCCTGTTTTTAGGATTAGAGATGAGGAAAGTCCAGTGCCTGACCCACAGTAGATAGGTGATAAATAGCCTCAGAACTGCTGGTATTATTGTGACTGTGAGTGGTGGCACCAGCCAGTGGCAGCAGGAAGGTAAGAACCCAGACATTCTGGCCCCAGAGCCTGTCCTCCAGCTCAGGGGTCCCCAACCCCTGGGCCACGGATCAGTACTGGTCCGTGGCCTGTTAGGAACCGGGCCGCACAGCAGGAGGTGAGCCGCGGGCGAGTGAGCGAAGCTTCATGTGTATTTACAGCCGCTCCCCATTGCTCACATTGCCTCCTGAGCTCCGCCCCTGTCAGCCTTATGGTGAGTTGAATCATTATTTCAATATACGTTACAATGTAATAATAACAGAAATAAAGTGCACAAAAAATGTAATGCACTCGAATCATCGCGAAACCATTCTCCTCCACCCCCAGTCCACGGCAAAACCGGCTTCCATGAAACCGGTCCCTGGTACCAAAAATGTTGGGCACCGCTGCTCCAGGCGGTACTGGGCTGTACGGCCTCTGAGAGAAACTATACGTGGCATTTTCTTCCAATGAGCACAATAAAGGTAACCTCTCCCATGCAGAGAAAACTGGGGACACATTTTGTTTACATATCAGATGGTGCACTTCATATTTAGGATAATAATCAGGAAGAATTCAAGAGGGGTTTCTTGAAGGCCTATTTTAACAAAAAAAGAAAAACCAAGTCAGGATAGTTCCACAAGAAGGAGGCCAAAGTTCTCCTGTGACCTATGTCAAGACCTTGGAATGTTTTATTGCTTTAGAAAAATAACTTCCCTGAGCTTTAGAAAGAAAGAAATCTTGCCACTTCATATGCAATGTAGATGTTAGGCTATTCTCAGTGTTGAAGGAACTGAAGGACAAAGGCTTTTTCGTGTTTCGAATAAAACCTTGAATGTGAGTTCAATTCAAACCCCAAGAGAGCTGTCACTCCCCATCAGCCAACACTAACTTTCCGAGGGTAAAACCCAAACCTGAGTTTTCTTTTCATTTCACCATCAACTACGCACAGCACCTCAGTGGCACCTTTTAGTCTCGTCAAGCAAACAAAAATGACAGCTTTGGGTGGCACTGGTATTTGTGTTTTTTCCCATTTGTTATTGTGACAGCTTTAGCTCATCCATGAAAATTCTAAGACATGATGCCTTGTGAAGATAAAGCCCTAAAAAGAAGCATTTGATTTTGGCCCAAACCTAAGGGGAGTAGCATGCAAGTGACAAGATGAGTCACAGAAAAGAAGCGAGGAAAAGCCACCTGGAGCAATGATGAGCTTCTGAGGCCCTCAAGGGCCTGTAGTGGAGTGGGGACAGCATCCTTCCCAAAGGCTCTTAGAGGCACAGGCAACTACTTTCTGCTACCAGCACGTCTGTTACTAAAAAAGTAACCCTGAGTTTTCACAGCAAGGCTAATAGAACTTTCCCAACCAGGCAGAGTTGAATTACCCACACGCTGAGATGGAAAAAACTGGTTATTTTTATTCTGCTTGTTACGGAGGCAGCTGTTTATTTATTTATTTAATGGAGACTTGCAGTGAAATATATTACACACTGCAATGTTGAACACACACTCAAGTATAACTGAATAAAATTTTCATTAAACAATCCTTAATCCTTACTATATGCAGTGCACTGATATTGTCTGTTTATTTGATTATTTTTAAAATAATGGTCACAATGCAAACTAAAGTGTTTCACACCCACTACTAGGTTACAATGTGCAGTTTGAAATATACTAGGCTGGACGAAGCCTATGCTTCGTGGCACGTTCCTGTCACATCTATAACCCTGCTCATCTGGTCCCTTTCCCTAGGAGCTGCCACGAATCAATCTTGATGGGTCAAGAAAAACAAGACAGCTTTTCTTTTTCCTCCACACTTCCAAAGTTCTCAAGGGCACCCATCATTGCTGCCCAGGCTTGTCCTACGGGGTGGAGGCTGACCCATCTCTAATGGAGTGGGACCTATTTTTCATTACAGTCATCACAAGATAAATGAGGGGTGTGTTATAGAAGGGGCCACCCTATCTCATGTCTGAGGCTCCTGGGTTCCCAGCCAAGGGCAGAGAGCCTTCCCCACCAGCAAGACCAATCAGATTCTCAACTCATGTCTCTTCATCCTTGGATTCAATGGAAACCCCAAACTTGACGATAGGACGTGGGGATTTTGGTGCAACGACATGAAGTGGGCATGCCACAGTGCTGCCCACCTGCAAAGGGTACCACCTGCATTGTCTCTGGAAGGGATGCCAGTCTCCCAGAGCAGTGCCCTTGCAGCGTGCACCCTGGCCCAGCAGCCAAGTGCTCAGACAGGCACTCATCCTCACCCTCTTTGAGCGTCCAGGCCTCACCCCCAGCCTCCCCAAATCAGGAGTCATGGCTCACACGCACCCCCAGCCTCTGTGAATGTTCTTTCATCTCCCAGGGACAGGGGCTGCTCTAGACTTTGGTTCCCTTTTTGTGTTTTTGAGAACTAATGGTCTTTCCTGCCTGCCCCTTAGACACCTCCCAACAGCCAGTCAAAACTGTTCTGACTTCATAGGTAAATCCCTCACCAAGTGGCATTTCCCTGGGTCTGGGAAAGTTCAGCTGCTCTCAGCTTCTCCTCTTTGGCCTGGAGCTTTTCCGTGAGCAACTCTCTTATCCCCTCTGCATCTTTTTCCCACCTTGTTCTAGTCCAGTAGGTTAAGCCATTTAAGAATCATCATTCTGAATTTACCTGTGTAGGTCCTGTTTTTGTCTACCTGTCCTTTTTTTTTTTTTCCTTTAACATATTTTAGTTCTCACAATTCTTCCCTGGCATTGCATGTCCCCCGAGTTACCAATTAAGGGTCTCTTCCTTCCTGAAGAGACTCATCAGGCGGCTGTCGGCACAGCTGTTCCCAACCTGGGCAGCACACCAGGGTCACCCAGGGTGCTTTCAAAAGTCTCTGGAGCCACAGATGCACCCAGACAAATTAAATCAGACCTCTGGGGGTGGGGCCCGGCACTGGTATTTTTAAAGCTCTGCAGGTGATTCCAAAGTGTAGGCAAGGTTGAGAACCACTGTTTATTATTCCCATTTACAGCAGGTTTCATGTTTAAGACACTTCTTCAACCAGTAGGAGAGCAGATGCTCCGACTTCTGGATTCAAAACCATTCCGTCCTCACTGTCCAGGAAGGTCACTTGCAAAGGTTACATCGTAAGCCAAGAAATCATCTTTTAAATCAAAATCAAGCCTGTTATTCCCAGCACAACACGAATATGAGGATCTCAAAGGGGACCTAACTAGTGCACCAGCGCTGGAAGCTGCAGCCCCAGGAGGAAATACTGAGGGAGATTTCATCTCTGATGGTGACACCTCAGGGCCCAGGAGGAAGCTAGCAAACCAAGAGGGAGATGAAGAGCTACAGAAGTTGTGGCTGCATCTGTCCGGACAGCTGCAAAGAGGATGTGGTTTCTGACCTGGGTTTTTGAGTTGCGGAGCCCAGGCTCCGGACGCGCAGGCTCAGCGGCCATGGCTCACGGGCCTAGCCGCTCCGCGGCACGTGGGATCTTCCCGGACCAGGGCACGAACCCGCGTCCCCTGCGTCGGCAGGCGGACTCTCAACCACTGCGCCACCAGGGAAGCCCCTGACCTGGGTTTTTGAGAAGGAATGGGGATTTCCCAGGCAGAGGCGGGGAGAAAGGCATGGAAGTGCTTCGAGAAGTGCCAGAAATTCCGTGTGGCCAAGGCCACGGCTTTTTCATCTATACCTCACCCATCTACCTCATACGTGAGGGAACCATCTTTGAGTCTTCAAAAGCTAAAAAGGGTAACCCTGAAATTAAAGAATCCAAGTTACCAAGAGGTTTCCATCCCAAAGGCTTGGGGTAGATTGCCAAGTCTGTGGAGGCAAGTTGGTTCCTGTTCAGATGGCAGAGGGATACGATTGGGCTGGAAGTGGAAAGCAGCATTTGCCAGTGGAGAAGAGAAGCTTCTTCTCTTCTTGCTGCAGGTGGTGACAGAGCCAAGGGGGCTGTCGGGGGAGCACGGAGGCTGGGCCAGAGGTGGAGATCAGGCACATGGCTGTTGAACACCAGGTTGGGATTACTGAGGGTCCTGCAGAAGGTCAGTTACCTTTTCTTGTATTTATGCCTCGCCTGATAGGCTCATCTGTAAGCTCTCTGAGAGCAGCCATCAGCTCTGGCTTTCACCCCACCACCAAGAGCACCAGCACACAGCTCTGAATCCCACAAGTCTGAATAAAGAAGAGTTTGTCAGTGGAATAGTAAACATTCTTGGAATTCATGGAAGTGGCAGGGAGGGGTGGAAGGGATATGTTTAGGAGAAAGCATTTTAAATATACCATCATCTTCTTGAACACAAAGAGCATACGCTCTTGAAAAATTGCTTCTTCCAGGGAAGGTTCCAGTCAAGAGCTGACAGCCTCCAAGCAAGTCAACCTTTCTGTCTATACAGAAGCCCCCCTCCCAGCTCCTCACTCCTCCAAACCCCGACTCCCACCACAAGACCCATCAAAGACCAAACCGGCCCGCTCCACCCCACCAGGGTGTATTAGTGCTTTTCTTTTTTTAAAAAAACTTTTTATTGAAGTATAGTTGATTTACAATATCATGTAAGTTTCAGTTTATAGCACAGTGATTCAGATAGATAGATAGGTTTCCCTTATATGTTATTATATAATATTGAATATAGTTCCCTGTACTATACAGTAGGTCCTTGTTGGTTACCTATTTCATACATAGTATGAAATATATGTGTATGTATATATGTGTGTATATTAATCCCAGCCTCCTAATTTATCCCTCCCCTGACCCCGCTTTCCCCTTTGGTAACCGTAAGTTGGTTTTCTGTGTCTGTGAGTCTCTTTCTGTTTTGGAAATAAGTTCATTCGTGTCATTTTTTTTTCCTTTTAGATTCCACATATAAGCGATATCATATGATATTTGTCCTTCTCTGTCTGGCTTATTTCACTTAGTATGATAATCTCTAGGTCCATCCATGTTGCTGCAAATGGCATTATTTTATTCCTTTTTATGGCTGAGTAATATTCCATTGTGTGTATGTATGTATGTATGTATGTATGTGTGTCTGTGTATATATATACACAACACATCTCCTTTATCCATTCATCTGTTGATGGACATTTAGATGTTTTAGTGCTTTTCAACTCCTTTCATTTCATTTTCGTTCTCAACTTGATGACTGATATGCAGAGGACCAGCCAAGTCTGCCATCCTTGACAGCAGAAAGCCGGGGATGCGGGGTGTGGAGGGTACCAGCAGAGTTCTTCTCCGTGCTTAGTCTTGGTAGTCAGCTGGATGTAGCTGGAAGCAGCAATTATTTTGTCTTTGTCAGGAATCCAAGGTGCAGAATGCCGCTGCTGGACCGAGGCCTGGCACGTGCCCAGCCTGGCTAGGACAGCTCTGAGGAGCTTGCAAGGTGGGTGAGGGCAGAGCGGGCCACCAGCTCCCTCCTTCTCCCTCCCCACAACGTAGAGTAGCTTCCTCACAGCCTTTGCTATGAGCCACTCCAGGACAGGGCTTGGGGCTGTGAAAGCCCTGGAAACAGCCACCATCACCACCGCAGCGACTACAGTATAGACATCTAGGCGCTCAGAGCTGGGGACTTAGAGTCACATCCCAGCTCTGCGCTTGCAGCCTGGAAGTGGAACCTTATTTTCAGAGCTTATCTGCATCCCTCACAGAGCCTCTCCAGGTGCTGGGATGTAGCGTAGTTCTGACGAGTGTGGATTCTAGGGTTTGGAGCCCTGGACAAGAAGCCCCATCACACTCCACCTGCTAAGACAGAGAGTGAGCTAGAGAGAATCCAGACCGCTGAAACTGGCAGCCACAAAACTGTCAGGACCCCAAACAGGCTGACTTATTCCTCACTCCCCTTCCTCCCCAGAGGTAGGAAAATGACTGTACTTTCCACTTTTTTCTCATTTACATAATCTCATCTTTTACGTTGGAAAAGGCAAGTCGTCACCTGCCTGGGCCAGACCCAGGTGCCTCAGGCTTTTACCTCTTACAAGCCCTACAATACCAACCATGAATGTTGTCATTAGGGTCCCTCCCCTCCTCTCCTCACTTTCCTTTATCACCTCCATCTTTGCTCAAAGGCCATTTTTTTTAGGGGAGGAAGATTCTTTTCTCTCCTCTCCCATTACTTCCAAAATCATCTGCTGTCTTTAAACATGGAGCCACCCATCCAGATGTGTTTCTCTGCCTATTTTGTGTTCAACATTTGCTACCCCCAGTCTTCTCACTGGCTTGTGTCTCCCTGTGGCTGAAACTTCTCCACTTGTCAGATCCTGATGAAATTCAGGCCCTGGCTAAGTTCTGAGATGGCATTTTTCACGGGTTTTTGACAGCCCTGCATGTTGGGGCACAGTCCCTGGGTCCCCTCACTCTAGAAAATGAAAATATTCCAACAGAGCTCATAGAAAGAAATAGGACTCGTGTGGCTTGGATAGGAGAGCTCTGGATCTTCTTCCTCAGTGGTTCTCAAAGTGTGGTTCTAGAAGCAGCAGTGGCACCGGAATTTGTTAGAAACACTATTTGCATCGCTATCAGCCTAGGAGAAAGAGGTGGAGCAGTGGCCCCCAAACACTGGCATGAATGATGACGGGGATGATAATGGCTAACACTGATTAATCACAGTCACTCTGCACTAGCCCCGATTCTAAGAACTTTATGACACATTCAGTCATCACAACGACCCTCTGACTGGTTAAGTACTATTAATAAATCCTGCAATTTTACAAATGAGGTAACTAAGAAATGGAGAGCTTAAGCAACTCGGTGTAATCACAGAGTAAATGAGAGAACAACACGTCTGTCTAACACACACACACACACACACACACACACACACACACACCCCTTTACCTCACTCCTCTTTCTGACTTTGGTCTTCTCTTCCCAGAGCATGGGTAAGCTAGGCCTGGTTCACTGTCACGAGGCAGTGAAGTTCAGTGGTCCCGAGCCTGCACTTTGGGCCAACTGCTTGGGTTTGAAGCTTGTTTCTACCATGTCATGAACTCGGACAAGTTACTTAGGTTCTTGGTGACTGTTTCCTCAGCCATAAAATGGGGATAGGGGATTTAATGCAATCCCTATCAAATTACAACACTTTTCACAGAACTAAAACAAATAATCCTAAATGTATATGGAACCATAAAAGACCCAGAATTGTCAAAGCAATCTGGAGGAAAAAGAACAACCCTGGAAGCATAACCCTCCCAGACTTCAGACAATACTACAAAGCTATAATAATCAAAACAACATCATATTGGTACAGACATATGGATCAATGGAACAGAAAAGAGAGCCCAGAAATAAACCCGCACATCTATGGTCAATTAATCTTCGACAAAGGAAGCAAGAATATGCAATGGAGAAAAGACAGTCTCTTCAGCAAGTGGTGTTGGGAAAACTGGACAGCTACATGTAAAGCAATTAAGTTAGATCACACCCTTACACCATACATAAAAATAAACTCAAAATGGCTTAAAGACTTAAATATAAGACATGACACCATAAAACTCCTAGAAGAGAGGATAGGCAAAACATTGTCTGACATAAATCATAGCAATGTTTTCTTAGGTCAGTCTCCCAAGGCAATAAAAATAAATGTAAAGATAAACAAATGGGACCTTTATCAAACTTATAAACTTTTGTGCCGCAAAGGAAACCATAAACAAAATGAAAAGACAAGCTACGGACTGGGAGAAAATATTTGCAAACAATGCAACCTACAAGGGCTTAATTTCCAAAATATACAAACAGCTCATACAACAAACAACCCAATCAAAAAATGGGCAGAATGCCTAAGTAAACTGCCTAAGTAAACTGCCTAAGTGTCTTCCAAAGAAGACACACAGATGGCCAATAGGCACATGAAAAGATGCTCAACATCGCTAATTATGAGAGAAAGGCAAATCAAACCTGCAACAAGGTATCACCTCACACCAGTCAGAACGGCCATCATTAAAAAGTCTACAAATAACAAATGCTGGAGGGGGTGTGCAGAAATGCTCTTGGTAGGAATGTAAGGTGCAGCCACTATGGAAAACAGTATGGAGGTTCCTTAAAAAAACAAAAATAGAGTTACCATATGATCCAGCAATCCCACTACTGGGCATATATCCAGAGAAAACTTTAATTGGAAAACATGTATGCATCCCAATATTCACAGCAGCACTGTTTACAACAGCCAAGACATGGAGCAACCTAAGTGTCCATAGACAGAGGAATGGAAAAAGAAGATGTGGTATAGATACACAACAGAATACTTCTCAGCCATAAAAAAGAATGAAATTTGCAGCAGCATGAATGGACCCAAACATTATCATATTAAGTGAAGTCAGTCAGAGAAAGATAAATATCGTATATCACTTACATGTGGAATCTAAAATATGATACAAATGAACTTATTTACAAAACAGAAGCAGGCTGGGCCTCCCTGGTGGCGCAGTGGTTGAGAGTCCGCCTGCTGACGCAGGGGACACGGGAATATATATATATATATATATATATATACGAATCACTTCGCTGTACACCAGAAGTAACACAACATTGTAAATTAACTATATGTCAATTAAAATATAAATAAATAAAATGGTGATAATAACTGTCCCCAACTACCTCATAGGGTGGTTGTGAAGATTAAATAGGTTAATATATGTAAGCATGCCTGATGCAGAGCACATGCTTAATAAGTGTTACCTTATTATCTCAAAGTCCTCTCATTTGTGGAGGAAATAAAAAGGAAGAAAAATACGAGAAAGGGAAGAGAGGGAAGAAAGAATTTAGAAACAACAGTCTGAGAACTCTGTAACAACTTCTCAGGTAAAAAGTCATGAAGGTCTCTGTCCGTTCTCTCGTCTGCTTGGGAAGCACACGCTAATGAAGCATCTTGTGCACGTGCGGATGGAAACGTGAATTTCTCCATTCCGGGTCTCACGCGCATATTTAATCTTCATGTGAAAGCAGATGGGGTTGAAGAGGCCCGCCACCCTCTCTGACTTTGAGAACTGCCTGATGTAAGCAGAATTCTGTGTCAAAGTACAGAGATTCAGGTATCTCTGCTGCTGCAAAGAAGCAAATATGGGAGAGACCGACGAAATTTAGTGCCTGCTTACACGTGTGTAAGGACGAAAAGAAAAGCGGCCACTATTAAATAAAATGACGTCTGTGTCTCAACCCTTAATTAAGAACATCTAGCTACTTCGAGGAAATGTGTGACTATATTTTATTAGGATTATTGTTTCTGTTAGAGGTGGATAGGAGGAAAAATAACCATCAGAGGATGCCGAGCTTGTGGGGCAAGAAGGATCAGACCAGAAGAAAAAGGAGGCCTATGATGGGGAAATGTGGTATTGGCTTAATGAAGGGGGAAATTCTTACAAGGGGAGAAAGGAGCCAACACTTTGCCTCCCTCACTTCAGAAAAACCCCAAGTAATGCAAGCACCAGATCCGAGGGAGGTAAAGCTCTGGCATCAGATGAGCCAACCAGATAGCTAATCCGATATGATTTGCTCCTACAGCCATTCAAGGCTCTTGGTAATCACACGTTCTCTCTCTGTATAATCAGCAGGGAATTTGTGCAGCCCCAGAATGCCGTTTCTGTGTGATTCCAGCTCATGTTTACGATCTGTGCAGCTGTCAGAAACCACAAGATGGAGATGGAAGGATTTACCTCTTTGCTGTCCTCGATAAGTATCAACATACAGTACAGCCTATAAAACTGTGTTTTTAACCAATTTTGTAATGAGGGATTAAACACAACACCAAAGCAACAGAAGACTCAAATTCACTTCTCACCCTGCCATGTAACAAAACTGAATCATCTCTTTTTAGCTTTATTGTTGCTTGGGCATTTTTAAAATATACCTAGAGTCAATGTTCATAAGATTTGAGCTCAAACTATTTTTCACTTAGCATTATTTTATATCAACTTTTCTATTTGTTTTCAGAATATACAAATTTATCATCCTTAATAGTAATATTATATTTCATTTTTATACCATAGTTTTTTACTTTATGACTTTTAGATATTTGGGGGTTTCTTTTCTGGTTTCTTTTCCCTTATTTTTCTTTTTTTGAGTTATTTCTCCAGGATATGGTCTCAAACGCATGTTTATCGGGCCAAAGGATGTGACAGTCCGCATGGCTCACTACACTCTGCCATGTCACTTTCCAGAAATATTGTGCTAATTTATGTCAGTAGACAATACAGCTTTCTCAAAAGCCTCCCAGATTTTGATTTTGTAATTATAATGTACTTTTACCAGTTTCGCTGGCATTGCATGATTTTGTGCTTTAAGTTTCCACGATTACTAGTGAGGCTGAATCCTTTTCCAAGGGTTTGTTTTCTTGTGTGAATGACATGTTCTGGTTTTTTGTTTTGTTTTGTTTTGACCATGAATGTAGTAGAGGTAATATGGCTCTTAAGGATTTGGTTCCATTCCCTAGAGATTCTGGATGTTCCTTTTTTTATCCGTTCTTTTTATCACAATTTCTCCCCTAAGTCACTTGGACTCAAGAAAGTTTTGCTCAGTGGACACAGGTCCCACTCAGGCGGAAGATCATCAGTTCAGCTCAGATTCCTGGCACCCTATTTACTGGTGGCTGCACACAGTAATCCCCTCATAAATTTTCCTGAAGGCATCCTGCTTTTTGAGTTCCCCAGCTCCCTAATGAACTGTATTCCTGATTTGTCAAATATACCCAGCAATTATTCAGTGTTGCATAACGTGCTACTGGAAAACAATCAGGGGAGGTATTTTCACGCTTGCCTTTCTGATTTATAGTATGCCTTTCTGCTAAGGCAGCATTTACATACTGCGGTCTCCATGCATTCTACACAGTCAGACTGGGTCTGACTGGGTCAGACTCTGAAAAGAGAGAAAAGAACCAGTCAAGATGTTATCAAGGGCATAATGGAGTAGAGGGCTGGGGAGGAAAACAAGGTCATGGACAAGGTAAGATTAAATTAAACAAACTGAAACAAAACTTAAGTATTTGAGAGTAAGAGTAGTTATAGTTAGTAACATTGTATATTTGAAAGTTGCTGAGAAGCTCTCATCACAAGAAAACAAAATTGTAACTATGTGAGGTGATGGATGTTAACTAGACTTCCAGTGGTGATTATTTAGCAATATGCATGTATACCAAATCATTATGTTGTACACCTAAAACGAATACAATGTTATATGTCAATTATATCTCAATTAAAAAATGTTTAAGTATTTGAAACATGTTATAGAATGGACATAAGGTCAATTTAATTAGCTCAAAGAATACCCACTATCTAGAAATACATCTCCCTTTTGCAGGCACCCCCTGAGATGGTAAAACAACAACAAAAACTAAGAAATGTACAAAAAATGCTAAACATTTATCAAATTACTTGATAAAAAATGGCCAAAAGATTTCTCTTTTTTAAAAAAGTCACTGTTGACTTTTAAAAAATGTTTAAATGACTTTTTAAAAAAGTCATTTCTTGGCCTTTTTTTCCCTTGCCTAGATGAAGGATCCCCAGTTGGGGAAGCATGCACCCCAGCATGCTTCCTCCCTCACTCAGTTCTTTCTGACTTACAAACTTCGACTATAGAGCCACACATTCACCCCTTCTGCCCCACCACACCCACTCCCCACTCCCTTACCCTCGCTAACTCCCGGCCACAACTTTGGTCTCTGGAGAGGCTACAGGGAGATGGCAGAGAAGCTATTCTGAAGAGCTATATACCCAACTGGTGAGGAGAAGAGGCATTTCTCCATTGGACTACACTACATTGCAGGTCCAAGTTATAGATGCCAATTAGCTGCTATTGTTATTATTGCTGTTGTTGTTGGCACTTACTGAGTGCTTAGAATGGGCCATGAGCTCAGATGAGCACTTTATATGCCTATCTCATTGAATCTTCACCAACAATATTATCCCATTTTATGGATGAGACAAAGTGAATTTTAGAAACTTAGCCAAGATCGCCCACTTAGTAGTAACAGAATTGGGGATGGACACCATAACATATTGCCCCTCATGGTATTACCTCTTTTTGATGATTTGTAATCAATTGTAACTTTTTCCACAAGTGTGTTATTTTGGACTATCAAAAGAAAATACACTTTAATCTTATCCCTACTAGTTCCCAACTGACTGTTCCTGTGAGGTCAAATGCAAAAGTCCGAGACTGTGATTTCCCAGGCAAATTGCAGGAAGCACTTTACCATCTTCTGTTCTTTTCTAACAGTTCCACATGCAAGTCATCTTCCCCTCAACGCCTGCAAGATAACTGACGTCAGGCAAGGGGTCTGGGGTGACAGTGTGCGAAGGAGGAAGATGGGAGGGTGGGGATCCCAGGGCGGAAGTCAAGAGGCCTGTATTTCAGCCCTACTCCCACCACTAACCCCCCTGTCTGGACCACAGGTTCTGCATGGGCAAGAGAAAGCATCCCCTCCAGCTTCAAACGTCTTAACAATTTATGACGCCTGGGAGTGTCATTGCACTGGTGCCTGGAGGTGCAGACACAGCTCCCCCTACCGGCAGCCTCCGGGCAGTGAGACCGTGGTCACCCGCTCAGCCTGCTGGTCCCGCTGCGGAGGTGGCCCGGCTGTGGAGACCGTGTGGAAGGTTAGCAAAGGGGAAAGTGATTTGGGGGCGCTCCCAACTCACCGCCCCGCTCTAAAATGTATACAGCCCTCTGTGTGCTGAAAGAAACGTGCTTAGGATTCAGATGGGCAAAGGTTTCAAAGGGGACAAACGGATTATAGAATAATTTAGGTGGGACTCAGATGGTGGAGGTCAGGGGCCGCTGGAAAGGCTTGTGCTCAGCCTTGTTAACGAAAAGCCACAATTATTAAAAAATGCTTTTTTTTTTAAGCATGAAATATTCTCTTCAAGGCAGGTGTACATCTATTCTCTGAAAGTGAAAAATAAATTATTCTACAGATTTTGTGTGTTCATTTACAATATAAGGCACGTAAAGGTTCTGAGCTTCCCCCTAAGGGTGCTTGTCAGCTTCAACAATCTGCCATCTGAGCCTGCTCACCTTTGCAGGCTGAAAACAAGCCCCGGGCACTTCATTGCTCAGCAACGCAGGTCTCCAGCCTTCCCTCCCTTCCTCCTGTGGACATCTGTTGGGGAACAAGGGCCCTTTCAACTTAGACTCCAGATAAACACACATAAAGCATTCACTATTTTTTAAAAGACCATTTTAAACCACTTCTAAAGGCTTTAGAAATTTTGTTTGTTTTTTAATGACAGACCCTGAGTCTTGAATCTGCAGCCCACAGCAGAGCAGAGCAATGGAGCTAATCATCCCTCAGCTAATCACCCCTTGTTTCTCCCACTCACCTGGTCTTGAAACCCCACCTCAAGTTGGGGCTGTTTTGCCAGCACCCTGCACCCCTCTTTGTTGATGTTAACCTTCCCTGTGAGCACAAGGTCAGAGGAGAGAAAGGATTGAGTGGGAGGTGTGTGTCCAGGGGGGCAGGTGGAAGGAGAGGCCACCAGTGCTGGGTTTGGGCATTAAGGAGTCAGTATCAGGATAGCATCCCATGGTATCCACTTAAGCCAGGCCGCAAGAGGAAACCAATCAGTGATGAAGTCTATTTCACAATAGGCTCCAATTCACACAGAGATAGTGACCTGCTCATACCTTCATGAACAGAAAAACCAGTCTGGCCTGTTCTCTAAACGCAGGG
>NW_020174692.1:718766-749445 GCF_003031525.2 Neophocaena asiaeorientalis asiaeorientalis
AAGCCAGCCACAGTGCCTCTGCTTTTTCTCCCCACTTCTCCCACCTTCTGGATCTTTTCTCTTCCTTTCTACTCTTCCAAATGTAAGCTGAATAAAACCAATATAAACTCATTTTTCATTCTTCCCCTAATCCTTTACTCCAAATCTGCTCAGAAAAAGACTAGAGCTGGCAGAGGCGGAATTCTCTGTAGTGAACTGAGGACAGCCAAAAGCTAGAAATGCTAAAGGCGGAGTCTTTTTCCCACCTCTTGAATCTAGGCTGGTCTTGTGATTTGGCTTTGGCCAACAGAACGTAGGATAGTGATGCTGTGTGATTTCCAGAGCCTAAGCCTTATAGTTTCTGCTTTGGTCTCTTGAAACGCTGCCCGGATCACCAAGAAAGGAAGCCGGTTTAGCCTACTGGAGAGTGAGAAGCCCTGAGAAAGAACTGAGGCGCCCAGCCAACAGTCAGCGCCAAGTGCCAGCCGTGTGAGTGTGAGTGATAGCTGCCCCTCCAGCTGAGCTAGGCAGGAGCCAGCCCAGGTGAGACCAGCAGAGAAGCAGCCCAGCCACCCCCAGAACCAGGAGAAAGGACGCATCACTCTTGTTTTAAGCCACTCAGTTGCAGGGCAGGGTGTTATTCAACAAGCGATAACTGAAATGTATACTTTTACCTTTTTCTCTATTGTTTATGTAATAAACAGAGGATTCTTTCTGCCTCTCTTTTTCCTGAGGCACCAATACGACGGATATCAGATACTCACGTGAATTTGAAACAAACCCCCTTATACAGAATTCACAAAGGAAATTATCAAGACCTGGCTCCACTGTTCTTGGATGCCTCATTCAAATCGAGAATATAAAAGGGAAGGGCAGGAGAGATAGGTGAAGAGCAGCTTTTTTAGAAAGAATTGTTAATGAGCTGTGAGCATCCCCCTGAATGCCCCCAGGGAAACGGGACAGAGCTGTATCTCCTTCATCTCAAGCCCAGTGAAGTGGGCTTATGTGGACCACATAGAGAATTTTGAAATACAGCTGGGAAACAGCACACATAATGGGTCCTAGATTCGCGCCTTCTACACCCAGAAAGGGCTGTGACAGTAGGAGAGAAGGGAACGGGGTGGGGGGCTGGTATGCTCTTGTGGGGTTTCCGGGGTAAAGTGTGTCTTGTGGACCAAATGTGGTCACTCTGAAGAGACAGCTGGGGTAGGGTCAGCTTGGATCCTGTCTTGTAGGACTACCTACAGGGGCAGAAAGACCGCAGCAGCAAGAAAGTGGAGGCGTGCACTGGATTGATAGGATCTTAGAAAGAAATCCCAACGGATCTCCCGGAATAAAGATGCACCTCCCTATACCCAGAGAACTGAAGGAGAGAGAGGGCCAATAATGGAGGTTTCTGAAGATCCTACCACAATGCCCAACAAGGGAAAGAGTCCATCAAACACTGGCCTGGCTCAGACAGTGGGAAACCAACCTTTATGAGTCCCTTGTCCCTAACCTGCCCACCCAATCCTGGGGGATTCAGAAACTAGCTAGCAAACTGAAAATTGTGGGGAGGGAAAAAGCATAATGCAGAGACCACAGATGCTGTCATTTACCCACTAACCCCTCCCACAGCCGACTCCCAGCCTGATGCAGGCTTGAGATTGGGAATTGAATAGGAGAGCTGACATTAAATCAAGTTTAAAGGTTTGATTCTCATATTCTAATTTCTGAATTGAGACAGAGTGAGTGCAACTTAGAATGATATGAGGACTATTTCCTAAGAACGAGTTGAAAAGTCACAGGCCTGCTGACTTTTCACATCCATCTTCCTTTATTCAATAAAATTTAAAAGGGCAACAGGGAGACATCACTAACTGTGTTTGTTGGAAATGCTAATTACATTTATTCTATTCCCCATTCCTCCAGAATATACTTTTCAAGACAAAAAACATCCTCTTTGTGCAATTCTCTTTTCCCCCAGACAGTTACCCATAGTTCTTTTTGCTCACATTACCCTTCCACTCAGACCACCTAGGTGGGCTTATAACTTATTACATGATTACATTTGTCCAGATCCAGAAAGTCCCTAGCTGCTTGCCATTTAAGACCTGGGAGCTACTGAGGGTATAAACTTGGAAATAGGTTTCCCCAAGCACTGAAGGCCTTGGCAAGCTTTATCCCCACAACCGACCGTGGGAAGAAGTCAGGACAGGTGTCTGTTGGCTTCAGGCCAGTCTCACTTGTCTGGAATGCAAGCTTCATCCTGGCGACCTGCCTAAGAGCTTTCAAAGATTGAAATCTGTAGGTGAGTTTTTGGATTTCATGCCGGGAAGTTGCAATCTAATAGAGGAGATGGGTTGGCAAAACCTATGCCTGAATTTCCAGCAAGTAAATTTTTATAAATAAAAGATGCAATCAATTATTTAGCATAACCAAACATGCTTGAAGAATTTAGGTATCGCTTGCTAGTTCTCCAGAATTCAATGCATAATCACAGAGATGCATAATGCATGCAGACCTGACCCCACTGGAGACCATCTTCCGAGAGAGACCGGCTGGAGCGAGAGGGAAAGGGGGATCGCATTTCAATCAATTATTTGCAGGTTCTGTGTTGCATTTATTCATGTCGCATAATCAAGTGAGGTGGGAAAGGAGCATCCATTCTTTTCTGACTACGTGAGTCAGTGAGGACGTATATTAGACAAGGAACAAGGGCGCACAGCTCTATTTCTGACTGCAGAACAAATGAGGCTCAGAGCCGTGGAAATTTAAATCATGCTCCCGCAGTCCCTCCTCAAAGCTGGGAATCACTGCCCCAGGAAGAAATCTCGCAGGCTGTCCTGAAAAAGACATCACAGGGTGGACGGTGAAGATTTTGTCAAGGTCCAGGGCACAACCCTCAGCCTTCCTGGCACTGAAGTCTGATCTGATGACTCCATTTCTCAAAACTCCATTTCCTGGGGGCAGAATCACATCATTCAGCCTCACAGCCTAAACCAGAGAGACAATTTACTAATTTGCGGGGATACTCAAAGTCCACATAACCAATGAATTCTTTCCCTGCGGGTAGATGTTTATGGGAGGCTAAATCCTAAGCACCGGGTTGCTGGGTCAGCGTGATATCCAAACAAGGAGAAACGTCAATGGAATGTTTTGGGCGCCAGTCTAAGGCAGCCTGATGTGTCCATTCCCAGTAGAGACGGTCTAGCCAATGGTTTTCAAGCTGCATGTCAGTACCCAGTAGAGCTGTGAAATCATTTTGCAAGTCACATCCAGACACCATTAAAAAAAAAAAATAGAATATAGAGTAGAAAATATCGAAGAGTACCGCATGTAACTGAGAGAGGTAAAAGGCAGTAAAGAGCGGTGGTTAAGAGGACAGACACACTCAATGCAGCCTACGTAGGGTCAAACCGTGGCTTGGCCACATACCCGGCATACAACCCTGGGCAAGTTACTGAATCTATGCCTCAGTTTCTTTTGTTTGCAAAAATGGAATGATAGTAGTACCTACCTCCTAAGGTTGCTGTGAAAATTAAATGCCTTAATACCTATAAAGGGCAGAGAGCCATGCCTGGCTCGCAGTAGGTGCTGTATGAGTTTTCATTACTAGGAAGAATTGCTCGGTGAAACTATTGCCCACACTGGAGATACCAGCATCGAGTTCCTATAGGACAAATGGAGCCAGATGTGCCGAGCGGGACACGAGAGAAATTGGCCGACTGAGTGGTCTCCCTTGTATTGGAATTAGAGAATTATGGAAGCAAGACCAGACTGAAGGAAAACGAGAACCAGAGGAAGTTATCCAAAAGGAAATCCCAGGTGACCGGGCTAGAGCATTCGGAAGCTGAGGAGTGCTTTTCAGTGGAGGAAGATGAAAGTGGTTTTGTTGAGATGAGGTGCTGCAAATCTCTCTTTCTTGGAGAGAGTTCTCATTCTCTGATGTACACTTTGCCTTTTTTCTTTCTTTTTGGCTTTCCTCTGAGACCATGATGACATATTTTGATGAACTAGAATGGCTCATCAAGTTTACAGTTGAATTTCCTCTGTTCAGATCAGTCAGGTTCTCAGCTCAATTTTTAAGAGTAGCAGCTGTATCGACTGATTATTCCACCTGATACCACAGGTCCATCTTTCATATATTTTTCCGCATTCCACAAAAATCTGGACAAATAGAAGGTGACTGATAAGGGAGAGGCAAGAGACTAAAACATGTTTTCTAAACTAAAACAACATCTCCAAAGATATGATAGAGTAAATGGGAGAGATGTAATAATATTCAAGCAGAAGTAAGCATAATTATAATACTGACCATAGACTGAGTACTTACTATGCACCAGGCATAGTGCTAAGCACTTCCTGAATTTTCACAATGACTCTGACAGATAGATGATATTAATTACAATGACAAGTAAGGAAACTGGCACTTAGAAGGTAAGGGACTGCCTGAGTCTCACTGCTAGTAAATGTGAGAGCCAGTATTCAAACTGAGACTCCTTGACTCCAAAGCTCATACCTTTCACTTAGCACGCTGCAAGGGTTTTAGAACTAGACCCACTGGGTCTAAATTCCAGCTGTACCACTAACAAGCTATTTAACTTCTCCAAACCTCACTTAATTTCCTGATACATAAAATGGGTGTGATAATAGTAGCTCCCTCACCAGATTTTGTGAAAATTAAATGAAACGTTTATTCAAGTATCTAACATCGTGGCTGGCATATAGTAATAACTCTCAACTCTCACTATTGTTTTGCCAGCCCTTGCAAGGCTGGCCTACAATTGTCAACTTTACATATGGATGGATAATCACTGGACCAGGCCAGCCAGCAATGTGCCATTTGGCCAACTGTCTTTGGACCCCTGTCTGTAAGGGCATTTCCCATGGCACTGCATTCCTGCCCCTGGCACAAGGAGAAAACAAGACACCACTGAGGGCAAACGCGTGGAGAAGCAGGGTAAAATAAGGAAACCAGCACCGCTGAAAGGTTTTAGCTCAGGCCTATGGAATTGGGAAGAGAGAAAGGAAGAGCTTATGTTTGAGACCACAGTTGAATCGGTCTCAAAAAAGATCAATTCAATAAATTGTAGAAGGCAAGAAGAATCATTTGGAGATTTGAGTGGAAGCTTTGGCTCATTTTGCTGCACAAAGAAGTAACCCCACAGAACAGCAAAGGATTTAGGGTTGGGAAGAATTGAATTAGTTTCTTGAGCCCCATTTTAACCTAAAAGAGAAGGATTTAACTTCCAAAGTCTTAAATAGGAACTAGAATTTAGAGCGAGTCAGACTAGGGGAAGGGAAAAGATAAGCAGGGTCCATCCACTGTCCAGAAACCAGAAGGAAGAAATTACCAGGCTCAGGTCTAAGAGCTAATTTAACTCAGTAAGCACAGGGCACAGCAGAGGGAGTCAGGGTCGCAGGACACAAAAATGAACAGTTACTTCCACACACACCGTCTTTTGGGGGGATTAACTAGATGAGGACATCAAATTCAGCTGTGTGTACTTCTAATTGCCAGGCTAAAGATGCCAGGATTTTAAATTCAAGTTTAAATAATCCATAGGCAGTGACATTTATTTTTAACACCTGCCTATCTGAGAATTAACACATCTGCTGCAATCCCTGAGGTACATAGGGAAGAAAGTTGCAAAGCATCTTTATTATTCCAGCAAAGTGGAATTTTAAAATATGTTATTAAGTCTGCAGGTGGCTGGGTATAGCATATAGTCTGGACCCTATTCTGTAGCGGGTTCCAAACAACTCTGAGACCCAAGAAACAATACAAGTGAATTTACAGAGGTTGGTGGAAGAAGAAAACAAAATGGGAAGAAACAAAGAGTATTCAGTGTGCTCAATTTATCATCAGATACTGCAGAACTGGGGTGAGTTAGTGGGCAGCCAGTCATGTACTCAGAGAACAACACTCTTCACTGGAAAAGGTCAGAGGGAGAAGAGAGCAGTAGCTTCTGTTGTTACCACCGCCATCGATAAGCATCATTCACTACAATGTGTGAGTCACTGAAGGACACTGTTCTCAAGAAGCTTATGGTCTTATTTAAGGAAACAAAGCATGTACATAAACAGAAAAATAAATAATGACACAAACTGGGTCAAATGGATAATGTTTCATTCTTGGAAACTGCTGAGTGTCTTCATATTACAAAAATACATCCATCTTGCAGAAGCCACACCATGATACTAGACTCAGAGAAAGAGCCCCAAGTGCCAACATAATACAGTTTCACTCTAGGTCATCCAACCATGCCACAGACTCACGTTTCAAGGAGAGCTGTGATATTAAGACAAGAAGAATCACTGCCCTTATGTGCTGTTTAAAATTGTCAACTTGAGCCTCATGCTGACTTGGGAGTTATTCATCTGAAATGACTTTAGGCTTTACACCCCTAAGCATATTTTATATTTACTTAGGAAGGCAACATAAGTATAGCGGCTAGGAGTAAGGACTTCGGAACAGACTTCCTGGGTTCAAATCCCAGTTCTACACTTTTCAGCTGCGTAACTGTGGCAGGTTACCTAATGCCTCTAAGCCTTGGTCTCCTCGTCTGTAAGTGGGAATGATAATAATATTTGCCTCGTATGATCACGGTGAGGATTACATAAAATAGTACCTAAAGTACTGTAGCTCAATGGATGGCACATAGTCAGCCCACAAAAATGTTTGCTTTCATGACTATTATCACCAAGGTGGCTGACAGCCAGAGTTGGTGTGAGATTGCCATTGGAAGGGGCCGGGGCACTGCACAGCCAGGGTCTCCCCCACTGATAACTCTGAGACCCACCTCCCCATTCTCAGTGTTTAAAGGCAGGTGAGAACACAGACTAGAGACAGGGAAGAGGCACCTAACAGTCCGAAGGAGCAACGCATGGGGAAATATCACATCCAATACGTCTGCTTAAGAATTACTGGTCAATACTGCATAGCACAGGGAACGCTACTCAATACTCTGTCACAGCCTATATGGGGAAAGAATCTAAAAAAGAGTGGATATATGTATATGTATAACTGATTCACTTTTCTGTGCACCTGAAACTAGCACAACATTGTAAATCAACCACACTCCAATAAAAAAATTTTTTTAAAGAATTACTGGTCCAGTGGAGAACAGATTGGTGGTTGCCAAGGGGGAGGGGGTTGGGGGAGGGATGGATTGGAGGATGGGGTTAGCAGATGTAAGCTTTTATAGATAGAATGGATAAACAACAGGGTCCTACTGTACAGCACAGAGAACTATATTCAATAAACCATAATGGAAAAGAATATTTAAAAAAGAATGTATATATATATATATATATATACATGTATAACTGAATCACTTTGTTGTACAGCAGAAATTAACACAACATTGTAAATCAACTTTACTTCAATAAAAAAATATTGATTAATAAAAGAATTATTGGTCCACATATGCAAGAGGTGATAGAAAGAAATTTGAAGTTAGAAGCAAATAAGCCCACTTCGAAAAGATTGATGGGGACAATGGATGAGAGTGTTCTTCAAGGCTAATAAAATCAATTCTAGAAAAATGTTCTTAAAGATCCAGGGAAGTTGTGAAGAGCCTTTTGAATCTCAGAAAATACATCTTTGTTTCTGCCTGCCCCCAGAGATCTACTGGTGGCAAAAAAAAGTTGTGGGATTCAAAAGGCAGGTAATTATGTCTGCTTTAAGAGAAAGTATTGAGGGGAAGAAGAGGAAGCTCTGACCAAAAGGTCTGAGGGCTGACGAGGTAGGGAGGGTTCAGAAGCCCATTTCACATGCCATGCTAAGTCCATGTTGAAGGCTCAAGTGAAACCTGTCTGCCAAGGGCTCTGTGGCACAAAGATCCTCTCAAGTTCTGCAGCAAATACCAAAGCCAGCGTCTTCCCTAGAAGCCCCGGGCTGGAGAGAAACAGTCTAGGTCGGTGAGCCTGCTCCAAGCTCGGAGATCTGGGTCCCTTCCTCCTGCATGCAGGCATTCACCTCTGTTTCTGCTTGTCTCCCTCACCACCTGCAAACTAACTTCACGAGAACTGGGGCCAAGTCTGTTTTCAGCTTCCGCTGTATCTCGAGTGCTTAGCAAAGAGCTCTGTGAGTGCAGCACAAAGCATACAGCAGACCCACCATACATATTTGTGGACTAAATGAATGAGCCCATGAACAAGTGCAGGAGAGCAGGAGCTGGAGGACCAAATGCTTGGTTCTGCGTTTCATGGGCCATTGGTGGTACGGCTTTAAACGTTTCCTTATATTTCACTAAGCCTTTGGGTTTCATAGGACTGAGAAAAGCCAGACCCTATGAACACCAGTCAGGGAGGTAGCTTCCCTATATATCCAACTGTCAAGTTACAAACGTCTGCCTCAGGGCACATGGGTTAACCAAATCAAACTTTTGAATTTTTTACTTTCTAAGAGGAAATCAACTACATTAGCCCAAAAGTTATCTTTCCAAACCATCTAATAGACTAAAATGTTTTAAGCTATGTCATTAGTAAATAATAACTATTTACACTATTTATTATAATGAGATTTCTTGTTAAAGGAAACATAATAAAGTATATGCATATATCTGTGTATGTATACATGTATATGTACCTACATATATATGTATATGTGTATATACACACACACACACACACACATGCATAAACACACCCATATGTATATCTCCCATCTCTTGGAGGAGGTTTAGTCACACCCAGGAAAGCCATGCCTGCTGGCCATTTAGTTACAACCAGGCACTGTAATTCACCTACTGGCAGCTACTTTTAATGTCTATATAGAGCCTTCCACAGGGATGGCCAATGCACAGACGACATGGCCCGCGGCCCCTGCTGTAAGTCCACATTAAACACTGCTGATCCATAATGACACCTTCTCTCTGAGTCTAGCCACCTCTGAACTGTTTTCAAATACAGTACCCCAGCCAGCCACTACAAATCAACTGAGTTGGAATACAAGATGAAATATCTTTGCCTCCTTGGCCTATGAGTATACACTCTAAAGTATTTCAAATTCTCCTTTCCATGATCCACAGTAAAAAAAAAAAAAAAAAGGCCTTTTGCATCAAGTACATGCACAAGGTTTCACTAAACAATGCTAGCCCTTATTTGTGAGATGTATCCTGATATTCTATTCCCCTTCTATTTCATTGTTTAAAATGCTGTTTGCAACCTACTGATTTTCTAACCCACATAATATGAAATATGGGTTGTGACCTGCAGTTTGAAAGATCTTGCTATAAAGGATTACCTTTTGCAAATATCAAATTCTAAGGTCATGGAAAACAACATGAGAAGCCTGCATGAGCTTTCTCAGTTGGATAGAGCACTGGGCTAATGGAACCACAGTCAGGGGCTCGCTCCCCACCGAGGTCCGTTAGCTCTGATGTTCTGAGCCATGAGTGAATGGCTAACTCTTGGCAGCCCTCTCACAGAGGTACGTCCATGGGAATGAGAAAATCCCTTATTCTTGCAAAAAGAATAATTCAAAATACTCATCCTGCCACAGTGGGTCAGAAAATCACTCATACCACATGAAAGACAAACTCAATCCTACCTGCAAGAAATCACATTATTGATTGTTTGGTTCCCACAAGAACCATCCAAACTATTTTTGGTTTGCTGAAGCCACATGTTCACTCTGGCTGGCTAACTCCTACTTATTGTTCTTCTTTATACGCCTTCCCTGACTGCCCAGCCCTCCACACCCACCTCCTCCCATCCTCAGCCAGGCTTAGTTGGGCACCCCTCCTTTAAAATCCAACCTGCTATCCTGTACTTAATATCCTGGTCACCTTCCCACATGTCCTCCTGGGGGACAAAGATGGTCTTTCAGCTTCATTCTCGGTGCCTCGCACAAGGCCGCTCTCATAAGTGCTTGGAAGTTGTTTCTTGAATGACCTAATGACTGATCCAAGTGCCAAAGAGGCCAGGAGCTAATGTATTTGAGGCAAAGAAAGAAACAAGAATTAGAGGAAGGGAAGAAGGAGGAGAAGGCGTGAATAATACTTGACGCCTTAGCATCGGTTTCAGAACTTTTACTCGCCTGATCCTCACAACAGGTGAGGAAGAATTAGTACTCCCAGGGCTTCTCAGGTGGCACAGTGGTTGAGAGTCTGCCTGCCGATGCAGGGGATGTGGGTTCGTGCCCTGGTCCGGGAAGATCCCACATGCCGCGGAGCGGCTGGGCCCATGAGCCATGGCCGCTGAGCCTGTGCGTCCGGAGCCGGTGCTCCGCAACGGGAGAGGCCGCAACAGTGAGAGGCCCGCGTACCACAAAAAAGAAAAAAAAAATCTGCCCCCTCTTCTAGTCTCCTCACCATAACTGGACGTGGAGAAGCTACACATGTGTTGCCCTTTGATCCTCCCTAAGATTCATTTATTCAGAATATTCACCCTATGAGCACTCATGCATTCATTCATTCCCCCTCATTCTCTCTCTGTCTGTCTCTGTCTCTCTCTCTCTCATGCGTGCACACACACGTACAGGTACATCTGTTTTCCTTTCTCTCCCTAATTAAGCCAACTTCAGTGTTGAAAACAGATACAAATTGAACCCTACCCACCAAATACTGTCACATTTTCCCAAAGACATCACTTTGCCCCAGTGAAGAAAGGGAACTTACCCCTGCTACACCATCAATATATGTCTCACTTACTGCCAGCCCTCTCCCTGAAAAAAAAATAATTAAGGAAGTCTATAATATCAGAGAGGCAAAGACCTTGAAGACCATCCCTGCCTTTGCTGCTCAGAACATGGCCTGAGGACCAGCCCTGCCAGGAGCCTGCTAAAAGGACAGGGCCTCTGGCCCCACCAGAACTTGCAGAAGTAGAGTCTGAATTTTAACAAGACCCATGTAATTCACATGCATGATCCAATCTGAGAGACACTGAGCTAGGCAGCGCTTCTCAGCCTGGCTACTCAGGAGCATCACCTGGGGAGCTTTAAAAGCTAGCCAAGCCAGACCTCCCTCACCTGAGAGCAAATTAATCAGGCATCTGTGGATGCTGTGGTGGTTAAAGGCTCCCCAGCGATTCTGTTCTGCAGCCAGAGTTGAGTAGCACTGCTCCCGGCCAAACCTCCTGTTTCACAGATGAAGAAATGGAATTGCAGAAAGGCCTAGTGACTTGCCAAGGTCACAAAGTAAATCAGTGGTTGGGCTGAACCCATAAAGTGATGTGCCCTGGGGTTCCTCCAGAGGGTGGACTCCAACAGTGGGCGTGTCTGTTCCCTGTGCCCTCAGGAGTCTGGCTCTTCTTGGGCTGGCAAGAAGGCTATGTTCGCAGAGCGTCCTCCAAATCACTCTTTTTGAAGCCCTCTTCTACTCCGTAAGGAATCATTCAATCTGGCCTGGAGTACACTTTAGAAATGTTATGTAACCATAACATTTCTGCTTGACCACCGTATGTGCGTTAAATGCATTCATAGTTGCCTGTCCCCCCTCCTAGTTGTTTTCCTCTCCCCCTCCCCTCACTCCCATTTCTAGGGAAAGCAGCCAACACACACAGCACCCCAACAGAAATCTCTGAGAAAATCCAACTCAGAAGGGTTAAAAGACAAGTCAGGATATGTGCCACTTCCTTGAAGCCCTGGAAAAGGCTTAGATCCGAGGCTGATGCAGGCCTTCCAGCTTCCACCAGAAAAGCAACATTGCTACCAGCTGTGGCAGGAAGGCAAGAGTGAGTTTCAAGATTTGCTGGGACATTGCAGACACGGTTTAGGAAAACCCCACAAGTCGAAGCATCCTTCTCTTTAGAGTCCCCTTGCAGATACTGTAGTCCCTCGTCAAGCACAGACTAGCCTGAGAAATGAGAGCGGAGAACAGCAGTGGTGGGGGGTGGTGAGGATCTATTCAAAGAGTTGGAGTCTCAGAGGCCCGTGGCTTTTTATGTGGATGAAAACTTATCTCCGAGTTTTGCAGGAGTTGAAGGGCAAAATGGAATGAAGGTGAAAGGACATCAGGGGGCAAATCAGACTAGAAGGAGAGACAGAAGAAGAAGAAAACAGTGCAGGAGGAGAGAAGTGTGCAGTCATTAACAATAAATTAAAAGGCTCTGCTTTCACCTCCTCAATTTTCAGATTATCACAGAAAAAGGGCTGAGTCTTCTGAGATGGTGCAAATGCAGGCACTACGAATGAGCAAGGTGAGATGGGCGGTCCTGGCAGCAACATCGTGAGGCAGCCCACTGCCCAGTCACGTGGCTGCGGCAGGAGAGCTGTGTTGGGCGGCCCTGGAGGGAGAAGGACTCCTGCCAGGCTCCACCCCAAGACCTACTTTTACAGAAAATGGGACGGAAGCCTCTCTCCTCGATTACCAGCAGCCAGCACGCCTCACCCCACAACTGGGAGGAAGCCTGCTCAGTGCTTCTATTCACAACTTCCCATCAGGCAATCTTCACGTTGTGGAAAGGAGTCTGCGAGGGAGATCATTTCAGCTCCTCTTCTATTCTCAGGTTCCCTCTTATATGGAGGGCAGCATCAACCAAGCTCCAAGAAGCAACTGAGAAGTGGGGTTGCTGGGAAGGGGGGAACCTGTGCCCATCTACAAACGCGCAGAGCCTGGGGAGAAAGCTTTTATTTTTAACAGTGGGAGCTGTGGGGCTGACCTATATTTCACTTCTAATACTGACAGAAATGACAAGCCTCGAAGGCCAGGACACAGACCCAGCAGATGCCCTTTGAAGACTTCTCACAGAGGAGCACCGGCAGTAAGACACCAGACCCCACCATGGACAGAGACCAGGGCTAAAACAGAAGGGGCTGTGGTATCTAAGGGGTGTACTCAGGTCGATTGGAGGGAGAGATCTGCATCTTAGCTTTACCTTCAGAGCTTGGAAATTAGTCCACAGCCGGACTGAACTGTGCAGCTGGCAAGAAAAATATAGGGGCAGGGACCAAAAGCCCAGGAAAGGAGAGAATTAGCAGGAGGTGTACAGAGAATTAGGAGAGGAGACGGAGATGAAAAAGGTGGTCAGGATGAGGTAAAGGGGTGACTGAATTTCCAGACTTCAGTAGGAGAACCTGTGCAACATAGCAGAATCCCTTGGTCAAACAGGCAAAAGAGGAAGCGATATTAAACAATGCCATCAGACAGGACTGCTTACTACCATCGGATATGCTTTTTTTAAATGTGTTATCTCCACTATCCCTTTATTCCATATTTTATTTCTCCTACTCATTTCTCAAAACCTAACCCTCTAAATCATATTTGTCTGGCCAGCCGTATGATGACAAGTCTTCAAACGGGAATACAATGTTAAATTTAGTTTTATGCCTCAGACCCTGAAGGTTGGCACAGCTACGTTATGTTTTTGTCAAGCCTTCACATTATAATCTGCCATCCAGTCAGTGAACTGGAAACAGAGAAGAATCACTTCAGAGTCTGAGAGACTTTAGACCCTGCACCACCAATTTTTTTTTTCTTATCTATCTGTCATCTAGATGTAAAGCTGTGTAAGGATTTAGTGTAGGTGTAGAAGCCCCAGGGCTCAGTGACAAGAGGCTCCAGGAGGAAGGGACTAAGCTGGATGCTTCCACTCAATGCTCCCCAAGCACCGCCCCCTAAAAACATGTAATACGGAGCCCCATATCTTGCTCTCTCCCTTCCAGAGCCCTTGGTCAATGGCACCTCTGTGCACTTGGTCGTCGGCAGGGGAGGCGATGGTGAGGGGAAGGGAGGGTCAGCTAGATGCCTCCTCTGCCCCCGAGCTCACTCAGGAGAGGTGCGGCATGGTCATGAAGAGAGGAGGTGACAGAGCCAGACCACCTGATGTGAATCTCACTTTGTCACTTACTGGTCATGAGAGCGCCCTTGGGCCAAGTCACCCAGCCTCTCCGTGCCTCAGTGGCCTCATCCGTAAAACCTCGGAAGGTTGTGGTGGGCATAAATGAGTTAAAACAGCAGTCCCCAACCTTTTGGGCACCAGGGACCGGTTTCGTGGAAGACAATTTTTCCACGGACCAGGGTGTGGGTGGGGATGGTTTCGGGATGATTCAAGCGCATTACATTTATTGTGCATTTTATTTCTATTATTATTACATTGTAATATATAATGAAATAGTTATACAACTCACCATAATGCTGACAAGAGGCGGAGCTCAGGCGGTAATGAAAGCAATGGGGAGCGGCTGTAAATACACATGAAGCTTCGCTTGCTGCCTGCAGCTCACCTCCTGCCGTGCGGCCTGGTTCCTAACAGGCCATGGATCAGAACCAGTCTGTGGTGGGGGAGTTGGGGACCCCTCAGTTAAAATATGTCCAACACTTAGAACCAGACCTGGTACATATTCAGCGCTCAGTGTTGGCTAAAATTCCTGGTCCTCGACCCCACATGGACTCAATTGTCAGGACCTGCCAATTTCAAAATCCTCTCCATCCCCATCCCCTTTCCTGTCGTACGTAGCCTTCCTTGGTCTCCTTGTCTGTACTCTTGTTCCCTCAAATCCATCTTCCACAGAACCACAGCACTGATCTATCTAAAACACAAAACTAAACATTTCACCCATTCTCAAAACCCTTCAGCAGCACCTCGCCCTACACAGGGGGAATATCCAAACTTCTTGGTGTGTCAGATTGCGCCTCCCCCAGCCTGCCCCTCCCCCTTCTCTCCAGCTCCATTTCAGCCACTCCTCTCCCATCTCCTTTCCTTTCACCCCCATTACACTGAGCTGCTGTTCATCCCCCATCTTGCTGACTCAAGCCTCCATGCCTTTGTTTGTGTGATTCATCTACGGAAAAGTTCTTTAGCTTCCAATTTAGTCATCATTTCCTTCAGACAGTCTTCCAGGACCCTGAGCCTGGGCGAACTCCTCCTTCTGGGTTCCCAAAGTCCTGTGCATTTCTCCTGCTCCGCAGCCACCAAGTCGTACTGAAACTCTCCAGACCTTGAGAGTGGGACTCATCCCAAGCACCTTTATACCCCCAACACGGCCATTCGGGCCCAAATAGATTACTGTGTGATGCGACGGTTAAGGGCAGGGACTCTAGAATCCGAGTGCCGGGCATGAATCCCAGCTCCAGCATTTACTGGTTATACGACCTTGATCGTGTCATTTACCTTGTGACGGCCCCTCTGTACAACGGGGATGACTGCAGTACCTCCTTCACAGAGGTATTGTGAAGAAAGAGCAAAATTAACATACAGTCTTTAGCTTGGTGACTGGCACATCCTAAAGACATGTATAAACTTCAAGAGAGGAAAGTCCTGACAAATGAAAAACAGCAATAGAATGCAAGTTTAAAAAAATAAGTATGGCCACTAGCTTCAAACACTTTCCTAGGCAGAACTCACTAATGGCTATGCCAAGATAATCTTGGATATGATGTTCATGTGGCTGCTTCTGAGACTTCAAAAAAGTAAGCGAGAGAAAAGAGTTGAATCAGCAGGTGGAGTGATTATGCCCCCTTCCTGAGAGACTGGGTTAGTGAGAGCAGCGCTGTGAGGAATCAGTAGAGACACCCTGAAGAATTCTGGAGGACGATGGTGAATCCTGAGCAAGCTGCTCACCCCCTGCAGGAGAAGCCAGGGAGTGGAGGGGAGGGGAGACCAACAGAACGTCAGACCCTCCTGCCAGTCTCTGCAGGAGCAGATAAACTCCCCAGAGCTGAGCTTTGCCAAAACTCTTTCTAACAACAGGTTATTGATCCACGCTGCCCAGAGGACCCTCTTAACCAATCTCTGTTTCCATGACTTCCTTGTGCCTCAGCTCCAGCAGAGCCACTGGCTGATGAAGGTGATCGGAAATGATTCCCTGCCCTTCATGCCAGGAATTGGAGTGGAAACCCTCTCAGCTCAGTAAAATGCTATATAGCCTTGTAAATCCTGCCAAACGCCACCACAAACACGTATTAATTTTTTTCTTTGTTAACTGACCTCCTCACAAATCTAACACTTGTCCCACAGAGCACACCCAGAGGCTTAGCCGCTTTTAGTAATAAGAATCCTCAGAAAAATAAACGAGTCAGGAAAGATGGGCATGCACATATGTTGACTGCTTCTCTGAAGGGGCTGAAGCCAGTCAGTCACAACAAAACTTCTGACAGAGACTCTCTGAGCACGTAAGGAATACATGGATTTCAAGAGCATTGGGTGGGGAAGGGACTTCAGGGACTGTGACAGCGTGGCCTCGGTCCCCAGGGGACCGGGTCCCACAGGCTCCTGATCTGACAGAGCTCAGAGTGACTGACCCTCTGTATGAGTCTGCGAGGGTGGCCATAGCAAGTCCCACAGTCTGGGTGGCTTCAACAATGTACATTTATTCTCACGGTTCTGGAGGCTAGAAGCCCGAAATCAAGGTGTGGGAGGGTAGGTCCCAGCTGAGAATTCTGAGGCAGAATCGGTTCCAGGGCTCTCCCTGTGCCGCTCGTTTGCTGGCCGCCTCTGGTGCTCTTCAGTTTATAGACGCACCACTCCCTACCCCTGCCTTCTTCTCCACCTGGCGTCTCCCTGTGAGCACGTCTACGCCCAAATGTCCTCTTTTTATAAGGACAGCAATTCTACTCGAATAGGGTCCACCCTAATGACTTCATTTTAACTTAACTTGTAAAGACCTATCTCAAATACAGTCACCTCCTGAGGCCCTGGGGATTAGGACTCCAACATGTGAATGGCGGGGAGAGCACAACTGAACCCATAACACCCACTCTCTCTCCAGAGACCACTCTGTAACTAGGAAGTGAGCCTCGGATCGTGTGACAGTTGTGGGTGTTGGTGGCAGGGCTCCGTGGACGTGGGCCTGGAGCAGGTGAACACACTGCTCACTGGGTGGTGGTGGGTCGTCCCCGCTGGCACAAAACACACAGGGCACGCATGCCTAGCTCAGCTGTCACAGCTACAAAGCTGTCTCCGCGGGGAAACAACCCCATCCTCGCAACCAGGAGGCTCACACAACGTTGGGGTCCCTCCCGCCCCAACCTCAGCCCCAACTGACAGACTGACGGCTCCGGCTGCTATGAATGAGAGCACCCATCGGTCGGCCCTCACATCCTGATGCCCCAGCCTCCGCGCGATGGCAATGGTCCAGGCAGAACTCACTACTCCTTTTCTCTGCACCCCCAGCACTTCCCTTCAACCTGTCCTTTCCTACTTAGCCTAATTCTGCCTGTTTATGAGAAAGTTCTTTACTAGCACGTGGCCTCTGTGAGAGGTGGAATGTAGTCCGTTCTGTTCACTCCTGCGTTCCCAGCAGCCCGGTAGCACCGCTTGGTTCAGGGTCTTCACACATAACTTTGAATGATACAGTGAATGCTCCTTCCCCCAACTGGACGGGCAGGTCCTCGAAGGTGGGGAGCAAGGCTTACTCATCTCTTTATTCCTGCCCAAGGGCAGCCTCATACAGAGGTCCCTCTGTAACAATGAATAGAATGAGCGAACGCTTCCCACTTAGATGTTCTGCTTCACCTCAACATTAACTGTGAAGTCAAATATAACCCTTAACGCCTCATATTTCTTCCTCAAACTCCCCCTCAACCCTCAGCTCAAGGGCATCTCTTATAAACCTTTTCCTGACAACCCCCCTCCTCCTCCCCAGAATCGAGGGCCACTCCTTCCTGTGAGCCTCTCCCTGTACTCTGTACATGTTGCCATCCTAGCGCCTCTAATCACACTTGTCTTCTTCTACTTGGTTGTGAGTTACTTAGGCAAGAATTTTCCTCTTATGTTTTTGATTAACTCAGGGCTTCATAAGCATCATTTCTTTTAAAGGTATAAACTGCTTTTCCACTGACCCAAACCTTACAGCCCAAACCTTACAGTCTCGCCTGCTCTGCTAGAGCCAATCAGTTACAGTCTATTCCTTCTCTATCTCTGGGGTCCCTCTATTCCATCCATCCAGTCCACCCATGCATCCAAGCATCCCCTCTCTTTCCATTTCCTCAACAGCCATCCTAACCCTTCAATCAGTTTTCCATTCAATCTTTCTAGCTCTTTCTTCCCTCCTTAATCCTATACACAGCTACCAGATTAAGCATCCTACTACATTATTACAGTTTTTTGTTTGTTTGTTTTTCTCCAAAACCTTTGAAAACCCTTCACTGCCTATAGAAGAAAGTCTAAACACCCTGTCATGCCCTTCAGAATCTTGACAACTGGAGCCCTTGACTTTCCCTTGCCAATCTTATTTTCCACCCTCTGTGCCATGAACCCTTCTTCTCAAATAAGTCTGCTCCCTTCCCCTGAACAACCACCCACACTGACTCCTGTCTCAGTATTTCTTTTCCTGCCATTCCCCTTGCTTATTTGTTTTCAAGATCTTTCCTGTTACCCAAGTACTGCCCTTTATTCAAACACTGTTCAAGTCCCACCCGCTCTGTAAACTTCTCCCTGATCACCTCAGCCCTGGAAGAAAGGCTCCTCTTTCGAATCCCTATGGAGCCTACTGTCTGCACCATTCATATGCCACCCTGTCTTGTCATGAAAATATTTGTCATCCCACCTAGATTGTAAGCCTCCCATGGGCAGGGCCTGTGCCTGGTTTCATTCCTTTCTGTAACTTGAACACCTAACATGGTGCCCTAAGCATAACACACACACACACACACACAAGTGTGGGTGTAAAGAAGCAGCTGACTGTTTGGAGGATTTAAAATATTAGCCTTTATTTGTTGCAGATCTATCACAGGGGGATATAGGCAACTGACACTCATCATGATGGGCGTGCCTTTCACCAGTGTGATGGATGCTTTTGGCAGAATTCAATGAGGAACACTCTATAAATATCTTACCAAATGAACAAAGTACAGGTTGATGAGTATCCTCTGGTTAACAAAGCCTAGAGGCAGGCAGGAAGGAGCCACAACCATTCCACCCAAGAACTGCTGCCACCATTCCCATAAAAACCATTAGGGCAGGAGACTTCTCTCATCTTCCCTGGTGACATGAGGCCGGACTCTCAGGAGAATTTTCCCAAGGCCCTAATAGTTAACCCAAATTTCTAACCCTTCTAAGCTTACTCCAATTTATCCTGTTCTGGGGCCCCTCCCTCCAACTGACACCCAGATTCTATCCACACAGAGGGAGAACACTTTATAGTAACTGACAGAGTCAGCTGAGATGTTGCCATGGAAACACAGTGGTGATCTCAGGAAATCCATCTGTTTTCAAATTGTTCTAGAGACCTGCTCTAACTTCTTTCACAGATCATGTAGCAGAGCCCCTAAAGCCTTCACTCCCACAGGACCTACCTGCAGCCTCCTTCCCTTTCCTCTCTTCCAAATTTCAAGCCTTACCTAGAAACCTTGCACCTTAGGGGCTAAATTGATGAACTAGCTCCAGTCTCCTAACATTAACAAAGCGAAGCCAGAACTAGCACCGCCACATGAATGTCGCCATGGCAACCAAAGGTGCTTGTTGTGGGTGAGGAGAGTTGGTGGGCTTAAGGTAGGGTCAGCATTTTCAGCTGTTTCTTCTCCTTGACGTCAGAAGCAACAACATTGTTTAACTGAAGTTTTCCTTTCATTAATTCAAAATGAAAAAATATAGAGTAACATTTCAAATAACAAAAAAGATATATCTGAGAAGCATAATTTGTTGTCAGAAGGTCATAGAGAATAGAGGTCATGGGACTTCTCTGGTGGCACAGTGGTTAAGAATCCACCTGCCAATGCGGGGACACAGGTTCAATTCCCCAGTCCAGGAAGAGCCCACATGCCACGGGCTCTTCTATGCGCCATAACTACTGAGCCCTCGAGCCACAGCTACTGAGCCTGCGTGCCTAGAGCCCGTGTTCCGCAACAAGAGGAGCCACCACAACAAAAAGCAGCCCCTGCTCGCCACAACTAGAGAAAGCCCGTGCGCATCAACGAAGACCCAACGCAGCCAAAAATAAATAAATAAATTTATTTTTAAAAAACCCACTCCCATCCCTTAAAAAAAATAAAAACAATAGAGGTCACACAAGAGTCTGGGTGGACAAGGGTTCTCTTCCTCCCCAGTCTATCTTCCTCCATGACTCTCTTAAGAGGTGAGCCACAGCCCCCCAACCTTGGGCCCTCCTCTCTCTTGGGTTTGTCCCTGACTCATGGTCATCACAAGGGGGAGGGCACTGTCTGTTCCCAGACAATTACACCGCACCATGGAAGCCTGGAGACACTGTTCTTGTGAGGACAGCTGTGATAAATAATGTCCCTGCCTGTTATGGGCTGAATTGTGTTCCCTCCCACCCCAATATTCATATGTTGAGCCCTAATCCACATTACCTCAGAATATGGCTGTTTTTGGAGACAGGACCTTTAAGGGGTGATTAAGCTAAAATAAGGCCATTACAGTGGGCTCTAATCCAATATGACAGGTGTCCTTGTCAAAGAAGCAACACCAGGGGTGCATGTGCAGAGGGACGACCAGGTGAAGAGGCAGCAAGAGGGAGGCCAGCTGCAGGTCAAGGAGAGAGGCCTCAGGAGAAACCAACCCTGCTGGACTGTGGACTTCCACATCCCGAACTGTGAGAAAATAAATTTCTGTCATTTAAGCCAGGGGCCCCCAGCCCCGTTAGGAACTGGGCTGCACAGCAGGAAGTGAGTGGCAGGCGAGCAAGCAAAGCTTTCTCTATATTTACAGCCACTCCCCATCGCTTGCACTACCGCCTGAGCTCCGCCTCCTGTCAGATCAGCGGCAGCATTAGGTTCTCATAGGAGTGTGAATCCTACTGTGAACCCAGCATGCAAGGGATCTAGGCTGTGTGCTCCTTATGAGAATCTAATGCCTGATGTGAGCTGGAACTGAGGCAGTGATGCTAGCGCTGGGGAGCGGCTGCAAATACAGATGATCATTAGCAGAGAGGTTTGACTGCACAGAGACCATAATAAATCAACTGCTTGCAGACTCATATCAAAACCCTATCAGTGAGTGGCAAGTGAAAACAAGCTCAGGGCTGCCACTGATTCTGCATTATGGTGAGTTGTATACTTATAATATATTACATTATAAATATTATTATATTTCTATTATTAATAATAGAAATAAAGTGCACAATAAATGTAATGCACTTGAATCATCTCGAAAACGTCCTCTCTCCCCGGTCCGTGGAAAAATCGTCTTCCACGAAACGGGTCCCTGGTGCCAAAAAGGTTGGGGACCACTGATTTAAGCCACCCAGTCTGTGGTATTTTGTTATAACAGTCCTAGCAAACTAATATACCATCCTTCTTTCCTCAGCTGCCCCCACCAGCAACAACGTAATACAAAATAAATTTTTTGTCTTCAGAGGAGTTGTTATGTCCTCTTGATGACTACTTTGATATAAATATATCAGCCTTTATTGACTAATGTTTGCATGATATATTTTTTCCATCTTCTTACTTTTAATCTATTTGTTTCTTTATATGTAAAGAGTTTCTTTTGCCAACATATAGTTGGGGCTTGCTCTTTTACCAAACTAGCAATCTTTGCCTTTTCATTGGGGTATTTAAAACTATGCTGTCTAATAGGCCACTAGACATATGTGGCTATTTTAACTTAACTAAAATTTAATAAAAGTTAAAACTCACTTCACAAGCCACATTTCAAGTGCTTCATAACCACACGTGACTGAGTATTAGTGAATACAGATAAAGAACACTTCCATCATCACAGATGGTTCTATTGGGCAGCCTGCTTTAGATCATTTACATTTGGTGCTATTATAGCTGGTTAAATCTACCATTTTGCCATTTATTTTCTATTTGTCCAACTGCCCTTTGTTCATTTTTTCATCTTTTTCTGTCTTCTTTGAATTACTTGAGCCTTTTTTCTTGATTCCATTTTATCTCCATTGCTGGCTTACTAGTGATAATTGTTTTGTTTAGTGGTTGTTTTAGGGTTAATAGTATGTATACATCTTTAACTTATCATCTACCTTCAAGTACTATTTATACCACTTCACATATCATATAAGAATCTTACAACAGTCTACTTCTTGGCCTTTGTGTGATTATTTTAATATATTTTACTTCTACATATGTTTTAAACCCCCAAATACATTGTTATTATATTTGCTTTAAATAGTCATTATCTTTTAAAGATTTTTTAGAATTAGAAAAATCTTTTAGATTTATAAACATATTTACACTTCTGATGCTATTTATTCCTTTATGTTATCAATATTTCAGACGGGTAGATTTTCCATCTAACTGAAGGAGTTCTTTTAACATTTCTTTCTTTTTTTTTTTTTTTTTTTGTGGTACGCGGGCCTCTCACTGTTGTGGCCTCTCCCGTTGCGGAGCACAGGCTCCGGACGCGCAGGCTCAGCGGCCATGGCTCACGGGCCCAGCCGCTCCACGGCATGTGGGATCTTCCTGGACCGGGGCACGAACCCATGTCCCCTGCATCGGCAGGCGGACTCTCAACCATTGCGCCACCAGGGAAGCCCTTAACATTTCTTAATGCAGGTCTGCTGGCAATGAATTCTCTTAGTTTTTGTATGTCTGAAAAAGCCTTCATTTTATTCTCATTTTTGAAAGATATTTTTGCTGGATACAGAATTCTCAATGGACAGTTTTGTTTTGTTTCTTTCAGTGTTTTAAAGATGCTCCACTGTCTGCTGTCTTGCATTGTTCCCAACAAGACATATGCTCTCATCCTTGTTTTTGTTCCTCTGTATGTAATATGTGCTTTTTTCCCTCTGGATGCTTTTAAGATTTTCTCATTATCACTGGTTTTAAGCAATTTCATTGTGATGCTTATGTAGTTTGGGTTTTTTTTCCCCCATATTTCTTGTGCTTGGGCTTTGCTGAACTTCTTGAACCAGTGGATTTTTCATTCTGATCAAAGTTGAAAAAATTTGGCCAGTATTTCTTCAAATATATTTCCTTTCCCATCCCCACTTTTTGGACTCTAATTACACTCTAATTATATTAGGTCGCTTGAAGTTGTCTCACAGCTCACTGATGCTGTTATTTACTTTTCTTTCAGTTTTTTTTTTTCCCCCTCTGTATGCTTCATTTTGGATAATTTCTATTGTGGTGTCTTCAAATTTGTTAATCTTTTCTTCTGCAGCATCTAGTCTGCCATAACTCCCACCTAGTGTATTTTTTTTATCTCAGATATTGTATTTTCCACCTCTAAAAGTTTGAGTTGGGTCTTTTAAAATGTCTTCCATGTCTTTACTTTTCATGTTCACTCTTTTCTCTAAATTCTTGAACATATGGGATATAGGTTTAGTGTTCCTGTCTACTAATTCCATCATAAGTGTCATTTGGGGATCTGTTTCTTTTGATTGATTTTTCTCCTCATTATAGGTTGTATTTTTCCTTCTTCTTACATGCCTTGTAATTTTTGATTGGATGTCAGACATTGTGAATATTTCCTTGTTCGGTGCTAGATATTTTTGTGTTTCTTCATAGAAATTATTATTTTATAAATTATATCCTATAATTCTAAAATTACACGCTATAATTATACTCTTGAGCTTTGTTCTAGGATGCAGTTACATTACTTGGAAATAGTTTAGTCTTTTTGAGGCTTCCTTTTCTTGTGGGGGCTATTTTATTTTTAATTGTGGTGAAATACACATAACATAAAATTTACCATCTTAGTAAAAGTTCAGTAGCATGACGTACATTCACATTGCTGTGCTACCAATCTCCATGTGCCACAACTACTAAGCCTGAGCTCTACAGCCCACGAGCCACAACTACTGAAGCCTGAGTACCACAACTACTGAAGCCCACACGCTTAGAGCCTACGCTCCTCAACGAGAGAAACCACTGCAAGGAGAAGTCCACACACCACAATGAAGAGTAGCCCCCGCTCACTGCAACTAGAGAAAGTCCATGCAGAGCAACGAAGACCCAATGCAGCCAAAAATAAATAAATAAATTTATATTAAAAAAAATCAGAGTAGTAGTTATGTGAGTGATCTGCAATGAAATGTATTATTATGGAAACATTGTGATAATCTGGGGGAGTAAGAAGCATGTCCTGGGACTTTTGATCAGTGTCAGAGTAAAGGTACATGTGGGAGAGGAATGAATGGTAGCGAGAGGGCTTTGGAGAAGTGAAGTCATCCTTTGATAAGATGAATCCTTTTCTAAAATGTTTTGCTCCTTGTTCCCCCAGGGCAATGATTGAAAAGAAGAAGCGAAGCAAGATGGCTGAGAGGCAGCTCTGTGGTGTGAGGGTGGAACAGGACACCCACTGGATGGAGAGGGGAGGCTCAGGTCCTCACCCTGGCTCTGACATCCACTTGCTGGGTAATACTGAGCCCATCTTTAAACCTCACTAAGTCCTATTTTTTTAAGTAGTAAGGCCTTTCTTCACAGAAAATCTTATGCAGAAGCTCAATATATGAAACAAAGGAGAAAGCAGGGTTCTCAGACAGGGGCTGGAGGCTGGGGTCTGGCTCCCCTCACTCACCATACCACCTCTAGAGCCCCGTGGGTTCCCAAGAGCACCATGGGCTCCCCCTCACACACACTAGACTGGTCCTCTCTGAAGGGCCTTCCAAGTTTAGAGTTAGATCTCTGGACTCCAGTCCCAAGCACTGCCCTGAGACAGTGGGCTGTGTCTTTCTGGTCCCCAGTTTGCTTAACTGTAAAGTAGGGCTGGAAGAATCTCTAATATCCCTTCCACCTCCAACACTGTCTCTTAATAGGATTCTGATGGCTAATAAATTAATAAAATACCATTGCATTGAAGCAGACTATTAAGGGAAAAGGATATTAGCCAAGTAGGCAGTGTTTTCCAAGGCCAATAAATGTTTCACCACTTTACTGAGGATTAGATCTTTTTTTCCAGACTGAAATAAAATCAGTAGACTTTGGAAGGTCTGTGAGTCTTAACCTGTGTTTCAGTATCTCACTGGGTAAAACAACGGCATCAATTCAACCCATTTTGGTACATGTTTTTTAGTAAAGGGTATCCTTAGTAGGAAGTCACTTGAAAATACTGCAAAAGTGATTTAAAATGCCCAGAAATAATTGACTATGTTTGTATAAGATAACATCCTTGTTCTTAGGAAATAAACATGGAAGTATTTAAAGGTAAAGGCACTCAATGTCTCCAGCTTACCCTTGAATGGTTTTTAAAAATACATATTTATACATATGTATTATGGGGAGACAAGGGAGGGAGGTAAAATGTAAACACATGATTAATATGGGTAAAGGGTGCACAGGAGATCCTCGTACTACTTTTGCAACTTTTCTATAAATTTGAAATTATATCAAAATTGTTACAAAAGCAAAAAACTGCTCAGAAAAATACCTAACTAAAGTGTATTTGTTTATTTACCTCCTATACTCTTCCTGTAAACTTTCTGTCATATCCAAATATAAATGAGGATATTTTTGGCATTTTTCTCCGCATCATTTTCTCTTGAGTATCCCCTTTCTCCTCCCTAATTGTGTTTGTCTTTATTGCCTGAAACAACTAAAGGTTGAAGAGGTGTGGCTGAGAGTCTGCTTAACCAATGTTCAAAGCTCTTCAGCTGCTCTTACTATACTTCCAGAGTATAGTAAGAAAACTATTGAATTTCTAGAGATCTCCCCCATCCAAAGTGATCATAGGGTAGGCGGAACAGCCTCGCATGGGACCATGCCTGTGGAAGGGAAAGGAGAACAGTGGAATGGAGCAGAAATGAGCTCAGGGAGGTAATGGGGGCAGGGAGGGGCATCATGCAGGACCAGCACATACACTGAGTGAGATGGCAGCCATAGGAGGGTTTTGAACAGAGAAGAGGCATGATCAGAGGTACATGTTAACAGGACCACTCTGCATGCTGTGTTGAGAATGGACTAGGGGGCAAGGGCAGCAGCTGGGAGACTCTGTGGGAGGAGACTCATTCAGGGTAACTTGGACCAGGATGGTAGCAGTAAAGCTGTTTGCTATATTATCCCACTCACTTTTCTATATGATGGAAATATTCATAGTTTTAAAAGATGACTTAAAAGAAGCTTGATTTTTGAAGGCATATTTAGTCCAATTGCATTCCTTCATGGAGGACCGCACTGAAATGGCCTTGGGGAGACCAGAACCCGCTGTATTTTCAAAGCCTTCCAGAGAAAAGTCTATATTCCTCTGCTTAGGGTGAACTCCATTCGGTCCTTCTGTTCTTGACTTAGACATCACTACTTTTTAATTTATTTTTTATTGAGTAAACATTGGTTTATAACATTATATGTTTCATGTATTACAACTACATTATAGCGTGCTTACCACTAAAAGTTTAGTTTCCATCCGTCACCATACAGTAAATCACCCTCACCCTCAACCCCTGCCCCTCTGGTAACCACTACTCTGTTCCCTGTATCTACCAAGACACCACTTCTTACGAGAAGTTTTCCTAACACCAGGCCCCCTTCATCCACCTCCATGTCCCCATTAGGTGGGGTGCTCCCACCCTGGGCTCCACCCTGTATGTCCCGCTCATAATACTTACCCTGCCTGACACATTGTTAGAGGTTCTGTGCTCCATGAGAACAGAGACTGTGTCTATTTTATTCACTGGGTCTCATGGTGCCTGGCATCTAAAGGTGCTCAGGAAATATCTGTTATGAACGGATGACTGTAACACATTCCAAAGATGAATAAATGAAGCAGCCAGTTTCCATGAGTGTCACAGGTTTGCCTGAAAAGGATATGATAGGATAACATTTCGGGTCTCACAGCCTCATAATATATGGTATGGAGAGTGCTGGTATTTTCCATTCCTGATGGGTGGGCCCTGGGCACCGCCCCAGGACACAGGACTTCACACTGCCCCCATGCCAGCTTCAGAGAGACAGTAGGGGCTTTCTGATCTGCTCCCTGCTCCTGCACTCTGCAATGCCGTGTGTTCTCCCTGCTTGGGTCCTCAGTGCCAGGAACTGGCCTTCAGGCCCCTAAAGAATACATACAAATCCTCTTTTCATTGCAAAAAGGATGGCATTGTCTACACTGCACCTCCCCACCTCCCCACCTCCCCATTTCTTCTCTCTGCCTCTCTCTCTTGTGCACATCCTCCCAGGGCATCCTGCCCCTCTTTCTCTCCTGGATGCAAGGACAGGCTCCACGTGGCTCACATTAGTCATTTCCCTGCTCCAAAACGGAGTGGGCACTCAGGTCCTTCTGCAAGTGGGAGACAGGATGGGATTGGGTTGGTTTGCGTTGAGAGCCAATTAAGTTGAATACCTTGACCTTGGTTTCCTTGGGGGCTTGGAAGCTCGAGCATGACACATATTACCAAGAATAAAAATATCCGTGTGTGTGTGAGGGAATATTATCCAGTCATGAGAAAGAAGGAAATCCTGCTGTTTGCGACAACTTGGATGAACACTTAAGGCATTGTGCTAAGTGAAGTAGGACAGAGAAAAACAAACACTGGATGATCTCATGTACATGTGAAAGCTAAAAAGGTCAAACTCAGAGAAACATAGAGTGTTGGTTACCAGGGATTGGGGTAGATGGGAAGATGTTGGTCAAAGTGTACAAACTTCCAGTTATAAGATTAAAAAGTTCTGGGGAATCTAATGTAAACTTGAAAGTTGTAAAGAGAGTAGATCTTTTTTTTTTCTAACATCTTTATTGGAGTATAATTGCTTTACAATGGTGTGTCAGTTTCTGCTTTATAACAAAGTGAATCAGTTATACATATACATATGTCCCCATATCTCTTCCCTCTTGCATCTCCCTCCCTCCCACCCTCCCTATCCCATCCCTCTAGGTTGTCACAAAGCACCGAGCTGACCTGACCTCCCTGTGCTATGCGGCTGCTTCCCACTAGCTAACTATTTTACGTTTGGTAGTGTATATATGTCCATGCCACTCTCTCACTTTGTCACAGCTTACCCTTCCCCCTCCCCATGTCCTCAAGTCCATTGTCTACATCTGAATCTTTATTCCTGTCTTGCCCCTAGGTTATTCAGAACTTTTTTTTTTCTTTTAGATTCCATATATATATGTTAGCCTACGGTATTTCTTTTTTCTCTTTCTAACTTCCTGCACTCTGTATGACAGACTCTAGGTCCATCCACCTTACTACAAATAACTCAATTTCGTTTCTTTTTATGGCTGAGTAATATTCCATTGTATATATGTGCCACATCTTCTTTATCCATTCATCTGTTGATGGACACTTAGGTTGCTTCCATGTCCTGGCTATTGTAAATAGAGCTGCAATGAACATTGTGGTACATGACTCTTTTTGAATTATGTTTTCTCAGGGTATATGCCCAGTAGTGGGATTCCTCGGTCATATGGTAGTTCTATTTTTAGTCTTTTAGGGAACCTCCATAGTAGTTGTATCAATTTACATTCCCACCAACAGTGCAAGAGGGTTCCCTCTTCTTCACACCCTCTCTAGCATTTATTGTTTGTAGGCCTTCTGCCCATTTTTGTTTTTTTGGTTTTTTAAAATTTATTTATTTATTTTGGCTGTGTTGGTTCTTCGTTGCAGTGTGTGGGTTTCTCACTGCTGTGGCTTCACTTGTTGTGGAGCATGGGCTCTAGGCCCACAGGCTTCAGTAGCTGTGGCTAGCAGGCTCTAGAGCACAGGCTCAGTAGTTGTGGTGCACAACTTTAGTTTCTCCACAGCATGTGGGATCTTCCCGGACCAGGGCTCAAACCCGTGTTCCCTGCGTTGGCAGGCAGATTCTTAACCACTGCGCCACCAGGGAAGTACCTTCTGCCCATTTTTGGATTAGGTTGTTTGTTTTTTTGATACTGAGCTGCATGACCAGCTTGTATATTTTGGAGCTTAAGCCTTTGTCAGTTGCTTTGTTTGCAAATATTTTCTCCAATTCTTAGGGTTGTCGTTTTTATGGTTTCCTTTGCTGTGCAAAAGGTTTTAAGTTTCATTAGGTCCCATTTCTTTATTTTTCTTTTTATTTCAGCTTCTTTGCCTAATTGCTTTAGGTGTAAGGCTAGGTTGTTTATTTGAGATTTCTCTTGTTTCTTGAGGTAGGACTGTATTGCTAGAAACTTCCCTCTTAGAACTTCTTTTGCTGCATCCCATAGGTTTTGGGCTGTCATGTTTTCATTGTCATTTGTTTCTAGGTATTATTTTATTTCTTCTTTGATTTCTTCTGTGATATCCTGGTTATTTAGTAGCATATTGTTTAGCCTCCATATGTTTGTATTTTTTTCAGTTTTTGTCCTGTAATTGATATCTAGTCTCATAGTGTTGTGGTCAGAAAAGATACTTGATACAATTTCAATTTTCTTAAATTTACTAAGGCTTTATCGGTGAGCCAAGATATGATCTATCCTGGAGAATGTTCCATGAGCATTTGAGAAGAAAGTTTATTCTGTTGTTTTGGGATGGAATGTCCTATAAATATCAATTAAGTCCATCTTGTTTAATGTATCATTTAAAGCTTGTGTTTATTTATTTTCATTTTGGATCAGCTGCACATTGGTGAAAGCGGGGTGTGAAAATCCCCTACTATTATTTGTTACTATCAGTTTCCCCTTTTATGGCTGTTAGCATTTGCCTTATGTACTAAAGTGCTCCTATGTTGGGTGCATAAATATTTACAATTGTTATATCTTCTTCTTGGATTGATCCCTTGATCATTATGTAGTGTCCTTCTCTGTCTCTTGTAACAGTCTTTATTTTAAAGTGTATTTTGTCTTTTATGAGAATTGTTACTCCATCTTTCTTTTGATTTCCCTTTGCATGGAATATCTTTTTCCATCCCCTCACTTTCAGTCTGTATGTGTCCCTAGGTCTGAAGTGGATCTCTTGTAGACAGCATATATACAGGTCTTGTTTTTCTATCCATTCAGCCAGTCTCTGTCTTTTGGTTGGAGCATTTAATCCAATTATATTTAAGGTAATTATTGATGTGTATGTTCCTATTACCATTTTCCTAGTTATTGTAGATCTTTTCCTTCCTTTGTGTTTCCTGCCTAGAGAAGTTCCTTTAGCATTTGTTGTAAAGCTGGTTTGGTGGTGCTGAATTCTCTTAGCTTTTGCTTGTCTGTAAAGGTTTTGATTTCTCCGTCAAATCTGAATGAGATCCTTGCTGGGTAGAGTAATCTTGGTTGTAGGTTTTTCCCTTTCATCACTTTAAATGTGCCCTGCCACTCCCTTCTGGCTTGCAGAGTTTCTGCTGAAAGATCAGCTGTTAACCTTATGGGGATTCCCTTGTGTGTTATTTGTTGCTTTTCCTTTGCTGCTTTTAATAATTTTTCTTTGTATTTAAATTTTGATAGTTTGATTAATATGTGTCTTGGCATGTTTTTCCTTGGATTTATCCTGTATAGGACTCTCTGCACTTCCTGGATGTGATGGACTATTTCCTTTCCCATATGAGGGAAGTTTTCAACTATAATCTCTTCAAATATTTTCTCAGTCCTTTTCTTTTTCTCTTCTTCTTCTGGGACTCCTATAATTTGAATGTTTGTGCATTTAATGTTGTCCCAGAGGTCTCTGAGACTGTCCTCAATCCTTTTCATTCTTTTTTCTTTATTTTGCTCTGTGGCAGTTATTTCCACTACTTTATCTTCTAGGTCACTTATCTGTTTTTCTGCTTCAGTTATTCTGCTATTGATTCCTTCTAGAGAATTATTTTATTTCATTTATTGTGTTGTTCATCATTGTTTGTTTGCTCTTTAGTTCTTCTAGGTCCTTGTTAAACATTTCTTTGATTTTCTCCATTCTAATTCCAAGATGTTGGACCAACTTTACTAACATTACTCTGAATTCTTTTTCAGGTAGACTGCCTACTTCCTCTTCCTTTGTTTGGTCTGGTGGGTTTTTACCTTGTTCCTTCATCTGCTGCATATTTCTCTGTTTTCCTATTTGTTTAACCTACTGTGTTTGGGG
>NW_020174692.1:749563-926891 GCF_003031525.2 Neophocaena asiaeorientalis asiaeorientalis
GGATGGAATGTCCTATAAATATCAATTAAGTCCATCTTGTTTAATGTATCATTTAAAGCTTGTGTTTATTTATTTTCATTTTGGATCAGCTGCACATTGGTGAAAGCGGGGTGTGAAAATCCCCTACTATTATTTGTTACTATCAGTTTCCCCTTTTATGGCTGTTAGCATTTGCCTTATGTACTAAAGTGCTCCTATGTTGGGTGCATAAATATTTACAATTGTTATATCTTCTTCTTGGATTGATCCCTTGATCATTATGTAGTGTCCTTCTCTGTCTCTTGTAACAGTCTTTATTTTAAAGTGTATTTTGTCTTTTATGAGAATTGTTACTCCATCTTTCTTTTGATTTCCCTTTGCATGGAATATCTTTTTCCATCCCCTCACTTTCAGTCTGTATGTGTCCCTAGGTCTGAAGTGGATCTCTTGTAGACAGCATATATACAGGTCTTGTTTTTCTATCCATTCAGCCAGTCTCTGTCTTTTGGTTGGAGCATTTAATCCAATTATATTTAAGGTAATTATTGATGTGTATGTTCCTATTACCATTTTCCTAGTTATTGTAGATCTTTTCCTTCCTTTGTGTTTCCTGCCTAGAGAAGTTCCTTTAGCATTTGTTGTAAAGCTGGTTTGGTGGTGCTGAATTCTCTTAGCTTTTGCTTGTCTGTAAAGGTTTTGATTTCTCCGTCAAATCTGAATGAGATCCTTGCTGGGTAGAGTAATCTTGGTTGTAGGTTTTTCCCTTTCATCACTTTAAATGTGCCCTGCCACTCCCTTCTGGCTTGCAGAGTTTCTGCTGAAAGATCAGCTGTTAACCTTATGGGGATTCCCTTGTGTGTTATTTGTTGCTTTTCCTTTGCTGCTTTTAATAATTTTTCTTTGTATTTAAATTTTGATAGTTTGATTAATATGTGTCTTGGCATGTTTTTCCTTGGATTTATCCTGTATAGGACTCTCTGCACTTCCTGGATGTGATGGACTATTTCCTTTCCCATATGAGGGAAGTTTTCAACTATAATCTCTTCAAATATTTTCTCAGTCCTTTTCTTTTTCTCTTCTTCTTCTGGGACTCCTATAATTTGAATGTTTGTGCATTTAATGTTGTCCCAGAGGTCTCTGAGACTGTCCTCAATCCTTTTCATTCTTTTTTCTTTATTTTGCTCTGTGGCAGTTATTTCCACTACTTTATCTTCTAGGTCACTTATCTGTTTTTCTGCCTCAGTTATTCTGCTATTGATTCCTTCTAGAGAATTATTTTATTTCATTTATTGTGTTGTTCATCATTGTTTGTTTGCTCTTTAGTTCTTCTAGGTCCTTGTTAAACATTTCTTTGATTTTCTCCATTCTAATTCCAAGATGTTGGACCAACTTTACTAACATTACTCTGAATTCTTTTTCAGGTAGACTGCCTACTTCCTCTTCCTTTGTTTGGTCTGGTGGGTTTTTACCTTGTTCCTTCATCTGCTGCATATTTCTCTGTTTTCCTATTTGTTTAACCTACTGTGTTTGGGGTCTCCTTTTCGCAGGCTGCAGGTTCGTAGTTCCCGTTGTTTTTGGTGTCTGCCCCCAGTGGGTAAGGTTGGTTCCATGTGTTGTGTAGGTTTCCTGGTGGAGGGGACTAGTGCCTATGTTCTGGTGGATGAGGCTGGATCTTGTGTTTCTGGTGAGCAGGACCATGTCCGGTGGTGTGTTTTGGGGTGTCTGTGAACTTAGTATGATTTTAGGCAGCCTCTCTGCTAATGTCTGGGGTTGTGTTCCTGTCTTGCTAGTTGTTTGGCATAGGGTGTCCAGCACTGGAGCTTGCTGGTCATTGAGTGGAGCTGGGTCTTAGCATTGAGACAGAGATCTCTGGGAGAGCTCTCGCCGATTGATATTACATGAGGCCAGGAGGTCTCTGGTAGTCCAATGTCCTGAACTCGGCTCTCCCACCTGAAACACTCAGGCCTGCCACCCGGCCAGAGCACCAAGACCCTGTGAGCCACACGGCTTCAAGCATAAGCAAGGGAAGGGAGATCCTGGGTGAGGGGTCCCACCAGGTCATGTAGAGTCCTGGACTCTCTGATGTTCTGAATAGATTTTTTTATTTTTATGAAGCTTCCCTCTCCCTGGGATGTGTTGATAGACAAGAACTCGGTGTTTGGGCTTGCTTCAGAGGAAGTGATACAGCACAGTCTTCTCCACAATGAAGCATTTGTTGTAGACTCTGAAGTACATCTTTTATCTTGGTAAAATAGTCAGGTTCAGCTCTTTTGCTTTACAGTTGGCCCTTCCATTAATTGCTGGTTTCTCGTTAAATTCTGGGTGGCAACCTCAGGCTTCTAAAAATGCATCAAGGAGCCACTGCATAGAAGTCTGATTTTCTCCTGTTGTAATTCACTCAGGAGAGTTTCTAGAGGTCCAGTGGTGTGGGCATGTCAAGCTCTCCTTTTATAACCATGAATAAGTTGCTGTATCTGGCCCTTCCTTTCCAGTCCTTGCAGATTGGCTCTATTAGGTCACTCTTCTGATGCTCAGCAAGGCTGCTCATCGCTCCAGTCGGCAACTCATTGTCCCAAGAAAGTAGATCTTAAATGTCATCACCACAAAAAAGAAATGGTAAATACGTGACAGGATGGAAGTCTCAGCTAATGCTATGGCAGTGATCATTTTGCAAGATATAGATGGATGAAATCAACACATTATACACATTAAACTTACACAATTTATGTGTCAACTGTATCTCAGTAAAGTCGGTGGGGTGGGGTGGGGGGGTGGCGGCAGACGGAAAGCCATGTGTCCAAAGCAGAGTTTCTAGACCTTGGTTGAGAAATGCTAATTCACATTTTGGACTTGATAATTATTTGATGTGGGAGTTGTTCTCTAATTGTAGGATGTTTAGTAGTACTGTGGCTTCTAGCCAATAGATACTAGTAGCAACCTCCGCTCCAGCTGTGACATCCAAAAATGTCTCCAGACATTGCCAAATGCCCCTTGCCAGGGAGGGGTCAACCCTCATTGAGAACCACTGGTCTAAAGCCTTAAAAATGCATATAGAAATGTATTCTATGGAGGGGGGAGGGATAAATTAGGAGTACAGGATGAACAGATACACACTACTCTACATAAAATAAACAACAAGGATTTACTGTACAGCACAGGGAACTATAGTCAATAACTTGTAATAACCTATAATAGAAAGAATCTGAAAAAATATATATATATATAAAATGTAATCACTTTGCTGTACACCTGAAACTAACACAATACTGTAAATCAACTATACTTCAATTTTAAAAATAAATAAATAATTAAAAAAATAAACATATCCTATGGAAATCATCCAGAAATGTCTCTTGAGAAAACAAGGATGTGCATGAAGATGAAGTTACTAGGATGGAGTGCTGTTAATAAGAGCAACAATAGCAAGAAAAGAACCACCTAAATTTCCAACAATCGGGGGTTAAGTCCATCCAAACTTTGCAAAACTCCACTGCCATTAAAAAAGACAACAAAAAATAAAACCCAAAATCCACATCTGTAGGCATGAAATATGTTTCTGATGTGTCAACGAGTGACAAAAGCTAATAACAAAACAGGATTGTAGTATAACTGCAGACAGTAAGACTACAGTCATGCACAGAGAAAAAAGTCTAGAAGGACATAGCCCAAAATGTTAACAACAGGCATCTCTAAAATGGGGAGTTACAAGTGTTTTTTTCTTTTGCATGCTTGTATTTTCTAGCCTGTGTACGATGAATAAGTATTTACGAGTTGTAAAATAAAAGTCTTCAGAAAGAAAGAGAGCAGCCTCAGGTCTCACCCCACGCCCCAACTCTTTGTTTCCCCTATTCGGTGAAAGGACCATGCTGCCTGAGGAAAGCTGTTAACCAGACGCAAAGTGTTTCTATGCTGCGTCTCTCCCACCCTGCTCACTTCTCCACCCACCCTGTCCTCCCAGGGTGCCAATTAAAAGTGGGGCTACCAGCTTGGAGAAAAGAGGAATTGCCCGTTCAACCACCAGCAAAGCTTCAGAGGTGCCCCAACTACCCCTGGCCGGGCCCTGGCTGCCCTGGGCTCTCCACGGTCGGCTCTCTGCAGCAGCGGATACTTCCTCTGGCACGTTCCAAATTCTCTAGGCCAAGGAGTTCAGACTCTGGGCTCCCCACTTCCTCCCATATCCTCACCGCTAATTAGCGCCTGGGCTCGGCCGGGGCTGGGTGGGCCGCAGAGACGACACGCCCAGCCATTGCTGCTGCTTCTCGCCAGCAGGGCCAGTGAACCAACTGCTGGGAAAGAGGGAGCAAGCACTGGTCGGGATGCGTCTGCGCCATCCCCCAGTTCACTGGGCCACAACTGTCTCTTTCTTCCCACGCAGCTTCCCTCCCCTGTCCACTCCAAGTCTCCCTCGGGCATCTTGTTCAGGCTGGGACGGATGGACCCTGGGCAGGCTGGGGTTGTGGAAGCTCAGGCCAGCGGCTCAGCAGCTCCCTGGTCCTGCAGAGGAAAGCACCTCCACAGGTGTAGGTGTGGGTGTGCATGTGTTGAGGGCAGATAAAGGGAAGCAGGGGGGCAAGTACATCAGGTCAGCCGCACTGAATGCGGTCGGTCCTCAGCGGCTGTGTCCACGCTCTTCTGCAGACTTTGTGGCCATTAGTTCTGGCCAGAGACCTGTTAGATGGGTGGGGGGCTGGAGGCCCCTCTCAGAGCACCTTAACCAATGGGCCTCATGAAGTCACTTTGGAGTCAGTAACATTACAGATGAAGAAACGGGATGGGGACGATCTAAGTTGCTTGTCTGAGGTCACACCATCGGAAGGGAAGGCTCTGAGAGTCCAAGTTTCTCTTCCTCGCCCCTCTACTTCCTGCCCCTGGAATGTGGGCTCCCCCCAGATGGAGCAAAGTACCTGTCAAGCAGCATCAAATATCCAGTGCAATCAAGACAAGTTCTATGATACGAAAGCAAGTCCTCGGGGCCAAGGCCCACGGTACTGCTAACTCCCTGGGAAAGAGGCCTCGAACATCACTCGTGATATCAGACAGAGCCAAGGACACACACAGGGAACGCTGCCCTGGGCAGTGGCCACTTCACGCTTCATGGTGTGTGACCATTGTGAGAACGCAAGGCCGTAGGAGGGCCCCATGCTTGGCTAAATACTCTACCACCACCATCTTGAAATTCTTGATAATCATTGAACAAGGGCCCTGTATTTTTATTTTACATTCAGCCCTGTAAATTACGTAGCTGGTCCTGCTTCTGGGAAAGTTTCTTGGTCACCTTCTCCCTACCTTCCCTGTCCCCAATCTCAGGACTTCGTGCAGGGCCAGGGCTGCACACAGTCACTGTAAGAGACGCTTTTCTGACCACCGTTTGGAACCAAAACAAAACCAACAAAAGCCCCAGATCCATGCAATTGGCCAATATCTCCTCACCAAGACAAAGCCCCTCTGCCCAGAAAGCTGCTGCTACCGGCTTGAGACTCCTTTTCCCCCATGAACATCCTACCCTCCAAGGTCTTGCTGCCATTTTTGTGTGACACAAGTCAAATGACCAGGGGCTTTTCTCCCCTCTGCATTTTCCTGCATAGACTTGCACCTGTTTCTGTGGCTAATGTTACTGTTGGGTCTGTTTTCCCATCTCTGTCCTCTCATCCCTGCTCACACACTGCACACACAATCATAAATTATATTCCAAGCAGGCCAGGAATCTCTCCTCACACACATCCCTAATAAAATGTTTATCTGATGGTTTCAAGACCCTAAGCTGCCTCCAGACAATTTCTGCTAACATACGTCACCCCTGGGACTAGCCAGAGGTGGGCAGTCAAACATTAGCATCAACACGTCATCTCTGATGAGGTCAGAGAACCTGCGATGTCGTGACCCTCTGATATGCCTCTCAAAAGGACAAGCTCTCCTCAAAGGAAGGTTATACATAACTGAGCGTTTCTGTCCAGGTGGTACCTATAATAACCAAAGGAATTAATGCAGATTAGTTTTCTTTGGTGTCTGGGTGTGGTAGGCATAATGATGTCCCAAAGATGTCCACGTCCTGGTACCTGCGAATATGTTACATTACATGTCAAAGGGGAAGTAACGTTACAGATGGAATTAAGGTTGCTAATCAGCTGACTTCAAAGATGAGATTATCCCGAATTGTCCAAGTGGGACCAATGTAACCACAAGGGTCCTTAAAAGTGGAAGAGAATCAGAAGAGGAGGTCAGAGTGATGCTATGTGAGAGGGACTTGACCCTCTAGGTCGAAGATAGAGCCTGGCTTTGAAGACAGAACAAGGGGCCATGAGGCAAGAAATGCAGGCAGCCTCCAGAAACTGGAAAAGGCAAGGGAACAGAATTCTCCCCCTAGAGCCTCCAGAAAGGAATGTCGCCCTGTTGCCACCTTGATTGTAACCCAGCGAGAACTGTGTCGGACTTCTAACCTATGGAACTGTAAGTTTATAAATTTGTTTTGCTGTAAGTCACTAACTTTGTGATAATTTGTTACAGCAGCAAGAGGAAAATCATGCACTACCTCCTTAGATTCTTATCACCAGGGTGTGTTTAACAAGCAGAGCTAAACTGAGGCAGGGAAAGGCCCTTGGAGGAACCGTCACTGCTTCCCTCGTGATGAGAAGACCTGGCAAAATTATGAAGTAAGCAAAGTGATGAAAAACACCTTTTGTTTTTTGTCCTTGGGTTGTGCCACAATCCAAAGGGATCCCTCATTTGGGAGATTCCAGGTAGACCTACCCCATAAAGGCCTATTGAATCCAGAAGCTCCCAAGTTTTCCCTTCAGCCTATCAAGGCTTAACTATCCTAGCTATTAACTAAAGCATGAAAGTGATCATACTGACTATAGATACACGAAAGGATAATGGAAGAGAGTATATAAATGAACACTCATTTACTGTTTATACTTTTGGGAAATGCTGACATGTTTAATGAGCCTCACTCCAGCCCAGCAGCACTTAACCTTTTTAAAGTCACAGGCTCTGCTGAGAATCCAATGAAAGAAAAATGTCAACACACACAAAACCTATTTCGGGGGCTCATGAAACTGCTGAAGCATCCAGCCTCAGCCCAGAACCCCTGCTCCAATTGCTAGGACAGCTAAGGAAGGTAGTTTGAAGGCTGTTAAAGGCCTGTGTCCCTAAAATCACTTATCCCTGTTGGCTACTTCCTGCCTGTACACAAAGCTGATCCTGGGGCCAACCTACAAAACACCAGAATTATTAACAAGTACCTCTTTCCCACTGGTTGAAGAGACCTTAGGGGTAACAGACCAGAAGCCAGTGATGGGAACAAAATGTTCAAGGAATGAAGACAAGAAGCAGTGAGAGATAACCTGGGCGGGGGGTGGCAGTGGACAGATTTTGACACGGCAACAGCATATCTTGTGGGCAGAGAGGCACAAAATCCCCATTCCCTGTTAAATAGGGACTACCACCAGCGTGAGGTGGATGAGCCTGGGCCAAGGGGGAGACTGACACCCACATCCCCGTCACGGCCACCTGGGTACATCCCTGGGCAATGCTATCCAATCCATCCCCACTCCAGAGCCACCCATGAGTCCGGTGCCCAAACCACTGCTGTGTAAGTCGGTGCCTTTCAAGGCAGTGTCACCTGAGGGTGCCCAGCAGGGCTCAGGCATCAGAAGGACATTCCCGCAAGCCCTGACTGCCCCTTACCAGCTCTGGATCTTGGGCAAATGAGTCCGCCCTGCATTCTGCCTCCGCAGATGCAAAATGCAGACGATACCAGGACAAGTCCACAGTCCCTCATCAAAACCCAAGGGTCAGATGTGCTTCAAGGTTCAGAATTTTTCAGACGTGATAAAGGTAATAGAGTGCCTACGCATTATGGTAATACCCATGGTGGGTCTGTCATCAAACACATCAATACGAACATTCAGACTTAAAAGGATAAACAGTTTAGGTCAGATTTTGCCACCAAATGCATTCATTGGGTTAAGCTTCCCCTCTACATTAGCTATGAAATAATTTTGTTTGCAAAGTTTTGCTGTTGTTCAGAACAGCCGTGAAGACATTTAGGCCCTGTAGGATTATTGTTGTGTGGATTAAAACAGTTACAACACCCACCTCCTCTAGCCATCCCTGCACCTCAGGCCCACTTCGGTCCTGGCATCCATCACACTGAGTTACAATTCTCCTAGGTCTGTCTCCTCTTCTAGATCGCGAGCATCTTGTGGGCAGGAATGATAGCTTGCTCACCTGTGTATTCCCAGCATCTGGCCCATGATGGGCACATGTCCATAAATGTGTGCAAAATACAAGTTAATTAGTCATCTAAATCTCTCCACCTGCCTGTCTCCAAGCAGGTGGAAAAGCGTACCCCAGAAGTGCTCCCTCACTTGCTCCTGAGCCCGGGTAGACATCAGAACATCAATCTGCCTCGTCAGCATCATCACGATGGTGCGGGAACCGCTTTGGCACTTTCAAATACTTTTTTCATAAACCCAATTCATGTCCACTAGGAATGGCCCTGACCAGGGGGAGACTTGGGAGATGAGAACGTTTGCTAATCAGCAAAGCTGTATCTGACTCCAGACTCTTGCCTCCAGCCTTTAGACTGAAGAAGCACCTGGCAGCCCCAGGGGGCCAAGGAGGCCCACTTGTCTGTTTGCTTCTCTGGGAGCTGCTCCCACACGTCGCGCAGTCTGGGCACAGCGCCAGCGCGAGCTCTGCTTTCAGGACTTTACGTCTCTCTTTCTCTGTGAAGACTCCAAGCCTGCCTGGGTTTGGAAGGCTCTCTTCACACTTATCTCTGAATGAGAGAAACCCAGCCCGGCTGCCCTGAGCAAGGCTGAATGAGCCCCGAGATCTAAACTGGCACGAGCTACAGCTTGAGAAACACTCGTGCTAAAATGCAAAAGGACTTGGAGAGCACAGCGCCTTTTCAGGAGAACGGAGAGGAAGACTCAACAGCGGGAGGAACTGAAACAGCCACTTGGATTACTGTCCTAGGTGAGGGGGGGGGTCACCTGTGTCACGTGGCCACATTGACAGGATGCAGGTTAGAATTAAGCCCACTGCCGCCCATCGGATGCACAGTGAACCCAGTGGGTCAGAATCGTTTACAAGGGTCCTTGTATCTCAGGTAGCAGAGGAGCCTGGGTCCAGGATGCCCCTAAAGTGTGCCTTGTCCCTGGCAGAGCTGCACTGCGTCCCCGCCTGCATGGTCGAAGAAGTATCTGCTCCTCAGCAAATGAAGATGACTGGAAAGCCCCGACCCTCAGAGATGAAAGGGGCCCGAGAGAAGGGCTCCACCGACCTCCATTTTTTGAATGGACACGTTTCCTGAACGCGGTCACATCTATATAGTGGATTTCCAGCACCAACTCACTGTCTGGTCCTGGGAACAATAATAATGGTGCCACCGCTACTCATACTGGTGCTGCCTTCCTGGAGGGGAAGATCGGGCAGGGAGGCGCCGAGGCTGCGCAGTTGGCTGCCGCACCTGAGTCCCCTCCGCAGTCCTAAGAAAGGTTTCAGCCCTGTGTAAGAAGCCGTGTGCTGAGAAAGGAGCCCCTGCAGGTATTCCCATTCCCCAAATGCTGCCTCTTATCAACCCTAAGGAGTCTCGGGCTAGTGGAATCGGAGGCAATGTAAAAGCCTTGCACCTGTTCTGAGACGGGGCAGGTGTGTGGGGATGTGACATTAAACTGCTAGGGACACAGCATCACTCCCAGGTCACCTGCCTCCAGGTCAGAGCACCTCCAGCCCACAGGGTATAAGAGGTACCCGTGGCACCTGTTAAAATGCAGAGTTCTGGTCGCTCCCCGAGGTTCTCATCCTGTAGGGCCTGGGTAGAGCTCCTGTCTGGGTAGAGCCCCCTGGTCTGCACATTGCACGAGCAACTCAGATGACCCCCAATACACAGTCTGCAGATCAGTCTGAGAACTACTGTCTTGCTCATTACCTATGTCTGCTTCCCAGTTTCTACCCCTTCTCACTTCTGAAAACTGCCCCTCACAAATGTTTTCCCGCAAAGAGCTGGGGGCATTTGATAGGGGAAAGGTGGCCCCCGAGGTTTTCCATGTGGACGATGTAGCCAGAATTACCCCGACTAATACTGGATACTTAAGTATTTACAGATGCAATTGTCTTGAATTTGCTTCAACCTAATCCGAAAGGGGAAAAAGAAAAGCTATAAATGATATTGCTAGGGTACCTGATGACATTTGGCTATCCACTGTGGATTAGATAATATCAAGATTGGGACTTCCCTGGTGGTCCAGTGGTTAAGACTCTGTGCTTCCAAAGCAGCAGGGGCCTCTTCCATTGCTGGTGGGTGAATTAAGATCCCATATGCTGCTGGGCGTGGCCAAAAAAAAAAAAAGATAATATCAAGGTTAAATTCCTGGTTTTGAACATTGTACTGTGGTTGTATTTTTACTGTTAGGAAATACATACTGAAGTATTTAGAGATAAAAGGACACAATATCTCTGACTTATTCTTAAATGGCTCAGAAAAAATAGTACTCACACATATGTATACATATACACATAGAGAATATGATGGAGATTGTTCAGTCTGCATAGAGTATATGGGAGTTCCCTGTACTGTTCTTACAACTGTTCTATGTATCTGAAATTATATATCAAAATAAAAAGTTACCCAAAAAAAATCCCCAGGTGAGGGGTGGGTGTGGGGATAGAGACTCCGTTCTCTTTACTTTTATGTATGTTTCAAATTTTCTATCATTAAAACAATTCCCTGTACCAAGCCTCAGGTATGGTTTGAGTGGCACCGACCCTGGGCTGCTGGGAGCCTAGACACCATCCACAACATCACGGGCAATGACCTGTGAGCTAGGAGTACCACCTGGATTAGTGATAAGGTCCTCCACGTTCTGTCCTCCCAACTCCCAACACTTAACGATACACCTTCACAATCTGACTTCTCCAATGTTATTTTTTTCTGATGATTAATATCAAATCTTTTGGGGGGAATCTTACATAAAGACAATTATAAACTAGAAAATAAAAATCACCTTTTAGACACACATTGCCTCTATCACAAAAGAAGTTTTTATTAGGACAGGTGATTTACTTTCAACCCCAGAACTTAGGTTGGGCCCTAGTACCTTTCCTTGCATGATTTAGGATATAAATTTAAGCCAGAATGACTGACTGATTTTTTCAAAGTTCTCATTCAGTTAAAACAGAAAAGGATAGAAGCTGAAGATTATATGAATCATATGATAACAAGAAAACGCATATGCAGAGATGATATTAAAAATATTTGAGGGCTTCCCTGGTGGCACAGTGGTTGAGAGTCTGCCTGCCGATGCAGGGGACACGGGTCCGTGCCCCGGTCCAGCAAGATCCCACATGCCGCGGAGTGGCTGGGCCTGTGAGCCATGGCTGCCGAGCCTGCGCGTCCGGAGCCTGTGCTCCGCAATGGGAGAGGCCACAAAAGTGAGAGGCCCGCGTACCGCAAAAAAAAAAAAAAAAAATTGAGTACAACATAAAAAAAACAACTGACAACCCACAAGGGCACCAACCAACCAAAACCACTGAGAACAGGTTTATTTTTATTTTTTATTTATTTATTTTTTTAAGTTATATCTTGCTGTTATTATTTATTTATTTTTTGTGGTACGTGGGCCTCTACTGTTGTGGCCTCTCCCATTGTGGAGCACAGGCTCCGGACATGCAGGCTCAGCGGCCATGGCTCACGGGCCCAGCGGCTCCGCGGCATGTGGGATCTTCCCGGACCGGGGCACGAACCCATGTCCGCTAGCATCGGCAGGAGGACTCTCAACCACTGCGTCACCAGGGAAGCCCGAGAACAGATTTATTTTTAGATTTAAGCCCTGCAGCTGAGCCAGGTATTGACCCTTTAGCTCTTGGATTGTTGGGAATTCCAGGAGTACCAGGGAAGGCACAGTTATCCAATGATTTTAACCACTGGGCGAACACTGACTGACTACCAGCTCTGTGCATGAAGGAATACTAGCACTAATAACTGTGGTTTATTCCAACCTTCCTGGGAGCTCTGCCAAGTTTAGGTTCGTACCCAGTCTATGCTCAGAGGGTAGTGACGACTCTCCCCAGAGCTCCAGATAGAGTCAAGACCCTGGAGTAATTCAAGCAGAGCTCAAAAACGTTAATGACTCACCCACTTGTCAGGAGCTAGGGAGCCAAACACAATGGATTTGGGGGTGGGAGATGGGAGGGGGAGATATGTGGGCATTATTCACACTTGTTAATAAATACCTTCTTTTGCTTATAGAGACTCTAGGGCAAAACAAATGCTTTCAGGGACACTCCAGTGACTCACAGTCTGAGAACAGAGACGATCTTCATTGTAACCATCTGCAAAAGCTTCTTATGAATGTATTTATTAGAGGAGGGAATCGACAAACTACTTCAGGAAACAGTTACATTTTAGAAATTCATTTCTAATTTCATGCACAGAACTTTTAAAGAAGTAAGAGTATTTTCCACTTCTACTCATGCCAAGAGAACATGAAGTTGGATACACTACTTGGGGAAAATTACAGCTGTTCTCTGAGTTATAAAAGGTAGGAGGGGGCTTCCCTGGTGACGCAGTGGTTGAGAGTCTGCCTGCCGATGCAAGGGACATGGGTTTGTGCCCCAGTCCGGAAAGTTCCCCATGCCGCAGAGCGGCTGGGCCCGTGAGCCATGGCCGCTGAGCCTGCGCGTCCGGAGTCTGTGCTCCGCAGCGGGAGAGGCCACAACAGTGAGAGGCCCGCGGACCCCAAAAAAAAAAAAAAAAAAAATAGGAGGGTAGAGACCAGGTCTCTGTTTTTTTACACAGTGCCTGGTTCAAGACCATAGGAAATTAATTGCTTGCTTGATAAATGTTTTTTGATGATGAAGTGGAGGATGCTTTGGGAGATGGCCTTGCTCATTTAGGTCACAGGTTGCATTTACAATCATTGTCTCTTTAGGGAACCAAGCTAAAACCAATACAGTCAAATTGCGAGTGCATGATGGTATTCATACAACAGACAGTGATACAGGAAGAAAACAAATTTAAACCTGAGTTCTAAACTCTATTCTTGTACCTCTTCATTTCCAAGTCCACTGGTATTTGATTTTTTTTTTCCATTTCAAGGGCAGGGCTTCCCTGGTAGTGCAATGGTTGGGAATCCGCCTGCCAATGCAGGGGACACGGGTTCGAGCCCTGGTCCAGGAAGATCCCACATGCCGCAGAGCAACCAAGCCCGTGTGCCACAACTACTGAGGCTCGCGCGCCTGGAGCCCGTGCTCCACAACAAGAGAAGCCACTGCAACGAGAGGCCCGCGCACCGCAACGAAGAGTAGCCCCGGCTCGCCGCAACTAGAGAAAGCCTGCACGCAGCAGCGAAAACCCAACGCAGCCAAAAATGAATAAATACATTTATTAAAAAAAAAAAAAAGTACCTGTTGGGTGAGGTTAAGTGGACTTTTTTTTTTAAAGTGGACTTTTAAATGCCCTTTTAAGTAAAATTTGAGGCAAGAGAACAGAAATCTGACCATGAGGTCATCACTGACGTTCTGTGTCACCTGAACAATGAAGACAATGACCAGCCAAGAAAACCATTCATCAGTCTGAAGAAAGTGTGTCCACGGAAAACCTTGGTAAAGAACACATTCTGGGCTTCCCTGGTGGCGCAGTGGTTGAGAGTCTGCCTGCCGATGCGGGGGACACGGGTTCGTGCCCCGGTCCAGCAAGATCCCACATGCCGCGGAGCGGCTGGGCCCGTGAGCCATGGCCGCTGAGCCTGCACGTCCGGAGCCTGTGCTCCGCAACGGGAGAGGCCACAACAGTGAGAGGCCTGCGTACCGCAAAAAAAAAAAAAAGAACACATTCTAAGTCACTCATTGTCCATCTTTTTCTTTTTAATTCAATTCTCCCACAAGGCATTTAACACTTCCCTGTACCCAGAGCAACCTTCTCCAGCCCCGTCTCACCCCATAAAAACCCAGAAGAGCGATAAAGAATTCTGCAAGCTCCCCACTGAGGTCAGGGTGTCTCCCAGGTGGACATGGGTGCAGAGGGGCATGCAGATTCTTGGGGCACTGAGAAAGGCTTCTCTCTCCCAAGTCCTTTCCCCAAAATCACATGGAAAGTTCTTTTACAGGGGCAGAAACATCTTTAAAGTTATGAAACAACATGAAAACTTTCCTTAGAAAGAAAGGCCACACAAAGATTAAACTCATTCATTCGTCTCTTCCTTCATCCATTCCCCCAGCACAGTGTACGTTGAGCAGAGGCCATTGCCAGGTTCTGGGGAGGCAGATGTGCCATGGGAGAGCTTACAGCCTCATGGAAAAGGCAGACATTTACAACTCACTGAAATGACAGCAGGACTGGAGACAAGCTGAACGGGTAGGGAGTAGAGGGGAAGAGCGTGCTAAAGTATGAAATCAGAGCCTTTCCAGGGAATGGAGGTGACACCAAAGAGGGAAAGTCATGGGAGGGAGTAAAGGCAGGCCCTGGAGCAGAGGTGTTGGCTGTCCCAGCAGCCATGCCCTCTTCTCCCTTCCCCCAGAGCCTGGGTTTTGTTTGGCTCTTAACCCCCGCCTCATGTGGCATGTGGCTCAGTGGCTAACCCTGATTAGCCTGAATCCCTTGCCAACGATGGTTTAACAAGGGACTTGGGACACAATCCTGCAAGTGAGACTTGAGGAGACATCAGCTGTGAGATGACCAGGAGAGAGTTTCTCTCTGATGAGACTTCAGGAAGGGGCAGCCTCTCTCTTCTTCTGTAGGACATTGTTGTAACTCCTGGAACTCTGGCAGCCATCTTGTAACCACAAGGAAAACTAAACTCCACAAGGCCACCACGGCAGAAATGAAACCCGCTCTTTGATGTTATTACTGAGTCATCCCACAAGTGCCCTACCTTGGGATTACTTACCAGTGAAATTAGAAATTTTCTTTATCTTTTATGCCATCCTAAGTTGAGTTTTGTGCTACTTGCAGCCAAAAGCATCCTTTGTGGAAGGTGGCCCTTTCCTGAGGCATCCTCACCTTTACCAGTTCATCTATTAAATAGACAAGCTGAATTCCCAAGGGCCATGCACAGAGGCTTCCTGTTATTTTCCTCCAGCTCTACTCATGAAAATAAAATTAATTTTCTAGTCCATGAATTAAACATCACTGCTGCCAGCTGAAAAATTTTAGCAACAGCATTTTGTTGGCAAGGGAAGCAGGATCCCGACATGTTCTAAAATAAGCTACAAGGAGGCAGGAGGGGAGGAGGGAAGGCAAAGGGGAGGAGGCCATTAAACGGAAAAAGAAAGAGCTGCCGAATCCCAACCGTGAGCAGCTTCTCTGACCCGTCGGCCTGTGGCCTGACTTGAGGGAGTGCTTCTCTAAGTTCAGTGCAGATGGGTCACCTGGAGACCTTATCAGTACAGGTAGTGATTCAATAGGTCCAGGGTGGGGTCTGAGAGTCTTTCTTTATAACAAGCTCCCAGGTGATGTTGCTGGACCACAGCCTGCAGGGACCACAGAGCCCTCTGAAATAAGCTGCAGAAATGGGAAGCAGGACATTAAGAAGGAGGGTAGTGGGGCTTCCCTGGTGGCGCAATGGTTGAGAGTCTGCCTGCTGATGCAGGGGACACGGGTTCGTGCCCCGGTCTGGGAAGATCCCACATGCCACGGAGCGGCTGGGCCCGTGAGCCATGGCCACTGAGCCTGCGCGTCTGGAGCCTGTGCTCCGCAACGGGAGAGGCCGCAGCAGTGAGAGGCCCACGTACCGCAAAAAAAAAAAAAAAAAGAAGGAGGGTAGTGAGAACCAGCTGTTTAAGCTCAGGTTCAAGGGAGGAAGTGAGGTGAGAAGAACTCCCCTACACACCTGTACCTCTGAGAAACAGAGGAAAGAGGAACACAGGAGGAGGAGAGAGCCCTGGGTCTGGTGTGCCTGTGCTATTATACCCTTGGGGCTTTTTAGTAATTTAGTCCTGGGACAATACCCCTGAATCTGTGAGATCAAAGGCCCAGCTGAAACATTATTTCTAGCTCTCCCTCAGCTCTGGCCAGCCTGAGGGAGGTGCCTGGTCCCACTGCACACCTGCTGCAAGGTCTCAGGGTCTTTCCTGAAAATCTTCAGACTCACTCATCCCACTGCCATGTGTCTGGTCTTGAAGTTATACACCAAGAGCCACTGGTGTGTGAGGTGGGTGAGAGGAGGTGCGAGGCAGGGAGAGGCTGAAGGGCAGCTTCCCCGAAAGCCTGATCTCCTCCCAGTCTTTGTGTTCCTGTTGAATCTTCCTGCCCTGGATCTGGGCCCTGATCACCTTCAGCCTTGCTGAACCATCAGGTCCTTGACTGACTCTCCTCTCTCCCCTCGGGAGCTCTGTAGCCTGTGGCTACAATGCCATCTCACCCAAACCCCTCGGCCAGCCAGCCTCGGGCCTCCTGGAGGCTCAGTCCAGCCACCTCCTCCTCTGGGAAGCCGCCCCAACTCCCCCAGGCTGGCACCTGCAGCTAATGCTGCCTTGGCGGTTCTCACCTGTGCACCCGTCTGTCTCTCCAACTGGCCTTAAGTGCCTCGAAGTCAGGGATGGTGTCGGTGCCTGGCATGTAATGGGTGAGTAATAAGCATAACTGAATATGGATAAGGGAATTAAATAATGGTTCTCAGCCCCGCTGTGCATCAGAAACACCTTAATGCCTTTTTCAACAAAATAAAAAAGCCAGGACCCCACTCCTACAGATTCCAGTGCAGTAGGTCTGGCGGCGGGGTGGGGTGGGGGGGCGCCAGGCTTCTGAATATTTCAAAGGATCTCCAAGTGATTCTGATATGTTTTGACAGTAGTTGAAAAGGAAAAAAATGAATGAATTAGTGGACAAATGTATATGTGACTACACGTGCAACTGTGAGGCTCTCTCTCGTGGCCGTTCACACTCAGAGTGAACAAACGGCAGACATTTATGAGGGAGGATAGCGGGTCCCTGTTGGGGTGGCCACCAACCCCTTGCCAGGGAAAACAAAGTCAGAAAACCAACTGCTTTACCCCTGACTAGGGCTTTCTGACAACCAGGGGACAGCCGGAACAAGTCCCAGACACCACAGGGGGAGCTAAAGGAAGGGAAGGAGTGAAGGGAAGCACCAAGGGCCAAGTTCCTTTCTCTCCTTCCTTTCACTCCAGCTGCGACATGCCGCTGGTTGTACTGCTGTTCTCACTGTGCAGCTGGGGACACTGAGGCTAGGGAGGGTGAGCGATCTGCCCAAGGCTATAGCTGGGGGGCTAGGCCTTGAACCCACATCCTCTGACTCTAACATCCATACTCTTAACCCCAGGGTGGCACTTCCACAGAAGCAGAACACGTCACAGCAGAGGGATGGCGAGACTGCACACCAGAGACTACAGAACGTCATAATAAATGCTCAACAGGAATAATGCCAACCAAATACGATGTTGCCTTTTATAAAAATTTAGAGAAACCGCCATGACTGTGTCATCCTTTTGTAAATCTCTCAGTGACTTTTCCAAGCAATTATTATGATTTTATACAATACACAAATCAGGATAATATGAGAACTAAATGTTACACGAGGTCAGGATCATTTATTTGGATGTAAAGGCTATGCCTTATGTTTGAGCCACAAGAAGTCCCAGACAAACAGACACGGAAGCCCTGCAGGTTCCCTGACGCCTGGCCCACGGTAGGGTTGGTAGTAACAGAGACCATTGCGTGTCCATCCTCTGGCACCAGTTTGACATTTTCCCTGATTCTTAAAACAACTTTCAGCTCAGTATTATCATCCCTATTTCAGAGACCAGGAAACGGAGGCTCACACACTGGAAAGGGACCCGCCTGAAGTTGAACTAAGTGGCAATGCTGGGATTCCAGCTCTGGTTTCTACTCTGCAGAGCGACTTCACATTTCAGGATGACAGTGCAGTTGGCAGTGACCTTGACCAGTGTTAGAAAAAAAACGAGTTAATAATGTTAACCTCAACCTATATTTATATTTGTTTAGACTATTAAGCCAGCAAAAGCACACTCCATTCTCTCAGGTTTCATGGCACTCCACCCAGCCTTGGGTAGGGCTCTTAGTGCTTGCCTGGTTATTAAAAATGCAAGAGTTGCAACAATGGGCTGGGAATTACAAGGTTTAAAAGGAAGATTCATTTATGTTTTTCAGTTTTTTAGTAGTTTGAGCATTAAAGATTAAAAAAAAAAAAAAGATGATTCAAAGAGACAGAAACAGGGGAAAAAAGTCAAAACTGAGACCCTAAGACATTTAGGAGAAATGATTTGGCCCTGTTTTTACAGCAATTGCAAAGGGCTCCGCTCAAAAAGCCCCAAAGAAAACACTGAAGACCAGGTGAGTTATCAGCTGAACAAAAAGATTCTTATTTACAAAATAGTGGCCTTCTGGAGGAAAATAGGAGGAAGAGAGGATGAAAGAGAAGGGAATGGGGGAGGGAGGAGGGACGGGGGATCTGTGTTCGTTTCTCTTTGGAGACTTTGAGAAAGAACCCTTGTTTCCCAAGCCAAAGCAACCTTTTCCATGCAAGAGAGGCAACGAAGCCATGTTGTGTGCCAGCTTTGTAGAATTGATTGTGCTGCAAGAGGGCCTTTTTTCCTTCTACTAAAGAAAAAAAGCCAGTATCAGGACCAACAATAATAAGAGTGGCTAACAATTACTGGACATCAGCCAAGGTCCAGGCACTGTGCTAAGTAGTTTACACCTATTATTGAATTTAATTCTCACAACCTCATGAGCAAGAAGTATTGATATACCCATTTTACAGGTGAGAAAGCTGAGGTCTGGAGATGTTCATTTGCCCAAGGCCAGCTGGTAAGTAAGTAGGAGAGCAAGGATTCACATTCTCAGTTCTTTCTCTTCCGAGCTGTGCTCACCCTAGAAAACCCAGAGGTAAAACAGAAGTCCATGGCCACGCATTCTTGGAGCGCCTCAACAATGTTAGGGATTTGATGGAAAAAGAAGCGCAACAAAGACATCAGGACCATCGAAGGTGTGGATTCAGGTTACCCAAGGCCTGACCGAAGACAACTCATCTTTGGGCAACTCTCAGAATTGGACAGAATTTTTTTTTTTGCGGTACGCGGGCCTCTCTCACTGTTGTGGCCTCTCCCGTTGCGGAGCACAGGCTCCAGACGCACAGGCTCAGTGGCCACGGCCCATGGGCCCAGCCGCTCCGCAGCATGTGGGATCCTCCCAGACCAGGGCACGAACCCGTGTCCCCTGGCATTGGCAGGCGGACCCCCAACCACTGCGCCACCAGGGAAGCCCAGAATTGGACAGAATTTGACTGATGGACCAGTACCTTCCAAACCCCAGCCTCTCCTGATCCTCCCTCCTGCTAGACTGCCTTGTCAATTCCTGCCACCCCTCAGATTCCTCGCCATAGGCTGTGTTCCAGCAACCTGAAGGGCACCAGAGAATCCTGTATCTACCTTAGCAATGGTCATATTTGCCCTGGGGCAAGATGGAAGGGAGCAGGGCATATTACTGTTTTGCATGCCTGATACTGTCACTGAAATTGTCATGATGTCACCAAGGCATATTTAGGGGATTCGGATGACATTTCAAGGAAAACCAGAAAAGTCCCTCATGTTTTTGGAAACCAATGGCCAGAATGCCTGGAGATAGGGCAAAGCTGCTGGGAAGGAGCACAGGACTTTGACCTCGACACCACAACTGCTGCCTCTCACTCCCCTATTCTGCTCATCCTGGGATTCAGGGCATGAACAACTGCCCCTTTGGCCAAAAACCCTCAAAGCAGGCATTTTTTTGAGCTCAAGGCTTCAGGTGAAGATCCTTCCTCCAGCTGGAGGTTGTGTTCTGTCCTCAAAAGTCATAAACTCATCCCTCAGGACCTGTGGGCACCAAGAGCATTCCGTTCTGACAGCCTGCCCACTCAGAAAACTGCAAGGATAAGAAGAGAAAACAACTTGCTCTGGGCCCAAGGAGAGTCATAAAAAGGTGGGGAGCGAGGCAGTGGAGGAGGTCTGGACTGAACAACTTGATGGGATCTTTCATGGATGACATTTTACTGCCACGCAAATTACTCTTCGCACAACTGAACACCTAAAACATCCTCTGCTGGGTGCTCTGCATGGATGCCTCCTGTTTCCAGGGCAACCATACCTGGGGTGGAGGGTGGCAAGCAATAATAGATGGGCTAGTTAAGCCTACTGCCTTGACAACTCAGGTCCCTGAAGTGGATGAACAGCCCACTGGTGCATGAACTCAGTCCTAACACTAGACAGAGCCAGTGGGAGAGATGATGAAAAGGGCATCCAGTGGGAAGAAACTTGTAGCTCAAGGCACCAGGGCTTTCAATGAAAATAACCCTGATCAACAGTCTCCCTAAAGATTCTAGCCATCAGCACACTGATCTTAGCTGTCTCTCTCCCTCACTTCTTCTCTCACAAGATATCCATCAGATAACATTCACTTACTTGGAATGTTTCTAAGTCATAAGTTTGAATCTTGAAACTACAATATCCACCACTGTCGGCTCTTTTTCTGTTTGTTTGTTTGGGTTTTTTTGGAGCGGGGGAGCAATGAAACCCAGGTAGGGAGTGAATCAAGATTCAGAGAATGGAACTGATGAAAAGTAGCTACGGCAGAAGACTATGCAGGAAGGCACAAGGATGGGCTTGGCAACATCACCCACAAAGGGGAACCCAGAGTCCTGCGGTGTGTTGACTTCTCCGGGGAAGCTGGAGGAGTTTGAGGCCGAGGACGGTGTCTTCTGGCCAAGGTCTTTCAGAAGAAAGATTCTGTCTCCACCACAGTGAGTGGCCTGGAAAGGGCAGAGGTGAGTGGCAAACCTGGAGAGGAGGCCTTGTCCTTGTGGCTCCTGGTGGGATGCCAGAACCAGCGGGTGGGTGGCTGTAAGGGATGGAGCCTGTGGGTCTGTGGAGCTCCAGACATGTAAGACAATATTTTAAGTGCTCACTTCTCCCTGCAGCTATTAAAGCTAAGCCCCAATCCCCTGGAGGCAGGTGAGCTCTGAAGTCCAAAGGCACAGTCCTGCCCCTGCAGGGAGGAGTGGGGTGGAGAGGGAGCAGCTCCCTGGAGGATCCAGGGCAATAAGGGTTTTGGTTGGCAGGTGGGGGGGAGTGTGTCCATGAAGCAATGACTGAGCATCTCACAATCTAGTCATCTGGAGGTAAAGGAAGAAAGAGGACAGGGAGACTGAAACCAACACAAAGCAGCAAAGAAGATGGTGAAAAGGACACTGAATTGAGGAGGTGTACTGAGCAGGGGAGGGCTGAGCAGGGAGGTTACCCAAAGCTTAGGGGGCTCTGGGAGGCTTCACAGATTCCCAAAGACGCCCCGCCCCTCTCATCATTCCTCAGCTCTGCTCAGCCACACTCCCCTAAGAGGCACCCATCTACTGGAAGAGTTTGCTTCCGAGAGCAGGGACTGCAGAGTTTCAGGGGAAGGCTTGGAACCGAGTGGCCCCATTATGAACCCAGGCATTTGGAGCTGGCACTGTGCTAAATAAGACACCTTGCAGAAAGAGGTTTTCTTATTTTCTTCCTTCCTCTTTCCCTCTGGGAATAAAAGTAGGTTGTGTTTCTCCTGCCCCCGTTCCTTGGCGATCTCGGAAAGGAGAGCTGAAAGGGCTTCTTAGATCACCTCGTCCAATTCTCAGCCCAGGATATCAAGGCCAGCGCCTTTTGTCTCGGCTAACGTGGCCACTGCAGGGACTGAGGCCAAAACCAGTTGCTGGGGCAGGGGGTGTTGGAAGTGGTTCTGAGGTCAGCCACCGGAGTCACGTAGGGCAGGCACTCGGCCCCCGGGCCCCGGGAGGTGGGGGGGGATTGGAGGGGGCTGGTCCTGGGCTCCCTCCCATGCCGGCAGGGTTGGGGGTGCTAGGAAAGAGGGTGGCGAGAGGGAGAGCTACAGGTGCGGTGACAGACAGGCACTGGTCAGAAGGGATAGGTCCCGGAGGGGATCTGCTCGGCCACGGTCTGAGCTTTGTGCCGGGGGCAGAGCGCTCTCGCCGCGGGGTTGGTGTGCTCGCCGAGAAACTTCTGGGACCGTAGAAGTGCAACTGGGCACAAAAGATCACGGAGAGGGCAGGGATGGGGGCCTTGCAGGGGCAGGAAGGGAACTGGTGTCTTCCATCTCCTGCGCGAACATCAAGACTGATCCGGTGCCGGGTCTCTCCACCCCCGCTCCAACTCCCGTTCTTGTCCTCAACTCGGCCCCCAGGTCCGTGGCCCACAGAGGAGACTGAGAAGCCGAAGGGCGCAGAAAGGAGTGCCCCTGGGACCCGCCTGGGCGACACAATCATCCCATCGGTCTCCCCGCCCTGGAACCCGGGTTCAGCCTGTGTGCCTCTGCGCACAGCGGTAGCGCCGAAGGACCCCGAGTCCATCCAGGCGCCGCCAAAGGCGCCTACTCAAGCTTACAGCGGGGGAGGCAGAAGTTGAAAATACCAGCACAGAAATACCTGCCTGTCCCAAAGGCCGGACGACTGCAGGCCGGGGGACCGGGGCGCGTGGTGGGGAGGCGAGCAGAGAGCAGAGGGGGGCTCCGCACCGCCCGAAGCCAGCGGCGACCCGCGACCCCGCGCGACCCGGCGCCGCCTCGCCTCGGTGCCCGGGGCGCAGGGGGCGCCGGCGGAACTTACCCCAGAGCAGAGTGAGCGGCTGGGCTTTGGGAATGAGCACCAGGGAGTACACGGCCCCCAAGTGGAGCAGGCTCATCAGGAAGACGTTCCTCCAGACGATGTCCTGCCGCTGCCCGCGCGCGCCGGGCTTCTCCCGGCCGCCGCCGCCGCCCTCCGAGCCCTGGACCCCGAAGCCCACACGGATTTCCTCCTTGGCGTTGCGGAAGGGGACCTTCCCCTCGCCGGCGGCCGGGCCTGGCATGGCTGGGGAAAGGCGGGCGCTCGTGGCAGCGGCAGCAAGCCGGCGATCAGCCGGCGCGGCGCTCTCCGGGGCGGGCGACGGCTTCTGCCTTTTAGGAGGGGATTTCCGCACCTCCCGTCCCCGCCTTCCCGACCCTTCTCTGCTTCCTTCTCTCTTCTTCTGGCGTTCAGCGTGGCTTAAGGATGCAAATCTTGGCGCCCGGCATCTGTTGCTGGCGAGTCACCCTTACCGCTGCCGGGGCTGAACTCTGCGGCGAGGAACAGGAGGCAAGCGCCAGGGGCTGGAGAGGACGCAGGGCGGTGGGGGGAGGGGGTGTGGAAAGAGCCGAGAAAGCGGCGGAGGAGGGAGCGCTCCGAGGGAGCTGGGAAGAAAGACCTGCATAGCTACAGCCAATCAGGATCGCCTGTGGGGCTCTTAAAGAGAAAGGCGCCCCCTGGGCCTCCGCTGCCCGGGCTCCCCGGGGCCGGACGGGGCATCCTGGTCGGCAGACAGTGGGCAGCCTCCGCCCGCGGGTGGGTGAGCTGTGGCTCCCAGGTCAGGGAGCCTGCAGAGGGGCTCACAGCACTTCTGCAGCTGTTGTGTGTTTCTACGGTTCCCAGAAATACCCTTCCGTTTTGAAAAGACTTCTTTTTGCTTTGAAGCTACGGGCTGGAGGATTTACAATACTTGCCCCAGGTCGCTACACAAGTTAAGGCCAAATCTGAGTTGAGAATCACAAGTCCCTGTGTCTCCCGGTTTCTATGGCTCCTTGGGCCTGTGGGGGGTTGCAGGAAGCCGCTCAACTTTTTTTTTTTTTAATAAAACACCTTTATTGGAGTATAATAGCTTTATAATGTGGTGTTTCAGTTTCTGTTGTATAACAAAGTGAATCAGCTATACGTATACATATTTCCCCATATCCCCTCCCTCTTGCCTCTCCCTCCCACCCTCCCTAACCCACCCCTCTAGGTGGTCACAAAGCCCCGAGCCGCTCAACTCCTTATTGGACAGGTTGCAGCCAGACACAACGTAGGTGTTCAAATAATGCCTATTAGATGATGAATAAATGATTTGGGGGCTGTTAGTATACGGTAGTGCGCTGCCACTGCGCGGCTCATCAGCCACGCAAATGTTTGTGGCAAATTCTCTGCTAACCAGTGCGCGCAAGCACTGTCTCCTAAGCCTCCAAGTCAGCACCGTTGAGATGGAGCTTTAGAAAAACATCACCTGGAACGTTCCAAGGAAACTTAACCTCAGAAGAATCGTGTCTGCTCATTCCTCCCCTCCCAACGCGGATAATTTAGAACTATCCAGAGGGAGCCCTGATCGTACAGAAGCGCAGAGGAGGGCGAGCTGGCCGTGTCCCAAGCAGCTGTGGCTGCACCTGCGGCGGATAGCAGAAGCAAAGGAATGGAAGCTAAGGGCTCTGCATTCTACTTCTAATTCACTGTGACCCAACTCAGTCCTCTGGCGACAAATTTCCTTACCAGGAACTAAGCTTTATTCTTCTTTCCAGCTTGCAAAGTCTATAAATGTGAGTTTGAAAGGATAACATTATGTTGACAAAGAAAGCTGATTTTTGGATCAACTGTTGTTAGGAATCCTTTCCAGCATTACAGGAGAGGGGAAAACATTACCAAGAATTGCCTACATGAAAGGGCCATACATGAGCATCTCATTGTTAGCAGACCAGAATCAGCCCAATCAGCCAGAAAAAACAATACCTAATTTAAAACTGAAGCAAGGTATGTGGCTTGTGGAATGGTGGCCACTGAGCCAGTGTTATGGTGTTGCTTCAGTTGGAGCTGAAATTATAGAATGAAGGGACACTTGCCCAGCCACCAGATAAACGTCGGCCCTGTCGTTAGACCAGTGACAACAGAACATGAGGGCATAAACTTCATCAGCCTGCTCATCCTTGGCTTTAGAACGAACCACTTTTTCTTCTCATGTTCCCTCTGCTCCCCACAGCCACCAGACCCACATATTCCCTGTGGTTCTCTATTCAGACTGTCCTTTCTCTAGGGGTGGAGTAGTTGTTCTGTCAAAAGCCTCTCTCTGGGTTATTGTAATGACCCACCGCACCCTCACGCTAACCATTCAGTCATTTGTTGGGCAGGCAGTGTGCACCAGTCCTGCTATGTGCCAGCACTGGTGCACACTGGGGATACGAGGACGAATAAGGTGTGGTCTGTGCCCTGAAGGAGCTCCTCATCTAGGAGGGATGAAAGATCAAACAAATGTTACCTCTTGGCTATGAACTGGGAAGGACAGGAAGGTCCAGTCCGTTATCAGAAAAAAAAAAATATTCTTGTTAGGCATCGAGTGTACAGGCAAAGCGTTCAGGGGAGGCAGCAAAATAGTCCTTTATGTGGCCCCAGAGTACCTTATCTGTTACATAAGCTACTTTATCTTGGCTCTATCTTAAATGAATATCTTCCTCTCTTCCTGCCAACAGGTCAGACTGGGGGTGGCCAATCATTTCAGTTGGTTGGACTCATGATAGAGAAGGGGATGTTTTCATCTGTTGGAGGTGGGAGGACATGCTCTTCAGGCCTTTCCGATGCTGCTTCCAGAAGGATGGCTGAAGGACATTAGCCCCTCCAGATCTAGCCTCAGGGTGACACCTCTACACATACAAGGTATACGCTTGAATATCCCCTGTAGCATATTATGCGGTCAGGGCTACTGTCTCTTTTCTCCATCTTACAAAAGACCCTAGTATATTTTCTTAGCTTCTGGTCAAGACCCTAGAAGTGGATGGGTATTCATCTCACTCATGGGACAGTAACCCTTATCCTGTCAAACAAAGAATTACCGAAAATGTGATAAGACCCTATTAGAGGTATGTGCAGGAATTAAGTGGAGGCATGAAGGAGTAGTTAATTCACACTAGAGGGGAGGAGGCAGGTGATATCTGGGTAAGGGTTTTTTTTTTTCTTTTTTTGGGGACTTGATTTTTAAAAATTTTAAATTGTGGTAAAATACACATAACAATTACCATCTTAATCATTTTTAAGTGTTCACTTCAATAGTGTTAAATATATTCACATGGATATGTAACCAATCTCCAGAACTTTTTCACCCTGCAAAGCTGAAAATCTATACACATCAAACAACTCTCCATTTCTCTGTCTCCCTACTCCCTGGCATCCGCCATGTTGTACTTACTGTTTCTATGCATTTGACTACTCTGGGTATCTCATAATATAGTATTTGCCTTTTTCTGACTGGCTTACATCACTTAGCGTAATGTCTTCAAGTTTCATCTATATTGTAGCATGTGTCAGAATTTCCTTCCTGTTTAAGGCCAAATAATATACCTCTCTCTATACACACACACACACACACACACACACACACACACACACTACATTTTGCTTATCCACTCATCCATCAATGGACACTCGGGTTACTTCCACCTTTTGGCTATTGTGAATAATGCTGCTATGAACATGGATGTACTGTTATATCTGCTTTCAATTGTTTTGGATATATACCTAGAAGTAGGACTGCTGGATTTTATGGTAATTCTATATTTAATTTTTTTGTGGAACTTCTATACTGTTTCCCATAGCAGCTGCACCATTATACATTCCCACCAACGGTGCACAAGAGTTCCAATTTCTCCACATCTTCACTAACACTTGTTATATTCTGTTTTTTATTTTTTTTCGATTACAGCCATCCTAATGGGTGTGAGGTGATATCTCGTTGTGGTTTTTGATTAGCGATGTTGAGCAGCTTTTCATGTCATCTTTGGAGAAATGTATATTCTAGTCTTTGCCCATTTTTAAATTAGATGTTGCTTGGTTTTCTGTTGTTGAGTTGCAGGAGTTCTTTATATATTCTGGATCTTAACCCCTTGTTAGATAAATGGTTTGCAAATACTTTCTCCCATTCCATAGTTTGCCTTTTTACTGTTGTGTTTTTGATGCTTAGAAGTTTTAAATATTGATGTAGTCCAATTTACCTATTTTTACTTTTGTTCCCTGTGCTTTTGGTGTCATATTCAAGAAATCATTGCCAAATCCAATGAAGCTCTCTCCCTGTGTTTTCTTCTAAGAGTTTTATAGTTTTTATTTTTTATGTTTAGGTCTTTGATCCATTTTGAGTTAACTTTTGTATATGGTGTACGGTAAGGGTCCATGTCATTCTTTTGCATGTGGATACCAGTTTTTTAAACACTATTTGTTGAAAAGACTCTCCTTTCCCCATTGAAAGGTTTTGGCATCCTCGCTGAAGATCATTTGACCATATACTTGAGGGTTTATTTCTGGACTTTCTATTTTATTCCATTGGTCTATATGTCTGTCTTTTTGCCAGTACCACATTGTTTTGATTACTGTTGCCTTGTAATAAGTTTTGAAACCAAAAAGTATGAGACCTCCAACTTTGTTCTTCTTTGTCAAGATTATTATAGTTATTTAGGGTCCAGTGAAATTCCATGTGAATTTTAGGATGTTTTTTTTTCTGTTTCTGCAAAAAATGTCACTGAGATTTTTATAAGGATTGCATTAAATCTGGAGATCACTTTGGTTAGTATTGACATGTTAACAGTATTAATTCTCCAGTCCATGAACATGGAATGTTTTTCCATTTATTTGTGCCTTCTTTAATTTCTCTTAGCATCATTTTGTAGTTTTCAGTGTACAAGTCTTTTGCCTCTTCAGTTAAGTTTACAGGGTAAGGATTTTGAAGAAGTACTGTCTAAGAGAAATATAATGCATGCCACAAATTCAAGCCACTTGTGTAAATTTAAATTTTCTAATAGCCACATAGAAAGAAACAATAAATTTTAATAATATTTTACTTAACCCAATATATCCAAAATATTATCTTTTCAATAGGTAAGCAATGTAAAATTACTGGGACATTTATACTTTTTTTCACACACTGTCTTCAAAATCCAGTGTTTATACTTACAGCACAGCACATCTTAATTCAGGTTAGCCTCATGTGGCTACTGGCTACCTATTAGAGAGCACAGTTTTGAAGGATGAGTAGTTTACTAGACAGAGAAATGAAGGAGGGCAACCTAGGCAGAGAAAATAGTGTGAGCAAAAGCTTTTTCATTTGTCACTTAGAGAGATGTCTGGAATATCCAAAGTGAAAGTAGAGAAATGGTGAGAGATGAAGATGAAATGTCATGGGGTGGGCAGCCCATGAAGGTAGGTGGGTGCCTTTCATGCCCAGCAGAAGTAGCCATGTGAGGGGAGTCACTGACTGGCTTTATGCAGCATAATAAGATGATCAAGTAAGACAAAGGTACAGATTCTGGAAAAGATGTGTTAGAGAGGAGAAGATAAAGCCAGAGGAACTCAAATAGAAGAACCAACAGGATTTGATGCTTGACTGAAAATGAAGGAGGAGAAATTAAAAGTACAGGATCCTTTTTGGGTCTCTGGGTTGGATATTCAGGTGAAAAACAATGTCACTTACTGAGATACTAAATCGTACTGTGTTTATTACCATTTTTGTGAAATGGGGATAATAATACCTTCCGTACGGTATTTCTATGGTGACTAAAGTTTAGAACAGTATCTGGCATGTAGTAAGGAACCCATAAATATTAGTCACCATGGTCATCATCACATGGGTCATCATTTTTGAGAAGGGACTGAAGAAATATTCAGTGTATTCAACATTTGTTAAATATACATATAGGCCTGGAGCCCAGCAAAGGTCTAGGCTGGAGAGAGTAACTTAGTGGTAGTTCAATTTAGTAAAATCCATGGCAGTGGAAGCAGTTGCCCAGGGAAGGTAAGAAAAGGACTCAGGACAGCCATCTAGTGAACTGCTATTTGTGAGAATATCAAAGAAAGAGAAGCCAGTGGTGTGGACAAAGAAGGACTGATGAGAGATGGGGAAGAAGCAGCAGAGTGTGGGGGAGCAACCTTGAATACTACAGAAAGGCTGGGGAGGATGGGAATGAAGAGACCACCTCGTACAGAGGTCATCGCTGACCTTTGCCAAGGCCTTTTCATTGAGTGATGGGAACAGACCTTACACAGAGGTGTGTTTAAGAATAAGAAGGAGGGCTTCCCTGGTGGCGCAGTGGTTGAGAGTCCGCCTACCGATGCAGGGGATGCGGGTTCGTGCCCCGGTCCGGAGGGGGACTTCCTTGGTGGTCCAGTGGTTAACCCTGCACTTCCAATGCAGGGGGGTCAGGTTCGAACCATGGTTGGGAAACTAAGATCCAACATGCTGTGGGGCTCGGCAAAAAAAAAAAAAAAAAAAAAAAAAAAAAGAATAAGCAGGAGGAGACAAGCATGGCATACCTATGTAAATTAATTTGCAAGCAGCTTGGCAATGAAGAGGCGAAGGACAGAGAGGTGAATTTGAGTGTGTTTCTGAGGAATCTGAATATATCTATTGGGTTAGGGAATGATAATGAAAGGTCAAAGGTCAAAAATATAAGAAAGAGGATGCTTGATGGAACTATTTTCCTAGGGTTTGGGGTTAGACAGGATGGGATCAGGTGATCAGATGGTTGGCTTAACTTTGAAGAGAGGGACAGCTTTTTCTTGACACTGGAAGGAAATGAGGATGAGGGCGGATTTAGCTTGCAGAGTGAGCCAGTAAAGTGAGGCAGGGTGCTGTGATGGCTGGTTTGCTCTGAAGGGAAGGTCAGATCACCTGCTAGGTAAGCAGAGTGGGAATTTGGTAGAAAGCTGGGGAAAAGTGATGAAAGATTCCAGGAGCTGTTGAGCAGAATGAGAGAGGAAGCTGACCAGGACCCCTAAAAGGTTGTAGAGCCAAATTAAGGGCCCAAGTAAGAATGGAAGCCACAGGCTCGTAAGGCGCCAGTCTGCACAGTCATGTTGACACAGCCTCACTCGGCAGTTGGCTGGGATCTCCAGATTGAAGTGGGGATGGGGGCTTGATGGGAGAGAGAGCCAGGTAACTGAGGTGCTGGTGAGACAGAAGTTTGTGAGGAGTCCAGGCTGGGGAAAGGGGGAGGAAATGTGATCAGAAGGAAGCTAAGGACTCACAGGTAGTGGAGGAAGCAAAGGCATTGAGGTTTTGAGGAAGTTGAAGGGTAGATTTCTATCTGTCAGGGAATGAGAATAAAGGAAGCAATGGCCACTGTGCACCAAGAGTGGGATTCAGAATTTAGGACCTATAGTGGTCGAAGAGTTTCCAATGATAAACTCCAAGGTGAGGCCACAGAGTTATATAGGAGGTGGCGGTCGCTGGAGCTGAGGACGCTGAGGTATCTGGACAGCACCTCCACAGAAGACTGAAATCCCACAGCGAGGCCTATGGGTTTAGCTGGAGAAGATTGTGAGCCAGGTGTCCAAGGGCTGTGGGGAGGCTTCCTAAACAAGGTAACAGTCCTCGAATGTCAATGAACAGTTAACAAGTTTACAGACACAAACTACAAAAGGGCAGCTCTGAGATGTACTGGGAGAAAACCATCATAGCCAAAATGCCTCGGTTCTGGCCAATAGTATGTGCCTCGGAGTAGAAGTTGCTTCAGGTAGGGAGAGAAAGAGACAGAAGATGAAAATGTTGGATGGCAACACTACCTATAAAAGCTGTGTGTGAGGGCTTCCCTGGTGGCGCAGTGGTTGGGAGTCCGCCTGCCGATGCAGGGGACACGGGTCCGTGCCCCGGTCCGGGAGGATCCCGTGTGCCGCGGAGCGGCTGGGCCCGTAAGCCATGGCCGCTGAGCCTGCGCATCCGGAGCCTGTGCTCCGCAACGGGAGAGGCCACAGCAGTGAGAGGCCCGCGTACTGCAAAAAAAAAAAAAAAAAAAGCTGTGTGTGAGACTTGCTTGTGAGGTGTGTGGGCTGATGTGGTCAGGAGGGCTTCGTGGAGACGGTGGCAGCAAACAAGGCCCTGAAAGATAGAATGACCTGGTAGCAACTCCCAGTTGGAACACTGTGCCAGAGAAGTCTCAGAGATGGGAGTGAGCCCGGCAAAGTATCTAGCTAAAGCGTTAATACAAGATTTTTAAAAATTGTATAAGAAATGTTTGTGGAGGGACATCCCTGGTGGTCCAGTGGTGTTAAGACTCCGCACTCCCAATGCAGGGGGCCCTGGTTCAATCCCTGGTCAGGGAACTAGGTCCTGCATGCCGCAACTAAGACCCGGCACAGCCAAATAAATACGTAAATAAATTAAATTTAAAAAAAGGAGTTTGTGGGAGAAAATGCAAGCTCTGGGGAGAAAGGAAAGAGAAAGAAAAGATCCATTCTTTTATTTATTTATTTATTTTTTGCGAAGATCCATTCTTTTTTTTTTTTTTTTGCGGTATGCGGGCCTCTCACTGTTGTGGCTTTTCCCGTTGCGGAGGACAGGCTCCGGGGCACGAACCCGCGTCCTCTGCATCGGCAGGCGGACTCTCAACCACTGCACCACCAGGGAAGCCCGCGAAGATCCATTCTTGAAGTAAGAGATTTACAGTGATTTTCATGCTTATGGTTTTCTTAAGGAAATTTAGATTTTGGCTACAGGAACTACAGTGTTGTGAAAATGATCCAGGTTTGGCATCTGAAAACCTGGGTTTCAGTTTGGCTGCACCACTCTGAATTAGCAAGTCTGAGTACTCTGTGATTTGGGGACCATGACAGTCTCTTAGATCTTCAGTTTCATCCTACATAACGTAAGAATTAAGACAGCTCCACGCTGGCAATACTCTGTGCAATTTACCTAATAATCTAACTTCGTTTTTTTCTTGTGCTAAATGGAGATATCCCTTACCTCACAGGAAGAGAGCTCAGGACGATGTCTAATACCTACTTAAGTGCTGAATAATGTTGGTATTTTATCGGTTTTTAATCATACCAGAAAGATAGACTCCATGCAGTTACGAAACCTGCCTGGCCAGGACACCAGGATGCTTCTGGGGGCCCCAGACTTGGGAAGAGACTCATCCCTGGTTGGCCTGGAGGGATTCAGACCTTGAAGGAAGGAATTCTGGCTGCACCAGGATTCGTTTGCTCTGAAGGGAACTATGAAATAAAATAAAATCTCCTGCTCTACTTTATCAGAGGTAATCATTTAAGGCAACTCCTTTGGCTCAGGAAGGAATGAGCTCTGCAGCTCTTGTGGATTAAAGGTCGGGGGGTTGCCTCTTGGATGAGATGCATGGAATGACAGCAATTGGATGACAGCAATTTCAAATGTAAACCTCTTTCTGCTCCCAGAGTAAGAAAACCACTCATAGGCTTTAGATTAGAGTGATTTCAGGGGAGCATAAAGTTGGGAAGTTAGCCTCCAAGACTATGGGAGGATCAGTTTTGAGATACAGCAATGCCACGGCATACTAGAAAATTAGTCTTCTCAGCTTCCTTCGATCACAGAAGAGTTGTCATCCCTGCTTCTGTACTAAATGGATTGGAACATTTTCCCCATTAAGATTTTATAGCAGTGGATGAGGGGAAGCTGTTCCTCTGAAAGGAATGCTTCTATTGCTTTGGATGTGAAGAGAGGAAGGGGTTTTCTTTTAACAAAACCCCAGCCTTACTGCTTAAGATTCTTCCCCCCCATTTCCTGACCACTCTTCATAGAGTGCTCCAATTTGGCAGCAGGAAAATGGGCACTGGAAATAGCCAGATCTGAAGACCCTACTTCCTAATTCATAGACAAGAGAGGGTCTACTTACTGAAAAACCCAAGCCAAACCTGACTCTGATACCACCTGTCAGTGACATGCTGCCCCCTGCATCTTTCCAAGTTATCTTCAGTTTGAATCAATTAAGAGTCCTTCCTTAAGCATCTATTGATTTAGCCTCCTCTAGAAGCACCGAGCTCAGCTCCACGGACAGAGGAGTGCACGGCTGTGCTCCAGGAACTCACAGCCCGGTAGGGAGGCAGAGAGGGATCAAATAATCACTACAGGGCGTGCATGCACAGACGCTAACCAGTGCTACGGAGGAGCCACTCCTTTTTACGACCCAGCCATGAAACGTGAACATTTATCAGTACCTACACCACATCCCCCTTTGACCAACAGCTGCCTAGAAACGAGGTCCACAAACCAAAACAAGGTCCACACTCCTCCCCACTCTCTCTCCCTGCTCCCAAATCCCAGCTCTCTGAATCAACAATCCCTATTGTTGTGGCAGAAGAAAGACAGTGCTGATGAGGTTTTCACCCACATCTCTTCCCGCTCTCCAGTCCCCGTCCTCCGACAACACCCACCCCGTTTTCTTTTAGGATAGTTATTTTGGTTTCCTAGGGCAGATGAACATAGAGAAGCTCTTATTTACTTCTCAGCATTAGCTGCTGTCACTGTTTCTGTTTCAATGATCTCTTTCTTTTCTTGCTGTGTCCGTTACCACGGGCTGCTCTTAAAGCAAAGGCCCTGTGGTTCTCTAGCTGGGAGAGGGCATTTGTCAATAGCGTTCAGGAATGTCAAAAGGGTGACCCAGATTTGCAGCACCAGAGGGAAAACTCATTCATTGTTGAGTGTCCTATGTAATCAAATATAGCGTATTCTTTTTAAAAAATTAATTAATTTTTGGCTGCGTTGGGTCTTCGTTGCTGTGCATGGGCTTTCTCTAGTTGCAGTTGCCAGGGGCTTCTCTTAATTGTGGTGCACGGGCTTCTCATTGCAGTGGCTTCTCTTGTTGCAGAGCACGGACTCTAGGTGCACGGGCTCAGTAGCTGTGGCATGTGGGCTTAGTTGCTCCACGGCATGTGGGATCTTCCTGGACCAGGGCTCGATCCCATGTCCCCTGCATTGGCAGGCGGATTCTTAACCACCACGCCACCAGGGAAGGCCTAGCATATTCTTGATGTGGGAAACGGGTGTGTAGAAAGGTTAATTTCATGGAAATATTTATCATTGCTGAGGGGGACTCACTATTCAAGGACCTCAAGGCCAAGCAAATACATCTGTCCCAAGTCCTCAAATTAGAAACTTATTTCTTAAATGCCCGCCTATTCATTTCCAACCAAGGAAAGCACTGCATTAATTGTTCTTTAGAAAAATCAATCAACTCTATGAGAGGAAAAAAAGGTATCCAAATATAAATAGGCTTGAGTTGTTGCTGTTATCTTTCTTCAAAGCTTTGCTACTATCCCAAAATTGTTTTTGGTTCCTTCTGAAGACTTGTAGGTAACATACAAAGACACCGTGGGACAGGTAGATGGGTCATAGACTTCCAGAGCTGTAAGTGAAATTAGAGATCATCTAGTCCTACCCTCTCATTTTACAGGTGAGAAATGGAGGCAAAAGGAAATGGGGTGGTTTGACCAACAGTAAGTGGCAGAGAAGACACTAGAACCCAGCTCTTTGGCTCTCATATAGGTGGTCAGCTTCACTGTTCCTCGTGAAGATGTAATTATAGCAACTGGGATAGAGCAGGCTCTCTAGTAGCTTTTTTTTTACACGTAGAAATTCTTTATTTTTTTAATTTTTATTTTACATTGGAGGATAGTTGACTTAATTAAACTTAAAAACTTGCACAGCAAAGGAAACCATAAACAAGACAAAAAGACAACCCTCAGAATGGGAGAAAATATTTGCAAATGAAACAACAGGATTAATCTCCAAAATATACAAACAACTCATGGAGCTCAATATCAAAAATAACCAAACAATCCAGTTAAAAAATGGGTGGAAGACCTAAATAGACATTTCTCCAAGGAAGACATATAGATGGCCAAGAGGCACATGAAAAGATGCTCAACATCACTAATTATTAGAGAAATGCAAATCAAAAGAACAGTGAGGTATCACCTCACACTGGTCAGAATGGCCATTGTCAAAAAATCTAGAAACAGTAAATGCTGGAGGGGGTGTGGAGAAAAGGGAAGCCTCTTGCTCTGTTGGTGGGAATGTAAATTGATACAGCCTCTATGGAGAACAGTATGGAGGTTCCTTAAAAAACTAAAAATAGAACTACCATACGACCCAGCAATCCCACTACTGGGCATATACCCTGAGAAAACCATAATTCAAAAAGAGTCACGTACTACCTGGAGGGGTGGGATAGGGAGGGTGGGAGGGAGGGAGACGCAAGAGGGAAGAGATATGGGAACATATGTATATGTATAACTGATTCACTTTGTTATAAAGCAGAAACTAACACACCATTGTAAAGCAATTATACCCCAATAAAGATGTTAAAAAAAAAAAGAGTCATGTACCACAATGTTCATTGCAGCTTTATTTACAATAGCCAGGACATGGAAGCAACCTAAGTGTCCATCGACAGATGAATGGATAAAGAAGATGTGGCACATATATACAATGGAATATTACTCAGCCATAAAAAGATATGAAATTGAGTTATTTGTAGTGAGGTGGATGGACGTAGAGTCTGTCATATAGAGTGAAGTAAGTCAGAAAGAAAAAAAGAAATACCATATACTAACACATATACATGGAATCTAAAAAAAAAAAAAAGGTACTGATGAACTTACTTGCAGGGCAGGAATAAAAAGGCAGATATATAAAATGGACTTGACATGGGGTGGGAGGGCGAAGCTGGCGTGAAGTGAGAGTAGCATGGACATATATTACACTACCAAATGTCAAATAGATAGCTGGTGGGAAGCAGCAGCATAGCACAGGGAGATCGGCTCAGTGCTTTGTGATGACCTAGATGGGTGGGATAGGGAGGGTGGGAGGGAGGCTCAAGAGGGAGGGCATATGGGGACATGTGTATGCATATGGCTGATTCTCCTTGTTGTGCAACAGAAACTAGCACAGTATTGTGTAGCAATTATACTCCAATAAAGAGCTACTCAAAAAAAAAAAAAAAAAAAAAAAACCACCTGCCAATGCAGGGGACACGGGTTTGAGCCCTGGGCCGCGAAGATCCCACATGCCGCAGAGCAACTAAGCCCATGCACCACAACTACTGAGCCACAACTACTGAAGCCCGCATGCCTAGAGCCCGTGCTCTGCAACGAGAAGTCCACGCACCACAACAAAGAGTAGCCCCTGCTTGCCGCAACTAGAGAAAGCCCGCGCGCAGCAACGAAGACCCAATGCAGCCAAAAATAAATAAACCTATTAAAAAAAAAATCAACAGTGTGTGCAGCTCCACTAAAAAAATGATCTCAGACATTACTGAGTAATGATGTTTATACAAAGTTATTCTAGGTGACTAACATTGTTTGCCAAATAAATACTTTAGCAGGTCTCTGGAAACATTAATCCAGAGTGTAAAAAACATGCACCACAGTTAAACCAAAGTCTATTTCCTTTTGTTTGACTTTGTTAGGTTTTTCAAGGTCTGTCCCGACACCCTAAAACCCACACATTCCGTATCTCCCAGAGGGGAGAGAAAGCAAACAGCTGGAAATTTAGGAATGGCACAGTCTGACCCCAGTCAGCTCGTAGGTGCACTACTCAACCTGAGCCTGAGTGAATGGTATGGTCACCAAAGCCCTGAGCAGAGCAGATGCTACAGAAATGTATATAAAACCAGTGTGCCAGGAAAAGTGGAACTATAAAGCTAATTTGAGCACTTTTTCTTTGTAATTTAGTTTGGTTATAAGATTTGGAGCATTTATCTATTAGAGGAAACAGTTAAGAGCTTCTATGCATAGGCAGTCCTTCTTCACTGAATAATTGGAGATGCTACCTGCCTGTGACATCTTCAGCATCTGATGAACACCCTGATAGATTTGTCAGGGGTGACATTTGGGGATGCTGCCACCGCAGCAGTTGAATGACAAAGAGGGGTGCATACATATATATGTATGTGTGCATATGTAGATGTCCATTCCAAATGAAGTCTCCACCATGGCTGAGCAGTCAACAGATGGCCTTGCAGTCATTCTTAGGTGAACACAAATCTGGTTCAGGAGACAAGTGGTTATCAGAAAAGTGTTAACCAATCACCATCCCTCCCTTTATCTTTCAGGCAGGTGTTAAATAGAGTACATCTGGTTGCCAGGAATCCTACTGCACCTTTCTGTCCTCCAGCATACACGGGAATTTTCTGAATCCAAAGGAATATATAGGCTTGTTGGACTCTCGTCAGATGTAGAGCAGTTGTTTCGAACTTTCTCCTGCTGCCACACTATTAGAATGAACCACCATCTCCATCAGCCGTGCATCCCACACACATAAGAGATTCTCAGACGGGGCCTAAGGTACATCCATCCCATCCAGCCCAAAAGGTCATACGCGGAGTGCAGGAGAGGAGCAGGTTAAGTGTAAGAAAGCACGTCCTGGAGATCTGATATGTCTCCCAGCCAACACCCAGCCCCACCTACCAGTTTCCCTCACACCCCTTTCCTTGTTCACTTTTCTTCAGGAAAACAAACTGCTCTCTTCCCATAATCTCCTGTTATCCTCATACTTCAAGACTAAACTCTATTTTGGACTCAAGTCTTCTTACCTCCATCCACTTGTAACAGTTGCTCGGATGTCAGTGGCAAATCGTTTTTTCATACTCATACGTGTAAAATCTTTGGGGTTGGTCAGGGCTCCACTGCCACCTATTCCTGTTTCTCATCTTTTGGAATGTTTTTTTGTAAAATGCTGCCAGTTTTGCCATTGTCATGTCAAGGTAATCATGCAGCCATAACACAAATCCTAACTATAAGGGCAATACATTAAAACAATTACTAGAGGCCAGCCTGCTGTTCAGATGGGGTCCTGGGCTGACACCACGTCGAGGGTCAGGTCCAGAAGGTCAAGTTGCCACTTCAGTGTGTCCTAGGACTGACTCAGACCACCAAACTCCCGGGGAGCTGATATATCACCCCACTTGTGAGGCTCCAATGCTCATACATGTTATCAAGGTCCTCCTTTTTTAGTTATAAAACTATTTCTATTTTTTAATGTCTTTTTTTGTTTTGTCTGCATTGGGTCTTCGTTGCTGTGCGTGGGCTTTCTCTAGTTGAGTCCAGTGGGGGTTACTCTTTGTTGCAGTGCCCGGGCTTCTCACTGCGGTGGCTTCTCTTGTTGTGGAGCACGGGCTCTAGGCACTCGGGCTTCGGTAGTTGTGGCACGTGGGCTCAGTAGCTGTAGCTCGCGGGCTGTAGAGCACAGGCTCAGTAGTTGTAGTGCATGGGCTTAGGTGCTCCGCAGCATGTGGGATCTTCACGGACCACGGCGCAAACCTGTGTCCCCTGCATCGGCAGGCGGATTCTTAACCCCTGTGCCACCAGGGAAGTCCCTATTTTTATTTTTAAAAGAGGTGTTTTATTTGGTGAGCAGGGAATCCCAGCAAAGGAAAGTAAGAGGGTCTTGTAAACTATGTCACTTAGGCTGCAAAATGCCTGATGAACTACACTTAGTCCTTGAAACAGCACCTGTCTTCACAGCAGTCACACTTTTTATCTTCTAGTTTTCCAACTCACTTAGGTAAAGTTGCTTAAACAATGAAAATTATTAGTATCTAATTCTCCTCAAGATTCTATGGGGACCATTATCTTTTGTTTACCACACTGTTCTTAAGACAGATTACAATAAAATCATTTGACGAAAATACCGTCTGAAAATATGTCAATTCAGGAGGCTGACAGAAGTTAAAGCTTTCTTTCTGAACTTAAACCTCAGAGAAATAGGTAACTTTAAAAAAATGAATGAATAAATTTCTGAATATAAAATGGAGACAATTCAATCTTAAAACTCAAACAGAATACTGAAAACATTAATAGAAAAAAGTTCAATGCATCCTACAGAATGAAAATGCTCAATCTTTTCCTATAGATACTTAAAACTAGTGATCCCACTTTTCATTAATATTTGCTAAAATCTATGTAGCAGCCTGTAGATTTAGTTATTTGTTCAGGACCAAAGTGAAGCCAAAGCCACAAAAAATAGAGATTAAACTAAACTGTGAGTAGCTGTTTAAAAAAAAGACTACGTACACATAAATAGGATTACACACTTTAATCTGATTGACATGGAGGAAGTAGGGAGGACGTGAAAGAAATTTAGTTTCAGCTCTGCTTTACACATAACCAAAGGCTCCTTTTCCAAAAAGTAAACCTGAGGTTTCAAAAACCGTATTTTATCAGAATACTTCAGGAAAGCATACTATGTGTAATCCAGGAAATACATTATTTGCAGAATAGGAAAATCATCACAGGCAATAAAAGATTAAAACAAAAGAAAGCACCAGGGCTTTGAGCAGGTCTAAGGTGAGTATATCTGCAGAAACAATGTAAATGCTCTTGACTGGCTGCTATGGAAACATGCTAATGAGGACTGGTCCACATCTTATCATTTTTTAAAACATGTTTCTTTGGAAAAATGGCAATAGTGGCTGAGAGTGAAGCCATCCTTTAGACACCCAGCTTATTGGCCTGGGTGAGAACAACTTTGAGAACTGGCATAAAAGCAGAGGTCTCACTGAAGTTGCTGGTGCTAACTATGTGGGTATGGATGGTCAATCCTTCTGAGTAGTTTCGAGTCTCAATGCTCCTTGCGATGTTGTGTAAACCATTGATGATTGTTGGTGAAAGCTAAAATAAAGGTGGAATTGAGAGAGAGAATTAAATTAAGGAAGAATTTTCCATGAGACCCTCTATAAACATTAAACCCTGATATTTAAGAGGAGCTTGAAATAAACATTATTAAAAAAATGTATAAACTGGTGAGCATTTCCAGAAAGCTTCTCGGACCAACCAACACTTAAGTTATAAAATGGAACCATGACAAAATGATTTATGTAAGGAATTATTTACGAATTATACATGTATGATAAGCCAGGTATTTCCTTACAGAAAAGCCAGATTTCCTTCCCCAAGTTGAAATGTTAATGTCTCTCTCCACTTAAGAGCTTTAATTCTTATTATTTTATTTTAGATAACTACTTTAAATAACTAAATTATTTTAGATACTGTCTCACACCTTTTAAAATTTTTCCTATGTACATGAAGGAGTTTAAAGATTCTTAATCATGACATCTCGAAGTAGGGGCCCAATTTACTCTAAAACCTTGTGGACAATAGAAACCTTGCACTTCTGGTCCACTGCCATTAAGAGGGCAACAGTCCTCATCATGTACTCAATTTGCCAGTTCTTAACTGCTTTTCATAATCCTGTCATCTCTTAAAATCATAAGACCTCTAGTTTTTTTTCCCCCCATGTCATTACTTGGCATACATGTCCATACTTTTCAGAGAAGACTTTATTTTGGATCAGTCCATGGGCCACGCCACTTCCACTGTTATATCAACTTTCTCTGGTTTGGCTCTCAGGAGATAAATGGTTATTTTTAGCTGATGGCATTGATATGGGGAATGGGGAAGAGAAATGCTAAAATGCAAAAATGTGAAAGGTCCCAATTCTTTTTTTCTCTCCTAGTGCTTTCATTAATAAAACAAAACAATTCTAGAAAGGAATGCAGAGGTTGGGAGGGACAAGAGAACAGAACACACAGGGCATTTACTCCTTACTGCCGACCATCTTCATAGTTATACACATTGATCTGCTCAATTTGTGGTTACCTTTGGCTTTGCCTTTGTGTAATAGCTATTCTAAAAGAAAAGGTTCAGAGTCTTAGACTATGAGAGAGGTTACAGATTTGGTCTCTGGAAAACAGAGTAGCTGCCCACTCTCTGATTTCTTAATTCAAGGGACATATAAAAATGAATAGAAGGCCAGTTACCATAGGACCAGTACAGGCCAGTTTGTATATCTGCCCTTTGTTATAAAAAAAGGCTAAAAATTCTCTCTCCCTCTTAATCTCTCTCTCTCTCTCTCTCTCTCTCTCTCTCACACACACACACACACACACACACACACACTGCCCTATCCCCTTATCCCCGGTGACTGAAATGTAAGATTTAGACAGAGAAAAGCCCATTCTATGAACTGTCACGATCATTTTGTCCCCACGCGTACTGTATTACATGCAAGTGCTGATGAGACACTTATTTTACTAGCAACCAGGAATAAATGATTATCATAAATCCTTCTTTTCCCCACAAACTTACTGTCTGTTCCCTAAGTTTATCATATAGACACTCCAAACGTTTGCTGGCATCATCTAGCTTCCTCTTGGTTTGCTGCAGGAGAGAAAAAACAGGTATGTTATGTATGAACAATAACTTTTATCCCAAGAACTTGCCTTATCTCATTTCACTAAACCTTACAGTCATGATGTTGGACAGCTTCATTTTATAAAGAAATGGAGATAGCTAAGACCGAGGAACTTGAACAGATTATTAGAACAGAGATTAGTAATCTATTAAGGCAGGGAGGGCAAGAAACTGAGACCCTTCCTCCTAGTGTGCAAAATGGAGCACTGGCTGGATTCCATGGGGACTGCAACTCACTTGAGGTGTGTGAGTGTCCATCTACACTATATCCACAAGCAACAGGAAGGGCCATCTCGAGGCAGCAATGGGTCAGTGTAATACAGAAAAGAAGGTCTAACAGTTACTGTAAATTAAATAAAATGAACATTATGGGAGCTAGAAGGCAAACATACAGGTGAACTGTGGAATCTCAAAAGTACTACTTATACACTCAGTCACATTTGGTACATTTAATCCTGTCTTATTCTGGGCCTTTAAAACACCAAAAAAAGGAGAAAATTATCTTTTGGTGACTTAAGATTATTAAGAGGGAAGTGTTAAAATGAGTTCATAAGTTAAGGAGTCCTCCTACCCTCATCCTAGTACTGTAAGTGTAGTGAGAGAAAACTATCCTAAACGTAAATGTTTAAAATTATACTGTGATTAACTTAATATCTACATTATGCAACAGCCTTAAAAGTGACACTGCTTTTCAATATTTATTGAGGGACTACTACGCACCATGCTGGGACAGCATTGTGTCTCACGGATCTCATATTCTATTGGGTGGGAAAAAGATACTAAATAAACAATATATTGTATGTCAGATGGTGATGAGTGCCATGAAGAAAAGTTAACAGGGTAAGGGGGTCAGCAGTGTTGGCAGGATGATGTGGTAAGGAAGTCCTGATGGCTAATGGGACATCTGAGCAGACACCAGGAACAAGTGAGCAAGAGCTCTGCAGTTCCGTGAGGAAGAGTTCCAGGCAGAAGGAGCAACAGGTAAAAAGTCTCTGACGCTGACACATTCTTGGTATGTTTGAGGAGGGCATGTCAGTGTGTCTGAAGAGGAGTGCAGAAGAGGTGAAGCCATCGAGGATAACCTTACAAACTAAGTTGTGCTGCAAAATTACTTTGTGCTGTTAGGACATAACTGAAGTGGAAATAGGAATAAAGTCATACTATAAAAATGATTTCAAGTATTGATTAAAATGGACTTCTGTGGAGGGTTCAAAGTTAATCCCACCTAGCTACCAGCAGGAGTCCTGGGCAGTATTTGAACTGCCTCCCCAACTAGTGACAGGAACAGTTTGTCTTTCTCTTCTGCCCAGGGGTCCTGGGTAACCAGAAGGGAGGTGATATGGTGACCCAGAGGAGGTGAAGCTCAACAAAAATTTATTAAGCTAGGCCATATACGAGGTGTCCTCCCAACCTCTGTTTACGTTAACTCATGCCTGAAGGAAGACTGGAGTTTTCCCACATTTTTATTAGGATTCCTCCATTTTGTATGATGAGGACCTCTCTGCCTAGGAGACACTGTACACTTACCTGTTTAACAGCTTCACCTGTTCTCTGTTCCTAGCTTCGTCCTTCCATCACTCCCAGAATGCCAGGCGCTAAGGTTTATGTTAACTTTTCCCTGCCTCTGCTTTCCTGACACTTTCAGTACAGGGAATTGCCTTCCAAAAGACTAGCAGAAGGCTGCACATATTACTACTCAATGTTTGATGAAACAACAAATTCTAGAAGCTGTTTTTCAAGCAGACAACTGGTCAGTGACTAAATAAACATATTCAATGTTTGTTGGCAGAAAGTGACATTTCACCTAAAACAAAACTGGCTTTGTGGAATTTTTGTTGTTGCCAATACAGTCATCCTCTAATAAACTGAGTAAAATCAGTTACTTTGACTATGAATATGACTCCAATATCTAAAGCACTTAACTATTTTTAAGGTCTTTGCAAAGTTAAAGACTGTCTATCTACTTTTTGAAGCTTTGATGTAAGCTCAAAAAGAACCCCCAAATCTGAGTTTCACCATTCTGTTGTATTTTTGTGCTACGCATAAGGTTTGCCGATGAGACTCAGTGCAGCATAGTGGTTGAAAGCATGAATTCTGGAGCCAGACTAGGTTCGAATGCTGGCTCTGCCTTAATTATCATGTAAATGCTTTTTGCCTTAATTTCCTCCTCTGTAAATAAATATGACAAACCTACCTACCATGAGGTTGTTTTAAAGATTAAAGTTATATGTAAAAAGCAGTTGAATGTGTTTTATATGTACAGCAAACTATATATAAGTGCTAGCTTTACAATTTTTGCATAAACTTTCAAAATACATCTTGTAAGACTTTAAGCGATCATTATAGAAGTGCTCCATAAGGGATTCTTTTAATTAAGCAAAATAAAAAATACATACAGGATCTGTGGCTGAAGAGAGGCAGCGCTGAATAAGATCCTCAAATGTGGTCTTTAGAATGAGGTGTTCATCTGGAATAGGTTTCTTGGTAATTTTTTCTGTTGGCAAAGACTGCACATGCTGGAATAAATAATACCATAAAATGACTAGAAATGACCAGAAGCTACCTATACACAAAGCCCTGAATATGTGATAAAGAGAAACCAACGACCTTGTAGATAGGCTATTCAAAATCAAATGAAAAATTAACATGTGAAATCGCTTGGGATAAGCAAACATAAAAATCAGATATTCAGTAGAAGATACAGGTACTCCTTCTACAGCTTCTATTTTCAAAAATAGGATTGGATATAAAGTATTTGATTAATTATGGAACATATGTTGATCACTATTTTATATAAGTGATGGGAAGGAGACCTGTGCCAGTAGGAAATAAAAAGAACAAGGCAATTACAAAGTTGGCTGGTTGGAGCGGCTGCTTGCTTTGCTTGTTGGCTCATTTTTTTTTTTTTTTGCCGTACGCGGGCCTCTCACTGTTGTGGCCTCTCCCGTTGCAGAGCACAGGCTCCAGACACGCAGGCTCAGCGGCCATGGCTCACGGGCCCAGCCGCTCCGTGGCATGTGGGATCTTCCCGGACCGGGGCATGAACCAGTGTCCCCTGCATCGGCAGGCGGACTCTCAACCACTGTGCCACCAGGGAAGCCCTTTTTTTTTTTAAAAAAGCATTTTATGGTAACATTTTTTTGTTGTTAGTTTCTGCTTTATAACAAAGTGAATCAGTTATACATATGTTCCCATATCTCTTCCCTCTTGCGTCTCCCTCCCTCCCACCCTCCCTATCTCACACCTCCAGGCGGTCACAAAGCACCGAGCTGATCTCTCTGTGCTATGCGGCTGCTTCCCACTAGCTATCTACCTTACGTTTGGCAGTGTATATATGTCCATGTCTCTCTCTCGCTTTGTCACAGTTTACCCTTCCCCCTCCCCATATCCTCAAGTCCATGCTCTGGTAGGTCTGTGTCTTTATTCCTGTCTTACCCCTAGGTTCCTCCATGACATGTTTATCCTGACATTCTTCTATTCTTTGGTTTACTCTTGGAGGGTGTTAACTGGGCTATTATCAAACTGCAAGATTAAACCAAAGGTTAGGATAGAAGAGTCCATGATCTTACTGAATGTACAGATGGGAAAACAAAGAAGGAATGTATAAGTGTTTAAAGTTTTGACTGATTAGTTCATTTATAGAAAACATTAAGCAATTATGTATTCGGTATTGGCTAAGTATTGGTGAGCCAATACGGAAATGATCTCATCCCTCAGGGAGTTTACAGGCTGATGGAAGAGAAAGAAAGTTTTAAAATGTCATAAATGTATGTAAAATAGCAACTGTGGTTAAGTTAACATCACTGGAACCAAGAGACAATATAATTGGGATTTAACTGAGGGGAAGGCTCTTTAAGGAAGTTATATCAGAAGGATAAGTAGGAGTTAACCAGTTAAATGGGGAGGGAAATGCATTCCAGACAGAAGAACTGTACACAGGAAGGATCATGATACAAGGGACTGAAAGGAGGTCACTGTAACTGGAGCAGAGAGAGACAGCAAGGAGGAGTATGAGCTGAGAGAATCCAGACAATGTGAAATATTTTGGTCTTTATCCTGAGAACAATGGGAAGCTGTAACGTTTTAAGCAATGAGGAGATAAGACCAGATAAGAGATGGGTGAAAGTAGATGCTGGCCGACCAACTAGAGGCTCCTGCACTGCTTGAGACTAGAGATGAAGGTAGCATGGACTAGACTGGAAATGTAGAGAAGGGATTTGAGAGAGATTTTGAAGTAATATAGCAAGATTTGGGGATAGCTCTGAAAAACAGGTTAAAGGAAGAAGAATATAAAGATGATGCCCAGGTTTTTGGCTGGATTAAACAGGAAGGATTATGGTGCCATTAATTCAAACAGGACACACCAAAAGACGACTAGGTTTGGGAGGAAGACTATGAATTAGATTCTGGATATGTTAAGTGTGAGGTGCCTCAGAGACATCCAAGTGGACAGGAAGGTGGATATTATGGCCTGGCTGAACACACACATCCATGAAGCTCTCCCTTTCAATGGCAACTGAGGTTCTGGTCAGATGAGTATAGCATGAGCACCCAGGTCTAAACAAAAGTGAATGGCTTCACAAACACTACAGACTTGTAATTATAAAAATTAACAGTGCATCTTTATAATTTTATATATTCTTGTGGAAAGAAGAAGGGCCTCCCACCTCCATCAAAACACTTGTTTTTATAATGCAACTGTTAATGTTTAGAAGTTCCTTAGGCAGAAATCTCTTAACAGCAAAACATACTCTTGTGGTAGAGATATAATCTTTACAAATTTGACTTTAGAGAGTCAAAGACAATAACAGACAGAAGAGCTAGTTTTATAATTGGGCAGGAATTTATTTCATCTTATGTTGAACTGTGACCCAACCTCTTTACTTTTCATGAATAGATCAAAATGTTTATCTTTGTATGTCTAAGTCAGTTATATGGAAATATGGTAGACTTTTCATCATCTAGAGCCTTGCCAACTAGCTGTTTGTATGTGAAAAGCAACCACAAATTTATATCTCCATCTAAAGATATGGCTATCTTATTAGCTCTTACACATACAAAAGAAAATATATAACTCATTACATTTTTATTTTATATTTTAAAGGAAAAAACCTTTGGAAACAGCTTCTGCTTAGCAACCTTGGATGCAAATATGGATTCAACTGATCTTAAATTGTGGCTACTGATTAGATCAAATGAAATACTGTAATTGCCAAGTTACTGTTAATATATACTAGTAAATACATAAGCTCCTTCTAGAAAGTTTGTATATGGTCTTGTCATTGAAAAATAATACACATACATGAACAATCTTAAAAAAAAGTTATTATTTTTAAGTTGCCTAAATTGAAATCAAATTGAGATAATAATAAAGGTATAACCACAAAAGTTAAAACATTAAGAAAACATAACAAAATAGAGCCATCTCGCACTTCCACAGATTTACTGTTACCTGCATGGTATTTCCAATAGGAGCTCCAGGGGCACCTTCAATATTGGGCTTTGAAAAAGACGGAGGCATGCCTGGTTGACTGAGGGGTTGCTGTATGCCATGGAAGGGCTGGCCACCTGGAAGGTGTGGCTGTGGGAATGAAGCTTGGCTTGATAGTGGTACTGGAGCTGAAGGTTGTTGCTGCAGCATCTGTGACTGGTGGTCACCCAAGGGGTTCATGATTGGTGATGTGATGGGAACAGGAGGCATAAAGTTCTCAGGCATCTTTTAAAAGAAATAAAAGGCACCAAGAGTAAGGAAAAAAACGGTATGATGACAACATTTCCTCAGCTTTAAATAAGGGAGTTAGCCATTTGGAGCAACATGGATGGACCTAGAGATTATCACACTAAGTGAAGTAAGTCAGAAAGAGAAAGACAAATACCATATGGTATCACTTATATGTGGAATCTAAAATATGACACAGATGAACCTATCTATGAAACAGAAACAGAATCAGGGATATAGAGAACAGACTGGTGGTTGCCAAGGGGGTTGGGGGAGAGTTGGAATGAGAGGGTGGGGTTAGCAAATGTAAGCTTTTATATATAGAATGGATAAATAACAAGGTCCTACTGTACAGCACAGAGAACTATATTCTATATCCTACGATAAACCATATGGAAAAGAACATATTTAAAAAAGAACGTATATACACATACATGTATAACTGAATCACTTTGCTGTACAGCAGTAATTAACAACACTGTAAATCAACTATACTTCAATAAAAAAATTTAAAAAAATAAATAAGGGAGTTAGACTATTCCATGGTTAAAAAATTTTTTTTTAAATAACAGGAGAACACTTTTTAAAATGAAATTTTATACAGAATTTTAGAGAAAAACATAAAAAGTAAAGCTAATCTGGCTTAGAGGGCTGGGAGCTCAAACCTGGACCTTTGTTTCCCCTTTACCTTCCACACTTATCCCATGATGGGCCAAAACCATGATGTTTTTTGAAAGAGGATGTCAAAGTCTGGAGAATTATATCTAGCCATACTGGGATCAGATATGCCAAATATGTGTTTGTTTAATGTAATCAGATGTAATACCTTTTTCCTAGATCATTAAGTGATGCCTACTTAGTGATCCATCACACTCAAAGTAGTAGATTAAATTTCTGATTATCATTGACCTAATTTTGGGGGGGGGTTTGCTCATTTAGTATCTCCCAATTTTATATTCTGGCCTCTCATTACTATACTTGGGGGACAGAAATCACTAGGAGTAAAAAAAAAAAAAAAAAAGGCTTGGGGTAAAAGAAGAATCTTAAGTTATGCTCTAACAGCTCTCAACAGTTACTAACATCTAAATGATGCTCAACTACAAGGCTATTTCATTTCATATTATATGTGATAGACAAAAATAGTCCAAAATATAATTACAAACTCATGATTACTGTTAGAACCCAAAACCAAAGTAACTCCTAAAAAAAAACCACTTGAGAAGCATGAAATTTTGTTTCCTACTCTTTGAAAAAGATCTGCTGGGAATTTACATCTTGTTTTTTAAAAAGGGTTTAATTCATATCACCATACTATTTTGTACTTTCCTTCCTTCCCTTCATGGATTAGAAGATGTAAGTTGAAATACACATATTAAGTATATCAGTCAGTCAGCTTTGCCTTTAAAGGAACAGTGAAGTGTGGTGTGCTTCAGGTGGCTACATGATTGACAGGACACCTGTAGGCAACTCAATAGACATCTTTTTCTAGTACCTTCTTCTTCTTGGGTACTCTGTTCAAAGCTGGAGGATCATTCCAACCATTCTGGGAACCTATAACAGATAATAGAAGGCATTTTCCTTTAGAATTCTGAAAAGAAGAAAACTAAATTGTATCCATCATATAATACCTTCAAATTTTACTTTCACCCTGAGATAACTGTCACAAAAGTTTTACCAGCTGAGCTGCTGGGATCACTATGTAGCCCTGGACTCTCAAACTCATTACCTCTAATAATCACAGGGCCTTGGTTTAGAAAGCAGCATATCTTGACATTATTTCCTTTTAAAGTGAAAGAGTTGTACTAAATTTAAGGATAGTGAAGTTTTTATGTCTATATTGGTATATAAGCTTAAAACAATTCTCTCCTAATAAAGAAAAAATAAATCACCTGAGTCTGCTAAAAAAAAAAAAGGCTTCTGATATATTGCACACACAAAAAAAGAAATAAAGTAGCAATCTCCTATTTCCCCAGAGAGCAATTCAGCATACCCAAATCATCCACATGGTAGAAACACTGTTAAAAAAACAGAGCCCAACTACGCAACACCAGTATGTTTTATCACCTTTGCATTAAGAACAACCTATAAAGTAGAAAAAGGCATCAAATATCTGTGGTAAGATTTTTTTTTTTTAATACCACACACACAAAAAAAATTTCCAGGCTGGCAGCAAGTATAAAATTAAACTACTGTCACCTTTAGGAAATTTCCTCCCCCCCCAAATCTCCCAAAACCTGTCATCTCAAAGTGAGAAATGAACATAGGTAGCAGAACTCATTAAGGTACTTAATGCCTATATCTTAAAAAAAAAATTTTTTAAACATCTTTATTAAATGCCTGTATCTTTAAAGAAAAAAGGAATAAAACATGCCAGAGATAGGATAATTACTAAATCAAAATATAATCATTTTACATCTTATTAAGTTTTGTGTATGTGTATATGCAAAAGCAAAAACTTCTTCTTCTTTCAATAAATTAAACATTCTTTCAGTATTTTACTTTTGCTTCTTTTATTGATATCCACAATATTAAATCACAACAAAATTGCTTAGCAAACCAAAGAACATAATGTCATAGAAATTTTTTAAAAACAAGATCTTCTCCTAACCAGCATGCACTCATTTGCCTTGATTTTAAAAGTAGAATTAATTTTCTACAACGTGACTAGGAGACAGAACGCCAAATGAGCCTCAAAACACTCAAGAACTAATCACAAAATATTAAACCACATGATGCTATTTGCTTAACAAATTCTTAAAGTTCTCATTATACACAGACTAATCATTCAAATCTCTCCCATCACCTTCTAATCTTTCTTATATCTAAGACAATCTTGGTATAGCCTTGTCTTTCAGTCTGTATAACACAGACAACTTTTATGATTCAAGATCATTTGTGTCACTATGTTAATTCAATCAGTTCTAAGATTTGATCAGATTTAGGAATATTATCAGCTTTAAAGTTCACATGCATAATTGTGAATAGCCACTCATGAATTAGAGTCAGTGATTCAAAGATTTCCAAAGATACATTTTGTAACTAATTCACCTTCCAATATAGATGCCTGGTCTTGCATAGACTGATTTTCTGTAGACAAAATGTAAAATTGACTTAAACAGTATTATCATCAAAGACATTCTAAACTTTACTCATTTTTTTTTGAATTTCTGAATTTTATTTTATTTTTTATATAGCAGTTTCTTATTAGCTATCCATTTAATACATATTAGTGTATATATGTCAATCCCAATCTCCCAATTCATCCCACCACCACCACCCCTACCCCACCACTTTCGCCCACTTGGTGTCCATACGTTCGTTCTCTACATCTGTGTCTCTATTTCTGCCCGGCAAACTGTAAACTCTACTCATTTTATAATTGTTTCTCCTCCCTCCATCAACCCCAAGAAAGAACTAATTTTATAAGGGAATAAAACTTACTTTTTAATCAAGTCACGTGAAATGGTTTCTATCTAATTAAGAGAGTGATCAGTTTGTGGGCAAAGCTAATTCATTTAAATGTCAGATCCAATTAACTCTTAAACACTATTTTTTCTCTCACTGTGCCAGCTGTCTCTTTTAAGAGAAAATTTTGTTCCTTCCTATTTAAAACAACATTATTTCCCTAATTGTTTGCACAGATGATTTTTCTACTATTTGATCAATGAAGCTCAGTAATATCATGGTGCGGGGAGGGCTGAGAGCACTTCCTAACATATTATAACTGTGTCCATTTTAGTATTTTTTAAAGCTGTGAATCCAAATCAGGTGAAGATCTTGTAAAAATGCAGATTCTAATTCACTAGGTATAGCGTAGGGCCTGAGGTTCTATTGCTTCAGCCAGCTCCCAGGTAATGCCAATGCTGCTGGTCCAAATCCTCTTTAAGTAGTAGGGTTTTAAAGAGAAATGGGAGGATTTCTACATTGTCGTGCAGACTTCAACACTACATTGTTAAAGATAATAAGCATGTCAGACAATCTTAACAAGGAGGTGCTACTTTACTGCTGGATTTGGGGGGCCCCAAGGATCTGCATTCTGGAGGAACTAATTTCTGGGGTCACACCATGAGTATAAGCATAAATGGGAACAGGCCCAGTAAATATGTAACCATCCCATATGGTCTTTTCTATAAGAATATACAGATTTGCAGATTGTTTAGCACAAATCTTCCAGAAATCACTACTTCTCTTAAAAGAACTGAAGTCTCTGGCAGTGGACAAGAGGAAAGAAGGCTGAGAGCTAATACAGCAATTCCAAAATTGTCGGATATTCAGGATTGGTCCAGGTCCAGCCTCCAATCAAAAGCATGCAGTGTAGATACATCATATGAACACACAACTTAGGGGAATTCAACTATCTCACTTGGGGAGAGAGGAATCAAGAGAATGTAGCATTAACTAGTGAGTTCAATTCAGTTTGAGCTCTACTCAAGAAGCACATGCCCCAGAGAAACTGTGAGGTGGGAGAACTAATCCCACAGTTTGAAATTTCACTGTATGGAGCTAAGGATAGATGTTGTTCATACAATATGGCTTCTAACCACAAGCAACTTCTTCATGAGGGCTTAACTGAAGAAAGGGGTGATCACGGATAACTGACTCTAAGTGATTTCTTATTTTCGTCTTAAATGATGACTTTACAATTTAACTCCCCATGCAAGATATGACCTCATAGCACTACAGTTAATAAATCCCTGGGAGTCACTGTGTGTGCATTATGACAGAGGACAGACCTGATTTGCAACTACTGATGTACCCTCTAGCACCAGACTTCAGCTTCTGGGCTGAGGAGGACAATATACAGTGCATCCCCAGGATCTACATCTGCAGATGCAACCAACTGAGGATCAAAAACAATCAGGGGGCTTCCCTGGTGGTGTAGTGGTTGAGAGTCCGCCTGCCGATGCAGGGGATGCGGGTTTGTGCCCTGGTCCGGGAAGATCCCACATGCCACGGAGTGGCTGGGCCTGTGAGCCATTGGCCGCTGAGCCTGCGCGTCCGGAGCCTGTGCTCCGCAACGGGAGAGGCCACAACAGTGAGAAGCCCACGTACCGGGGGGGAAAAAAAAAACCATTCAAGAAGGAAAAAAAATCCAAAAAGTTCCCAAAAGCAAAGCTTGAATTTGCTGCAAGTATTTACACAGCATTTACACTGTATTGGGTATTATTAGCAATCTAGACATAAAAGTATATGTGCGTAGGTTATATGCAAATACTACGCCACATTATATAAAGGACTTGAGCATCCTTGGATTGTGGTATTGGGGCAGGGCAGGGGGGAGTCGACGGTGTGAAAAACCTAAAAGTACTGGAGGTACCCTGGCCTTTATCAGTTTTTTCAGGGAGCAGTCTCAACAACATGCCTCCTCTCTAGCCCTATGAAACGTGGGAGCAGAAGGTGAGACCAGTTTTTCCTCTAACCTCTCATGGCAGTGATCTGAGCCTTGGATATTAAAGCCTGAGGGGGTATCCTGATTTCACCAACTATTAGCAGCACAAAAAAGTATGTGGAACAATTTCATATGACCCTTTGGTAGAATGACACCAAAGTTATAATGAAATCAAATTAAATTGAAAGTTACGAGTAAAACTGAATGAAATAAGAAACAAATTTTTCAACAGGAACATATAGCCAGTTGGCTATCCCTCATAACTTGAGGGTAGGCTGCCTGTTGAATTGAAAATAACGATTGTACAATAATCAAAGTTCCCACCAAAATATATGCCTAACTGGCCCCTCCTAACCTCAAACCATGCAATATATTTAGCAATATGTTTTATTTCAGCCCAGAAAAATCCTTGTTCAAATCTCTGATCAATTTAACAGTTTTATCTTAGCTATGATTCTAACCCCTCAATAGTTTTGCTTTTATATCTTTAAATTGTTTAAATATGACTTTTTAAAAACACAATTAAATTGACCTCTACTTTATTGAGACACACTTTAATAGCAACACTAGGTAAAGCAAACTAAATGAAGAACATGAATATCTACAGGAGACAGTATTGTGGGGGTTCACTACAGATGTGCAAAATGATACTCTTGGTCAATATTTTTTAAAAAACATAGCACAGACTAATCTTGGACATAATTCTCTCATAAAACTAGTAAGGGAAGATAATCTTTTTTACCTTTTCAAAAAACCTTAAAAATGGGCATAAATCTCTTTCTTACTCTCTTTTTAAACATGACAATAACTTTAAAGAACACTGAAAAATGGTTCATGGTGTAATATTAAAGAAAGTAGTAAGATGTAAATTATGAGTGTATGTGCGAGTTATGATCTCAATTCTTTAAAAATGCATGCATACAATAAGATACTACTATCTTCACACCCATTAGAATGGCGAGAATTAAAAACAAAAACAAAAAAACAGAAAACAACAAGTGTTGGTGTGGATGTGGAGAAATTGGACCCTTACGCATTGCTGGTGAAAATGTAAAATAGTGCCACCACTTCAAAAAAATTAAACACTGAATTATTATTTGATCCAGTAATTCCATTTCTGGGTATATACCCAAAAGAACTGAAACCAGGGACTTGAATAGATACTTGTATACTCATGTTCACAGCAGCATTATTCACGACAGCCAAAATGCCCATGTGCAGGTTAATGGATAAACAAAATGTGGTATATACTTAGAGTGGAATATTACTCAGCTTTAAAAATGAAATTCTGATACATGCTATAATATGGATGAATCTTAAAAGACAGTGAAACAGCCAGTTACAGGAAGAAAAAACTGTATGACTACTTATATGAGGTACCTAGAATACATACACAGAGACAAAGTAAAACGGTGGTTACCAGGGGCTGGGGAAAACAGGAGGTTTTTAATGGCTACATAATTTCAGTATGGGATGACAAAAAAGTTCCATAGTTAGCGGTGATGATTGTACAATAATGTAAATGCACTTGATGTCACTTAAAAGTGATTAAAATGGTAAATTTTATGTTATATATATTCAACATTAAAAGAACTTTAATACATGCATACATACATATATGTGTGCATATGTGTGTATGAAGGGAATAAATACACCTAAATTATTATTGGTTATATATGGGTGGCAGAATTACAGATAATTTTAATTTTATTCTCTATACTATTTGAGGTCTTTCAAAATCCTACAGTAAAAAATTAATAAAAATCAAGGGAACATTAACTTAAAAACTGAATATGGCATGTCACTGGATTCTGGAGACCCTTATCCATCTTAGTGTAGGGATTAGTCCTCCACATGATCTTTAGGGAAGGAAGAGAGAAGCGCTTAGTCTCACATACAGAAGTGGAGCTGCTACCATCTTTACTTCAATCTCACTTCTCACTGGGAACCTTCTCAAGGTGTCCTTGCATAATGGTAGGATCTAGGCACTGGCTAAGATACTTTCAGTGGATTCACAGAAAAATATTAGTGCCAATGGTATGGAGACTTTTGGCTAAAAGATAATTTGAGACGGAGAGAATACAGCATCCTTGTTAATCATATACCTCCCCTTTCCCCGTTAGCCTCACACGTCACATTTTAAAAAAGGCATCACAAAATTAAAAATTTAAATTTAGAGAGAATGAATCCTTAAGGTCATTTTCCAATGACATGAGATAAAATAGATTTATCCAAAGAAAAATAAGGAAGGCTATCATGCTCCTTTCCTTTGTTTAAAGGGTTAAAAACCGGGTACTTATAGTTTGACTACGGAATGTTTATGAAAATAAAAAAAAATTTTTTTTCAGCACACTGTTTCACGAAAATATGCACTATTATGCCCCTTCAAGACTCTTCTATGTGAAGGACTATGAACAATTATATGTTCATATAATTTGTTAAAAGTGAACAACCTAGAAGAAACGGACAAATTTTTACAAACTTACAACCTGCCAAGACTGAATCAAGGAACAACACTTTGAACAGACTGATCACTAGTAGTGAAATTGAATTTGTAATTTAAAAAGCTCCCAGCAAACAAAAGTCCAGGGCTGGATGACTTCAAAGGAAAATTCTACCAAACATACAAAGCAAAGCTAATACTGCTCCTTCTCAAACTATTGCAAAAAATTGAAGATGAGGGAACACTCCCAAATTCATGCTACAAGGCCATAATTACCCTGACACCAAAACCAGACAATACTATATATATATATATATATATATATATATACACACACACACACACACACACACACACACATATAGACACAAATTAAATTTTCCATTGTTTAACGAAATCAATACTGTTTACTCAAAAACAGCTTCATGAGAGCTTGTCATTTTATCAGAAAATTTTTCTAAGTAAACTTCTTGGGCCTTCACATTTGAAAGTGCTCTTCCTTAGTAACTAGTATACATTAAACCAGGGACAAAAAAAAAGGTGGGGGGATACCAGCAGTATCTTACTTATCCTGGACAGTAGAGCTAGGAAAACTTCCTGCTTTTTGTGCTGCCACCACTGAAACATGTTGCACTATACTAACTTAGGCTGTTAGCACTTTATACATAGAACTTGGAGACAGCCTCTTTTCCTTGCCTCTGATTCTGCCATGCTGCTCACAATCTGTTTTGCAGAACCAGCTCCGGATTAACCTCCCTAAAGTACCACTTTGACCATGCCTCTCAGTAGTTCAAACTCCTCCACTAGAAATTTTCTTCTTACTGTATGAAGTATAAATTTCTTGCCCTGACATTTAATGTTTTCCAAAATTTGGCCCCAATACAAATTTTATGTTCCAACTTACAACAAAGCTATGTGCTGTTCACTAGAAATAGAAATGTACTGTACTTTTCTGCCTTCCTACCTGTGCCTAGAATAATTCTGATTATAGACTGAACAGGTTCTCATTAAGAATTTACTGAATGAATGTTTTGATGATTGCAACATGAGTTTCTCTGAGCAGTAGGCACATAATTTTTTGGTTCACTAATAGTTACAGGGCTTGAAAATCCTAGTGTCTATCAAGAAGAATCCACCGGATAAGTGGAATTTCCAAGTCCCGTAGAAAACCATGATATAATAATCTAAGACATATTAGAACAAAGATAAAACTTCTAGTCACAGTTATCTGTATAACCTAAGCAAACTTCTTAGGAAATCAAAAAATAAAAATAAGGTAAAGCTCTAACTGTTAATTAAAATACAGGGACTACTAACATGCAAGAGGTAACAAAGCAGCTAGCTTAGTGCATGCTGAGTATTGAAAAATGTATGGCTTCATCTTCCTATTAGTTACTCTGCTTCTCAGCCAGGTTAGAACACTGTTACTTTGTACATAAGCAAAGACTTTATTATATGGCCAAATGCCCTTTAGCTTAAGGAGGAAAAAAATACCCATGCAAATATTTAACTTAGATGATGAAGTAACAAATGCTTAAAATAGTGATGCTAAATGTTTCTGTAATTCTAACACTGATAGCTATTTCTACCCCTTTCATCAGGACTAGACTATCTGGTAAAGAATAATGAACATGGGCTCTGAAGACTGAGAGACTGGGGTATCTCAGTTGTATCTCAACTTGGAGACTATCACTGTGCAATCATGAAAACATTATACATAACCCTAGGAAACTCAAGCTTCCTCATGACAATTTTTTAAAAAATAATTATTCCTATTTCTCATGGTTATGAGAAAAAAGAAAATATACAGCAGTGCTGGTACATGTCCAATGTATGTTCAATAAATGATAATTCACTTTCCTACTTCACTGTACCACTTTCTTATGTGGGGATTTACTTGAATCCATCTTTCACTCAAGCTACTACCCAACTATTCAGAATATATACTGTTTTCAGTCATCCAGGTTTTAAAAGGTAATTTTTTGAACTCTACAATTGAATTAACACTCCTCTCTAAATATCAACCTACTGAAATATCTGTATTGAAAATTATACAAATTTTATTTGTGCAGTAAAGGCTGATACATATTGTGTGTATGATTTTTGGTACTTTGGACTTTAGTATTATATATCAAAGAAGAGAGGAGATATGTGTATAATTCTGGATACATAAGACTTCCAAGAAAAAAAATACTTCCTCAATAAATCCTATTATATGTTCAGTGTTTTCAGTTATTAAAGCTACTACTTAGCAGATAAAAAGAGAACAACATATACTGGACTTCCAGGAATAACTTCAGTATTAGAAAGCAAGACTCACTCCTTGCCCCTCTAGTTTAAAACCATCAATTATAATCTGAAAGGGAAATTATTTTCAAATACCCTTAGTAACAAGTATACATTAAACCAGGGACAAAAAAAAAAGGAACAGAGCTCTAATTTTGAGCGATGTGTTATCACAGCTAACTTTGCAGTCACTGTCCCCAAATGCTCTCAATGTACTAATGCATTCAATCTCTTCATAAGCTTATCAGTACATACTATTATTATTATGAGGAAACTGAGGCTTAAAGTTAAGTAACTTACTCAAGGTCACATAACTAGAAAGGAGTGAAGCTGTGATACAAACACAGGAAGTCTGATTCCAAAGTCTGAATTCTTTACTATGTTAGTGGTTCTTGCCCCGATTCATTGATCTCTTTTTGTAATACTTCTGAGGTCCCTTTTACAATCCTAACATGAAAATCAGATAATATTACCTACTTATAAAAAATTAATAGAATACTTTAATTGTAACATGAAAGATAAAAAGAATTTATAAAATGTGTTTACTATAAAAATAATTTTAAATTATGATTTTAATTAGAAAATTTCAGGCAGAACTATACTGCCAACAACAACAAAAATGCCTAGAAATTGCCAAAATGTTTGTGAGGGTAGAATTGTCCTAATGGAGAGAATTCCTGCACTACTGTATACTTTCTGCTGTCTTAGAGATTCTGTCAGAGTTGCATTCTTTCACTTTTTTCCTTTCAATACACATGTCGAGATCCTTGCTCACCTTTACAAACAAACATAATTACAAAATTTGTACAGCCTCATTTCTTAAAACCTGAAAATTCAGGAAGAACACAGAGCATCGTTTTACTCTGGCAAAGAAATAAGTGTCAATTAAATCTAGTTCCAACCCCCACTTATCTGGCCAACTAATTTCTTACTGCTTATTTTAAATTCAATGGCAGATTATATGCTCTTACCCTTTTAAAGCTCTAAAGCTTTCCTCATTTAGCAACTAAAGTTCATTATGGGAAAATCACACTTTTAGAAATAGTTTTAGAATTTGTTATACAATTAAATCAATACCTCACATTGCCCAGTTTACAGTTAGAAATAATTCCCCTCCATCCACCCACGTGATCACGAAAAAATAAAAGACGGAGCCAAACCAAGTCCCTTTCAAGCGCAGACCTGTTCTCTGGGATGCAGGCAGCTCGCCGGCAGCAGGCAGTGTACCTGTTGCTCCAGGAGCCAGCGCATAAGCTGAAGATGACGGTGGAGCTCCTGGTCCGCCATGCTGGAAGGATGCTCCAGAGGAAGGAGGAGGAGGGAAAGAGGCAGTGGAGCTGGAGGTAGGTGGAGAGGCCTGGTGCTGTGCTGTGTATAGTTGAGACTGCCCAGAATAGGAAGAAGCAGAAGATATGTACGGGGTGTTAGGGTAAGCGTTTGAAGCAGAAGGAGCAACAGGTTGCTGAGGTCGATACACTGCTGACCCCCCTGTTCCGAAGGAATACTGCTGGGCTGGTTGATAAGCTACACCAAGGAGAAGAAACAGAAATTTTAATTAGTTACTAATTTATTCAGACAGCAACAGAAAACCAAAGTTATCTCATACTATGGAAATTATTTTCAGTTCTTCTAATAATAAGCTACAACCAAACATTACCCACTTAAAACAGGTTATGCTTTTGATAGTCTGGATGCCCTAACTATACCAAAAGTCACTGGATCCAGTCTTTGAACCCTGACATCTCCAGACTGCTGCTGGCTATGAAAATCTTTGAGTCATCAGACCCAAGAACCAGAAGACTGACCCTTTTCTGAGACATCCTGTTCCTGTGAAGACTGCAGTGACACCTACTAGCCATCAGATGGAGCCATGCAGGAATTACACATCCAAAGCAGTCCCCTTTACAGTATAAGTTAAGGGAGCTTGGTGGCAGCTCAAGACCTCTTCCACCATCACAACTGTAGGGTGAGCACTATTGTTATGAATCAGATACCTTCTCCAACATCTAGTAAAATCATCAGCTACTCAAATTCTGGGTTTGAGCACAGTTCCAGATTAATAAGCAACTCTGTATGATCCCTGACAAGACAATTATTATATTTCTTACACTGTACAAAGTTGGTTAGTAAGCAATCAGACAGCCAACTAATGTTTTAATGCAAAGACCTGAACCCAGATACCATTACCTTTTGTGTAACCATGGGCAGAATATGAACCTCTGCAGAGGGAATCTAACAGAACTGTGCTCATCCTACTCTGAAGACAGTACTTTCACGCTGAGCACTGAGTGAAAAGCTGTATCAAATTTGTACTCATGTTAAGTAACAACACCCATCTTATGAGCACAGAACACGCTCGTTAAGATTAGATCTTGCTAGGTAACATCCTCGTGTTTTATAGTAGTTGTTCAGTCATATAACTGTCCACTCTGAGGTTTGCATTTTTGCTTATTTTCAATTTTAAAATAGAGGTGATGTTTTACTTTGCAAGTGTAGTTTCTTAAAAAAAATGAAAGCCAATGGGGAAAGGTCATTATTATACATTTGTCAAAATTCACAGAGTGTCTGACACCAAGAGGGAACCCTAAGATAAACTACTCCGAGCGAAAATGCTGAGTCAGTGTAGGCTCACTGACTGTAACAAATGGACCACCGTGGTGCACGATGTTTGTGGTGGGGAGGCTGTGCACGGAGGCAGGAGGTATACCGAGACTTCCTGTACTTTCCACTCAACTTTGCTGTGAGCCTAAAACTGCTCTAAAAAATAGTCTTTTCCTAAAAAAATTAAATAAATGGAAGATGACAACAATTGCCCCTTGGAACCAATTTTCCAAAAATGGTTTGCATCATCTTGCCTAAAGGAAAAGAATATGTACTAAATAATTTCTAAAATTCTATTTTTTTATACCAAAATCATGGGACAATTGACTTGCTTTAACAGGCTCAGGAATAAGAGCCAACTGTTCTGAATGGACTGACACAGGAGCTGTTTCCTAGCATGTTGATTCAGGATGCCTCCCAGGGAAACCATGCTTTGCTATAGCAAGGACTCAAGTCCTACACAGAATGGTTCTTTTTTTACTTGTTAAAACTGATTTGATCATGGCTTTGGAGCTTCAAAGTAAACAGTTACTACACTAGATAAGACAAGACATGCTGCTGTGACAGGACTTCAGGGTCACACTACTTACGCTGTGGCTGTGGATAAGGTGGTACCTGGGTGTGCATATGACCGGGAGATGTGGGAAGCTGAGCTGTGGCAACATTTGGATTAACATTCCCATGCATTATGAAGCCTGGAGGTGGAGGATTTTCTCCCTAGGAAATGAGAATATGGTAAAAAGGAGGATTACATTTGGAACCAAGAATCTTACCAGATGGATTTATAATCTTTGAAATGTAATTAAAAAAAAAAACTTTGTGTAAAAAAATTGCATTTTGTGCATACTATCTTCTTCAAGACACATTTTCTGAGCAACACATTTTGTGTGATTTAAAGATTAGACAGGTCCAAAGTAATAACAACAATGAATGGCAAGAGATGCTAACAGCCTCATAAAATAGGATCTATGATATTTATAGTAAGTCACTAGGATTTTCCATCTCTACTGAAGTCCATCCACGACTAATGCTTCGAAAATATTAAGTATAAATGCTACAAGGAGATATTATCTTCTCTACGATGCTAAAAAAAAAAGAAGAAGAAGAGGAGGAAGAAGAAGAAGAAAGGAAAAAATATTCAGTGAAATCAGATTTAAACCATTGATAGAACCTTGGTTGATGTTTTTCTAGTTCAAGTCAATTTAGAACTGCAAAAGAAGAGGAGAGTGATAAGAAAATAAATTAATTGTGCTAAAAACTGCTTCTTGCATCCTAAAGGCACTAAAATGCAATAAGCAGATAGACAGATGGGGGGAGGGGAACTTAAGGGAGGTGGGTAGAGAATATATAACTATATATTTAGGTGAGCAGAATTCTGCTCAAAGAGGAATAATGAAGGATATACCTGTGTATCAGAGGGAGAGGCTGCAGGTGGATGGCTGGGAAGGGCGGTAGGAGTTTTGTTACTCCAGGTAGTGACAGTGGGGGCAATTCTAACCTGAATTGAACAAAGAAATACCAATCACAGAACATAAAACATGAAAATGTTAAAAGAAGAAAAAAAAAACCCAACAGGCATTAATAGCCAGATGCAAAGCAAAAAATAAGAACAGCAAAATAGCACACATTAGCCAGGCAATTGCTTTCAAGGTAGCTGGGATTTCAAAAGAAAAAAACACCTTTCATAACAGAACAGGGGAAGGGAGGTAGTAGAAAAATCAATATGAAAACTAAATCAAAGCAGAAAGAACAATGCCGTTCAAGTGTCAAGAGTAAGTGGGAAAAGGTAAGTTCTGTAAGTAGGGAAGGAAAGAAGACATTCTGGAAAAAAAAAAAAAGGTAATTGAGTGAAAAAGTGATTTTTGAAGCACTAATTGTATTCATGCTACTATTAGATCCGTAAACATATTGCTATAAGCTCCCTTTTCCGGATTTCATTAGAGCCACAAAAATTATGTTAGTTCCATATGAGGCTTAGAATCATACAATCAGAGCATATTAAAGATCATCCAATCTAATCCCCACCCTTTACCATTGAGAAAACCAAGGCCCAGAGAAATGAAGGGGCTGGCTGAAGTCCATATAACTTGTTGATGATGGAACTAGGATGGATTCTAGGTCTCCTGATTCCCAGGCCAGTGTTTGCTACACTACACCACGTTGCTTACCCTGGAGTCCAGAGGTTTTCAAAAAAATGTTTTTAAGCCATCAGAATATTTTTTGTCAAGTAAATCTTTGTAGAAGAAACTCTATCATATAAACAATTAATAGCAAAGATGTGCTGGTGTAGTAGGAGGAGAACTCCTACTCAGTTGGCTTCCCTTTCAGAAATCCCTTTACTCCTGCCTATAAGCATGCCTTTAAAACCACAAGCCACTGTCCTCATTCAACATATCATAAGCTTTAATCAAGAAAAATCACTGCGTAATTTATGACTGAATTTGTTTTCCTTTTCTTAAAGTATGAGACTGCTAAGTCACAGTATAATAAAAGTCTTTCAAGGTTTTTACATTTTCCCAGAAAGACAGATTAAACCCAAGGACATAAGGAGTAAATTCTCTTCTCCCAATGTAGAGAATGCCTTACTTCAGTGCCCTGACACAGTGAGGTCAAACTCAAGGTGCTTAGCTTAGGAGTTCCAATCCTGTTAACCATTAACTAGCCATGCTGACAAATTCAAGCTCTATGTCTTAAAACTCTGGTTAGTCGCTAGACTTCTCCACCTCTCAGTTTCCCAGCCATCACCTGATTTGCCCTATCCATGTCATACACTTTCTAAGTCTAGCAACAAGAGTGGGGAATTTGGTTTTGCTTACCAATATACCCTCAACAGGGAGAATAAAGACAGGCCCTTAAATTCATATTTGTCAAATGAATGAAAAAATAAAACAGAGTAGTACAGTTATAATTATATTCAAATGTAATCTATCCTGATTAAGTAGCAATCAAAAGCATAATAGACAAAAGAACATGAATTTTTTTTAATTTAGTTTTTCATGGTTTTATGATTACTTTTGCTACAAAATGTAAAAATGACCCCATCAATTCTATCAGCAATTTGTTCTATTTTAAAATGGGCAGAGGGACTTCCCTGGTGGTGCAGTGGTTGGGAACCCGCCTGCCAGTGCAGGGGACACGGGTTCAAGCCCTGGTCCAGAAGGATCCCGTGTGCCGCGGAGTGGCTGAGCCTGTGTGCCACGGCTGCTGAGCCCGCGTGCCTGGAGCCCCTGCTCCGTGTTGGGAGAGGCCACCACAGTGAGAAGCCCAGGCACCACAGCGAGGAATGGCCCCCGCTCGCCACAGCTGGAGAGAGCCTGCACGCAGCAGCAAAGACCCAACGCAGCCAAAAATAAATGAATAAATAAATAAATAAGAGAGACTGCCATCAACGTGGTTTCATCTCAAAAATAAATAAATAAATAAAATGGGCAGAGTACCTACTAACTTTGTTATCAGTCAAGACCATTTATTACTTACGAAAATATATTTTTTATTTAAGAACATGAAGGTTATCTGCTGGTCTGGAAATATAAGTTTCTACATGAAATAGTAAAAGACAATAAGAGGTCACATTTTATGCCACTAACCATCTGGCAATTTTAATTTAATAAATAAATTAGTTAATTAATAAAAATTAATCATCTTTACATTCCCCATGACCTACAACTTCATATACCTTTGGTCACTCACTTTTCTCTAATATAAAGTTGTCCAAAAAAATGTTTGTATTCTGGATACTCTTTACTGTGCTGATACAGAAGACATAGTAAAACCACACTAATGACTCAGAAAATAATACTTAAAAAGAGACTATTTTCTAAAAACGTTTAAAAAAATTGACCAAATTACCCACAAAATTGTTCCCACTACTTTACTCACAGTTTGTTAGATGAATCAAATTGTAAAAATTTCAAGAACAGATGTACATGTGTAATTTAAGTTTGAGTGATGAAGAAATAAGAAGAAATCTCCCCAGAGAGCTTAAATTAATTTTACCTAGTTTGTAAATTATTTGACTAGATCAAAGGGATAATTTTTAAAAACATCATAAGTGCTATTTTCAAGATCAGAAAAACTATAACCATTAAAATAATACATTGTCTAGTTTTATCACTGGTCTCTTACTCAAGAAACTAAAACCACCAATTTGAAATATATAAATGTCCCTACTTAATCTGGACCATATCACTCACATGGGGATAATATTGTTGAGCTGGAACTCTTGGCATCTGTGTGTGGCCAGCAACTGGTCCAGGCCTGCCCTTGGGCAGCTGCTGCCTCTCATAAGGAATTTTAGGTGACTCCTGTTGTCCTGGTGCTGGATTTCCTTGTGCTCTACAAAGTCTGTCACGAAGCTGCACAATATTTGGCTGTAAGAAGCAATGGAAGAAAGCAAAGCAAATTGTTAAGAGTTCACCCAACTATATATGACAGCATGTTGATCTTCTTACAGTAAGCTTGATCATTCATATGATTTTTGTTCATATGCTGTATATTATGCAATAAACCCTGGCACATTAGGGTCTGACATCATGGTTTCTAATACTCAAGACTGACACCAAAGGTCCATTATATACAGTGTAACTTGTAATTTAACTGAGGCAGGGATTTGAATTATGCCTACCACATGGTAGTATGCAAGATCAATGTCACTTATCATCACTGCTCTTTTGCTGTTTCTCTTGCAGTTGAGTAATGCTCACAAATCACAAAAGCAGCTGAAAAAATACAACTTTGTTTCTCTGCAGGGAAAAAAGGCTCCAAAAGAGAATCAACTGCTAAAGATGGTGATGGAAGAAAATGGTGATCTATGAAAGACATGAAAATTAATAAAAAAAGAGATGCTTGAAATAAAAGTTAAGATGTCAAACTCAGGGTAGCTCACACAGATCTATAATTATATAGATCTATAGTAAGTATGAGTTTACCATATACATGTTCTAGTTATTACCAAACAACAACAAAAAAGCAATGTGTTAAAATGTTTCAGCAAGAATTCATTTAATATCTAGAAAAATTATACATTTCTATAAATTCATTAAAGGTTTAAACACACCATTTAAATTTTGTAGGTATACTTAGGTAAACCTGCCTTTTATGGAGGGGAACTATATATTATAATGATATTACAAAGTCTCAGGAAATATTCCCCAGAAAATACTAGGGGTATACTGAGATATATAGGTGGAAGTAACATCAAAATTACAAGTTTTGCATAAAGACTGTTCTTTAAAAGTCCAAAGAAAAGCATGAAGAATAATGTATAGAAAATGTATGTGATTATAAACAGTATTAAAAATAAAGAGTTTAATTCTCAGGCCAGAAGGTCTAAAGGTCTTAGAGTAAGTTAGTCTTAAGATAAAGGGTCTTATACTTCAATATAATAACAAGACCTTATTAAGTAAAAAATCCTATAAAACTATTATACCAAAGTCATTATAAAGATAAAGACTTTGTTTCTATTCTACTTAATATTCTCATTAACAATTCAGAAAGACGTGAGCTGGATCCTACATATAAGTGTATACAAAACCAACTAGAGAGTCATACCTCCACAGTCCTGGAACACAGATAAAAGTATTTTTACTCAATGAAATTTATTGACAATTCCCTAGAACAGACAAAATACTGAAAACAATTAACTAAAAAATTTCGTCAAAAACAGAATAAAGTTTAGAACAAAAAGTACAGAAATAAGAAAAGCCTCCGAACTAAGCTCTAGCAGATACACAATGCAGAAATATCCTACTTGTGGAAAATCTTCCTCACTCCCCACCCCAGCTTCCACCCATGCTGCACTATTGGGTTTAGATTTCCCTCTTCTGTGCTCCCACTACCTCTATCATTGTCCTTATCACTTTGGAATCCCATGTATACTTGTTATCATTTTGAGTTTGGAAACTCCTTCAGGGAAAGGATCTTGGCAATCCTATTCATCACTACATATTCAGTCACTTATTGAATTGAAACAAGTATCATGAAAAAGCCCAAGTTTTACTGCACACCAAATAAGGACACTAAATTAGGAATGTGATGTAGTTTTCTCTGCCTTGAATACTTGAATACACCTGAAATTACCCTTGAAGATGTGTCAATAATATTCACCTATTAGGTGACAGAAATTCAACTGCTCCAAATCATTCCACCTACTAGTACATTTATGTTTCATACTGATTGCTATCTATTGAACTCACCTTACTCACACATTCAAAGAAGAAAAATGGCCAGTTCTAATTACCTGGTTGGTGTTATCAGGAAGAAAAGCAAGGGCTGCAGCAATACTGCCCTGGGCTGCCAACAAATTGGCATACTGACTCATCTTCTCAGCCAAAAGAACTCCTACAGTATTAGTGTCCATGGCTTGGGTGAGTTGTACAGCTTTTCGCAGGATGACAACTTTCTCAATCAGATCCTAAATGAGAAAAAGAAAGGAGAGTGAAGGAGAAACAGACAATGATACCAAGATGTGTACGGAGAGGAAGCAGGAAAAGAGAAGGAGTTACTAAGATTTCCAAAGCCTACCAAAAGTACGGTACCTATTATCACCAATATTAAGAAGGTCTGGGGCTTCCCTGGTGGCGCAGTGGTTGGGAGTCCGCCTGCCGATGCAGGGGACGCGGGTTCATGCCCCGGTTCAGGAAGATCCCACATGCCGCAGGGCGGCTGGGCCCACGAGCCATGGCCGCTGAGCCTGCGCGTCCGGAGCCTGCGCTCCGCAACGGGAGAGGCCACAACAGTGAGAGGCCCGCGTACCGCAAAAAAAAAAAAAAAGAAGGTCTGCAAGGGTTGACCACCATTTAGGTAACTGAAAAAGCGAGGAGGAAGGTCTCCTACTCATGGTTAAGGCATAGGTTACCATCTTCTCCCAAACATCCTTAAATTGCCAGAGACTTGTCTCCTGAGCTAAAACAGGCAAATATCCAAAGTGAAAGTGACAGGCTGATGTCTGAAGGCAGAAACTGGGTTCCAGAATGTGTAAGACGAAATATTATACTATTATGCTATGTATACTATAAAAATAGTACTACTAAGCCTCCAAACAGGCTTAGCATTTCAACCCGAAGTTTCTCATAATGCTCTTCAATACCTATTCTTTCAACACTAGAGAGCTATGCTTCAGGTATAAAGTACAAGAATATCCCATCTGCCCTTCATAAGTACACCAATCCAGAAGTGTGAAAACAAGTGTGTTTTCTCTCAGAAGCACTTAGAAGGAAAAACCTTGATTCCTACAAGACTTTTGGTTTCAACAGTGATCTTTAAATCAACAACCATAGTGAGAAAATCTCTCTGCAGAGACAAAAAGAAACATTAGACTGAAATTTCTTGAGACTGCTGACTAACTGCTTAGGAATAAAAAAATCTAAATATATAGTTACTCAGCACCAGAGAATAGTCCCCATGTTTTTCACTTCCTCTCTTGCCCATGTATTAGTGCTGCATGGGATCCCATTTAGCTCTTACTTTCATTTTCCGCGAACCATGAAGACTGCCCATTGGTACTGGGGACCCCTCCCATTCCTTACCTCACACCGTTTCTTTGCCCAAGGCACACAGGATCACTGGAGGCAGAGAAAGGAGCAGGAGGAAAAGAGGTAAACTCTATGGCTGTTTTCATGCTCTTGCCACTTACTTCCCTCAGTAACTACCATATCACAACTTGGTTCTCACAAACAGTTGCATTCCCATTTTACCATCCCATCATCTCAAACTCTGCCTCTCCAAACATAGCAATAAATACACATAATTATCCAGCAAAAGAGATTCTAAAACATAATTAAGTAGGGTGAAAGCAATGAACTTCTGGAACAAATCAATCTCTAGAATATAAATAGGGTGAAAGACAGTACTAGAAAGGAAGCACCTTTTGTTTCAAAGATACTAACCTGAAGGGATAAAGGATTGCTTCCATCTTGAGCTTTAGTCCAACATGCAACTAGTTTCTCTACATTCCCTGCACAAATATAGCAGAGACATGCCTGAGTCTGCAGAAGGCTATCACCTTCACTTTCAAGCCTGGTTCCCAAAAGATCTATAGATCAAGAGGAAAACAAATAAGATTATATACAAGGCAATCTGTGTATGAGATCATGAGCAGCCCAATAATATTTTCAGAGGTATGGATCAAACTTCATAACCAATGAGTAGCAGGCAGAAATAAAATCACTGTCATGTAAATGTTCAGTAAATATTTATTTGTTAAATAAGTGGAAAATGAGTGACAAATTTTATATAATAAACAATTTCACAAGATTCTATACCTAGCTATAGAATGGGTTTATATTTATTATATTAGAAAAAATTAAAAGTGGGAAAAATATTTGAACAGAAAAATCCTAATGAACATTTAACTGCATTTCATCATGTCTGGTGCTTTTGTAAGCAGTGGACTAAAATATGGCACATTTGGAATAAACATCAATGATAGCTAGACTACTCTAAATTATTTATGATAGAAAGTTAATATCTTGTAAGTTTTACATTTTCATAAAACTTTCAAGGTTGTTCATTTTTATACTAGCAGCCTAAAGCTTCTGTTCTTGTATATAATAAATACTATTCCTTAGTCATCAGTTCAGTCATGGCCTTTAATGGTAATTTCTACTCAAATGTTATAATTATTAATTTTATCAAGCTAACATTTATTAAGTGAGAGCTGATTATGTGCCATTTTACATATGAAAAGACTAAGACTTAGAAATTAATTTTTCCTAGGTCATATAGCTAGTTAGTGGCAGAAGCAAGAGTCTCAGTTTGGTCTGTCTGAAACCAATATCATTAAATAATATTATTTAAAAAAATGACTAGTAGGTATGGAGAAGCAACATAGTTAATAATAACTGAGAAAAGCATTCAAATGAGAACTTCGTTTTCTTATCTGTTATTAGTAGGTTTACAAAAATTTCTAAATAAAATCTGCCATTAATTTTATTTACAATATACCATGCCATATACATAATATAAATATAAAGCTCATTTTCTTACCACAAAGGGCAGAAAATTCATCTGGTTTAGCATAAGTCAATACTGCAGCTAAAGCCTCTCTCCAATTTTTAAGATCACAAGACTCAACAATCTCTTTCCAGTTCTTCATCACTACTGCAGTAATTAGCTTAGGAAAGGAAAACAAAAGGAGAATTAAAAGCTTTTGGTATATTGATAAAAATTAACTCTGGCTAATCAATTAATCTTTCAAAACTACTACTCACAGTATTTCATGAAAAATAAAGTAGCAGCAAAGCGAAGTATATCCTTAAACCAACTGACATAAAAGATATTTTCCTCAACAACAACAAAATCACACTAACGTGTTTTATAAAATGCTGAGAAGGAGAACTATAGGGTGTTACCAAAACATTTAACAGGAGGACATGACTTTTAGTCTGATGGATCAGGAAAAGCTTTCTGAGCATACAGACATTTAAGATATGAAGTCAGAATTAATTTCATCGAGAAGGAAAAAACACTGCCGACCAATGGAACACTAGGGGCAAAGTCCTGGGAGAGAAAGGCACGTGGAGTATGTAAGGAACTGAAAGGCAGCCAGTGTGGCTAAAAGATAACAGGGGAGGGAGTGACACAAGACAAGGCTGGGGACACTGACAGCAACCAAAGCTGCTGGGACTGAACACTGGGACAACTTTCATGGAAAGAAATTTAATATCATCAAGCAGGGGCTTAAAAATGTACAGACCCTCTGCACCAGAAATTCCATTCCTAGGACTACAGCCTCATTAAACAATTAGAAATTCACACAAATCTTTAGGCACAACAAGGATGTTTACTGCTATCTCAACTACATTAGGAAAATATTAGAAACTACCTAAACATCCCCAAATAAGAGAAATAATAAATCCCTACTATAGAATATTATACAGCAATTTAAAAATTTTTTTAAGAATCTTTAAATGATACGGGAAAATGATTACAATGTAAGTGACAACATTTATACATAAAACCACACACATATATACCTGTATAAATGATTGTTTTTAAAAATTCTACAAATACATAGAAAGAGATACAAAAGGATATGTACCAATCTGATGGAAGAATCAGGGGGTATTAAAATTATTATCTTTAACATTTTCTGTGTTCTAACTTTTCTACAATAAAAATATTTCATTTAAAGTATTACATATGTAAACAACAAAAACTGGGATAATCATGCCAAGCTATCAACAATAACTATTTCTGGGTCAAGGAATTATGGGTGGGTTTTTTTGTTCTTTACTGTTATCTGAATCTCAATTATCTATAATAAGAGTGCTTTGCTTTTATAAACAAATGCTGCTGTTTGTTTATTTTTAAAATAACATACCCTGGTAATTTTGCTTTGGGATTTTGCAAAGTACTTTTTCTGGGTTTGAGCCAAGAGTTCTTGTCCACCTGCTATGGCCAATATAATGGCATCAGCCATGCGGTTATCATGTAAACAAAGGTCAACAGCACTCTCAAAGTTACCCGTCAGCAAAGCCTGCGTAATTAAACCATCAATATCTGCAATAAAGAAATAACACACCCAAGTTAAAGTTTTTTGTTACAAGAAAAAAACACTACACCTATGAATTTTTACATACACACACAATGGAGAACACAATGCTGATTTCTGAATATTACTGGTGGATTAATTTCTAACACAAACTGTTGATATCTATGGAAATATACTGAGATACATATAAGTAAAATCAGGTAAAATAACATATTTTCCAGATTGTCTAAAATGTAATAATAAAGATCATTTACAATTTCTATCACATAGGTTTCAGATCATACCATCATTTTTAAGGTAGTGATTACATGTACTAAATGATAACTGAGTTCTTTTCAACCCTCTACCACCCGTGACAAAACGTTTCTAACTTAAACTCAGGGACTATTTGCTTTCAAATGGTTAAAAGAAATTAGAAATCAAAACCAACAGATTCTTACCCCCACTGATGGAGATGTTAAATGTTCCTCCAGCTGATGGTAGAAATTCAGATTCTTGTTTTTCCTCTTTAATGCGCTAAGGAGATGAAAAGGGCAGCAATTTAGCCAGATGAAACTGGAATAATTTACCAGCAAAACAAAATTTAAATATGATTATTCACTTACTGACTAGATGACATGCCAAGTTATCCCAGAAAATTTCTCAGATCCAAGTTTAAACTAAGAACTATGATTTCATTAAGTATTAACTCTCATTATACAATCATAAATAAAATCCAAAGTCCTCAGAAATAATGTTAAACAAACTTAAGTGTACATATCCATATTGGGAGCTCAGAAGATACTGAAGCTGAAGAATTTTTGTTTTCTTAGATACCTCAACTAACAGTAGCTTGAAACACACAAAATGTTTTACTTATTTATTTTTAAATATTTATTTATTTATTTGGCTGCACCAGGTCTTAGTTGCGGCTCACAGGATCTTCATTACTGCGTTAGGGATCTTTAGTTGAGGCATGCGAACTCTTAGTTGCAGCATGTGAGATCTAGTTCCCTGACCAGAGATTGAACCCAGGCCCCCTGCATTGGAAGCACAGAATCTTAGCCACTTCCCACTTGTGGGAAGTCCCACAAGATGTTTTAAATTATACTATATTTAGATCATTTTTTCTTTTTTTACATTTTTCTAATTTAGATCTTAAAACAACCTTGTTTCAACACGTCTAAAAATTCTAATAGGTATAGTTAGTTATAAGAGTCTTTCGGTTTTAACTGACTCAGTCGTGAAAAAAAGAAAACCACCTGGCGTCCTTATATAAATGCAATATAAACAGATTATTTATAAATATACTAAAATTCAATTAGAGAGTTTGTGTTCTCTTAAATTAGTCACACCTGGAACAGCAGGTTGGTCTGGTAAAAATATATACAGTTCTGTTACAAATTTCTGAAACTACTTGTAAGACTGAGTAAAAATAAATTCAATATTTTCTTTCTTTAGAAGAAAAGAAATATAATGGAGGCATACTGCTGGTAAATACTTTAAATGCTTTCTCTTCTATGCATAAAAAAACTGACTAGATGACATGCCAAGTTATCCCAGAAAATTTCTCAGATCCAAGTTTAAACTAAGAACTATGATTTCATTAAGTATTAACTCTCATTATACAATCATAAATAAAATCCAAAGTCCTCAGAAATAATGTTAAACAAACTTAAGTGTACATATCCATATTGGGAGCTCAGAAGATACTGAAGCTGAAGAATTTTTGTTTTCTTAGATACCTCAACTAACAGTAGCTTGAAACACACAAAATGTTTTACTTATTTATTTTTAAATATTTATTTATTTATTTGGCTGCACCAGGTCTTAGTTGCGGCTCACAGGATCTTCATTACTGCGTTAGGGATCTTTAGTTGAGGCATGCGAACTCTTAGTTGCAGCATGTGAGATCTAGTTCCCTGACCAGAGATTGAACCCAGGCCCCCTGCATTGGAAGCACAGAATCTTAGCCACTTCCCACTTGTGGGAAGTCCCACAAGATGTTTTAAATTATACTATATTTAGATCATTTTTTCTTTTTTTACATTTTTCTAATTTAGATCTTAAAACAACCTTGTTTCAACACGTCTAAAAATTCTAATAGGTATAGTTAGTTATAAGAGTCTTTCGGTTTTAACTGACTCAGTCGTGAAAAAAAGAAAACCACCTGGCGTCCTTATATAAATGCAATATAAACAGATTATTTATAAATATACTAAAATTCAATTAGAGAGTTTGTGTTCTCTTAAATTAGTCACACCTGGAACAGCAGGTTGGTCTGGTAAAAATATATACAGTTCTGTTACAAATTTCTGAAACTACTTGTAAGACTGAGTAAAAATAAATTCAATATTTTCTTTCTTTAGAAGAAAAGAAATATAATGGAGGCATACTGCTGGTAAATACTTTAAATGCTTTCTCTTCTATGCATAAAAATTCAAAAGATGACAAAAAATAAAATGTGTCAGAGATTACAGAGAAATTAAAAGAAAAAACACATCTGTCTTACATGAGATAAAATATCTATCTTCTGTGCTCGTGTTACCTACACATCAGAATGTTAGTGCCTAGAATTCAAAGTCAGGCGCATTTTTGAATTGGATAATTTTAGTGTAGAGCACAGTAGAGCATCATCTGTTAATAATGCTTAATTAGTTAATACTAACTATTACAGGAGAATAACTATAACCTTAATTCTCTCCCCAACAAAAGAGAAACATTTTAGAATTTAAAAACTGAAATTAAAAAATTGTAAAACCGGGCTTCCCTGGTGGCGCAGTGGTTGAGAGTCTGCCTGCCGATGCAGGGGACACGGGTTCGTGCCCCGGTCCGGGAAGGTCCCACATGCCGCGGAGTGGCTGGACCCGTGAGCCATGGTCACTGAGCCTACGCGTCCGGAGCCTGTGCTCCGCAACAGGAGAGGCCACAACAGTGAGAGGCCCACGTACCGCAAAAAAAAAAAAAAAAAAAAAATTGTAAAACTTGTTATTCATACTGAGGAATAAATCAGATACTGATCTGATTATATTCACTAACAAACTTACCAAAAAAATCTTTTAACAATTTTTCAAATTTGCTTTCAAAAAGCAACTAATAAACTTTTATATATGGACTTCTGAAATATACATAAAGTGAAAAAATGCACAACTTATTATGTGCTGGTTATCTTTAGTGTGTAAGCTACTATGTTTTATTTTACATAATAATAGCATCATCAAGGGGAAGATATTACCACCTTAAACAACATTTTTTCAAATATTCTGAAAGCACACATTGATGACTACTGTTTTGTTAAATATATATTTACCTATTAATTCACAAGTGTATTTACAAACGGCCCTCTCTTTGATAATACATAGTTAGTCCAGTTGTATATAAATGAAAGTACGTTTCTTTAATGTATCCTACAATTCTATGTATTCCCAAAATTAGTTCAAATTTTCGGCAAGATTTTACCCATATCCTGTATTCCTGAGTTAAATAAATGTTACAAGATCCACTTCTAAGGAAAGTATTTTTAATAATCATCTTGTAATAGTCTGTATACTGAGGAATTATAACTTAGTAAAAGGTTGTAAGAAACTTTATATAATCAGAATATCCCCATATCACAAAGAATAATGAAAAAGTCAAATATGAGATGAGAAACAAGAACTTGTTGATTAATTTTCTAAGATGAAATATAATTAGAAAGCAAGAAAAGTAAATTATAGAATTATATATTAGTGGCTTAAAAAAACTCAGAAAATTAAAAGGAAAAAAATTAATGATACAACTCTGTTTTCAAGGACTCTTTTTACCTAGTTATAAAAATTGTCACTACAACTCAGGATGCATTTATAGTGAATCAGGACGATCAGATTATTTAGTGAAATATTCTTTACTTGGACTCAAAGTTCAAGATTAATTCAGAAGCTTATGCCACTGATAGTGAGTTGTAAATATTAATGTGTCAAGAAAAAACATTACCTTTACATGCAATGCAATGTGGATTTCTGAATAAAGTATCTTTTCAATTTGACATCTTGATATGCATCTGACCAAACTAAGTCAATCTCACATCAGCTGTTAATTTTAAACCATATAATCCAGAAGCTAGGTCAGAGAACTAAAAATTTTAGAGATGATACTTCTATCAAATTAGTAAACAGACTTCTACCTTAAACATCTCTAAGAAAACTCCAGCTTTATTTTGGAACAAGTAGTCAAGAAAATTTTCCATATTTCAATGTGAGATGAACAAATATCACATATTTTCCCAATGTACTTAAAAATGAGAAAAATAAGTACCTCTCCCAAGAGCTGCTCTTCAGCAGCAGGGCTCTCCTCCCCATCACTCTGTGCTACTTGGTCAGAGTCTTTAAGAGCCTTTGGTACACAAAACAATGACAGAGGAAAGTGAAGAATGTAGCATTAAAAGGTTATTAGTGAACAAGGAAGACAAAAGACCCAACCAACAACATTCAGAGCTAGTTTAATCATAAGAAGCAACACTAAGTAAATTTATTTGAGGAACATCATTAGAGGAAAAGCAGGGAGCCATTACTGCTAAGACCTAACACTTCTTTCCTGCCAAATGTCCCTCAGCAACAAAGAGCTTAATGTTAAGTATCTGAGCAGTCACTGATTTCATTTTACCTCTGTTGTGAAATTCAAACATAGGAATTTCTACTAGCTATAACTAGCTCTACTAGCTATAACTTATGCTATTTTGAAGAGAATTATTCATGTATTAAAATGCCTACAATAAGCATTTGTTTTTACAATGTAAAGCAATAAAACACATTTCCTAAATTATATTTTCTTCTTTATGACCTAAACCAAAATTTTAGAAGGTAGCTATTTTTAAAGGTCTTCTCTTACCACATCAGGTCCATCCACTTTGTTCAAAGCCGAAGCAATCTGAAATAAAGACAACAACTCAGCTACCAAATGGAATTCTATTTCAAGGCATATAGCAAATGTTCACCTCTTACTCCATTGTCATTGGCAAAAATCCAAAATTCAGATCAGGGGTAGCATGTTTAAGAAAAGAATAAAATTTTTGCAGAACTGATTCTCAATGGTGCTAGTTTCAGTTACATGGATCTATTTTATTGCTCACACGTCATCTTACTCTGCTATTCGAATTGTAAAACTAACCTCAAAACAAGCATGTTTTCTTCTACTTTGTTTTAAATAAAATAACTATAATTAAAAAAAATATTTCTTCAGAGACTTACTATGGAAAGAACTGCTACTAGACGTATTTTGACAATCAAATTTTATTTCCTCATTTTTTGCTAACAGGTTTGCAGTAAAACTTTCATATTAATCTCTTGCAAACCAAGTTATAGCATCAAGAAGTTTAGACTAATAATAAAGTTAAATATAAAAAATCTAAAGGAGTGAGGAAAGATACATGATCAGTAAGCAGCGGAGCTGTGATGTGAGCTCAGGTCTATCTGACATTAAAGGGGACTAATCTTCAATGTGCTCAGCACTGACTGCCCAGAGTGCACAGTATCCAACCTGTTCCGCATATGCGATAACTCTGCAATGCTATAGAAGACTTCAGTCATTTTCAAAGAATGACAAAGGGTTAATACAAATTATACAAAGAATTCTAAATATATCCTTCAAGGTTTCCAAAGTCAGAGTGTTTTAACTGCTGTTTATGTCAACATTGTGGAATAATTATTAAGCCGCTCTGAGAAGAAAACTATAAAACTGGAATATGACCTCCTTTTTTAAAAAGTAATCTTTTTTTTTTACATTAAAATGTTAAGCAAATCACTTGGGCTTTTTGTTTATTCAGGTTTAGTAGAATAAAACACCCTTGTTCCAAAATATTTACTAGTTACTTGTGAGCTGCACCAACTTTATAAACAGTTTGGGAATTATGGGCTGAAGGCATAAACAGCGGGGGTGCAAAACAGTACCCTCTTTTTCATCACTTAAGCTGTAGTGAATGCAGGGTGATCTCTTAAGTTTCCCCCTCTTTCCTCCAGGGCCGCTGGCTACACCTCATCTTAAAAAACTAAATGTCATTCCCAGTGTTTGAGGTTCACAGCTTCTTTTCTTTCAAGAACCAATTCTCCCTGACACAGCTCTTTAAATCGAGTTTGAATTAAAGGTGGTTCTAGCAGCTTCTAAATTCAGGTACAATGAGGAGTTTCACCTTTAACAACATGTATGAAAAACTTTGGCAACCAAGCATAAATTCTTATTAAATGTTTACTGAATGATTTGAAACAATCTGTGTTGAACTTTTTAAAAAATGAAAACACCTATGCTACATAAATATTTTATTTGTGCAAGCACAGCCTTTAAACTTTTCCAAAAGTTTACCTTCTTTCCTAGGTCTTCTTTTCTATATCCTAGAAGTTCAAGGTATTTTCCACGAGAATCATCCTCAAAGTTTACCTTTAAAAAAAGACATATTCTTGAAACAAAGAATTGCATTTAAAGGCCTAATTTTTAATTAACTGCTCAAATTCCAAGCAGAATTATTAAAATTACCTAAAGTTTACTATATCAACCAAAAGGTTGTTTATAAGAGAATCCAAAGAAGTTTTTCTAAAGAAGTTATTTTTTAAAATAGTAAGCCTACTAGTAATTAATTACCCAGGTTGAATAAAACTTACTTTTAAACTAATTTTTGTAAAACCAAAGTCATGTCCAAAGGTTACATGAGTGCAAAACTCACATTATGTGAAACATGTGATGTCCTAAAACTCTTTCTTAAAACTAATACTTACTCACAAAATATAAATTTAACCTGATTGCATTCAAGATTTCTTTTCTTTGGAAAACAGAATTGAGAAACAGATATTCCCATGGAGACAAAATGACAAACTGGCAAATTCTATTTATTATTCTACTGTCGTAAATCCTTCTACTCAGTAGAAGGATTGAGAAATGCCTCCAACCCCTCTCCCCTATACCTATTCCCTCTTTCCCCATTTTCCTTAATTAGACCTACTATAAAAATTAAATACTCTGTGTTTTTATTATACTAAGCTCTATGTTCTAATTTTAAAATAGGTCTGTTGAATGTTATGTCTCTCTCACTTAAAAATAGCTATTATATTATTTTTTACTTATTAAAAAAGTATTTCATATTAGGCTTTTCACAGCAGAGAAGGAAGAACTCTTGACATAAAGTGTTAGGTCATGTACTCTCCATATGGTTTAATTTCATCAGGAGATCCCCAAATCACATTCTCTCGACTGCTTCTTCAACAGGAAGACAGATTTAGAATATGATGGAAATAGCTGAATTTGCAGATAATGAAATAAAATTGCTTAACACCAACTTTACCTTCAAAAAGGACCACACATTTTTCTCAAACTCAGTCTGAGAAGCATCAATCTTCTTCTGACAATAACTGACAAATCCTTGTGACTGCACGACCTGCTGAAGTTGGGCTGACCGGCTAAGGAATTCCTCTTCTGTCACGACCTGACTGATGCGCACGTGGTGCTGCTGCAGCTGCTGCTCAGCTCCCTGCTGAGGCTGTGTTCTGACACTTGCAAAGGTAACCAGTTTGCCTCCAAACTAGAATAGAACAAGTAAACAAAATCAGTTCCAACGACAAGGATGTGGCCCTCAAACGTACTGACTGTAAACTGGCTAAAGGAAAAGAACTCTGGCTCTGGATGCAATTGGTGATACACTCCCCTACTCCACAATCTGACCCCAGCCCTCAATTATTATTCCTCTTCACACCACCCACCTTCTACATAAAAGGTCCCAGTTGCTGGGCCCCACAATTTCTCACCTACTTGCTTTTACTAACTTCCACATACTAAATGCTACTCCTCTTCAAAGCCTGGGCAAATGTCACCTCTGCCATCCCAGACGCCCTCAGTATATTATATATATATATATTTGTGTGTGTGGTACGCGGGCCTCTCACTGTTGTGGCCTCTCCCGTCGCGGGGCACAGGCTCCGGACGCGCAGGCTCAGCGACCACGGCTCACAGGCCCAGCCGCTCCGCGGCATGTGGGATCTTCCCGGACCGGGGCACGAACCTGTGTCCCCTGCATCAGCAGGCAGACTCTCAACCACTGCATCACCAGGGAAGCCCTATCTCTCTCTTTTGATTCAACTATTAGCTGTATGTATCTGCCTCCCTTTCTACTCTAGGCTCCACGTTTTAAAAGGTGGTGGATTATGCTGCTACAAAATATGCCATTTGACCTAAGGATTATTTTGAGCTGAAGAATACTGAAAAACAACAGGAGCAAGAAAGGCACCCTGACCTCCTCTTTTCTTTCTGAAAGCAGGAGATGAAACTCACATGTGAGAGCTGCTCTCCCTACACCAGGAGGAAAGATACATCCTTATCACCAGATACGGGAGTCCAGGATGGGAGAACTCTATACAAACAGACCTTGTTAAATAAAAATTATCTCCATCAGTCTCTACATATTTTAGTTACTGTTCCACAACTGCCATTCTTTGTTCAACCTAGCATATAAGCACTTAGGTTTTGCCACTCATTGGGGTCTTCATTTCTCTATGGGGGGGCTCCCATGTACATGTTTGCTGTCATTCTCCTATTAAGCAGGCTCAGAACTCTTCATTTGGCCTCTCAAATTCATTCCTCAGGTCTAGGTGTTGATCTCTTCTGAAATCTCTTGATTTCTTTCTTTTACATTGCTATTTTTCTGCCTAATTCTTTTTGCACTGAACTGCTGTATGACTGCACATCTACTCTTGTCTTTCCCCCTTCCAAACCATACTACATACTCTCATCTTCCTAAATAATAGACCTTTGATTACGTCACTTATGGATTTAATTAATCTCTCATCCCTCTTGTCTGGTCTTCTCCACTATCTGCTCTCCTGCCTTTGAATCTTTGCTTTTATCACTTTCCACTTTACTTACTGAATCCTAACCATCCATCTAGTTAGTTCCTTCCTTATCTAAGTAATTAAAACACTTATTATTATAAAATTATGTATGGACAAGGTTTAAAAGAAAAATAAAACTGTACAGAAAAGCCTCTCCGCCCCCCAACATAAGCTACTTGAGGACAGAGACTCTATCTAGTTCACAGGTGTGTTTCCAGTGCCTAAAGTGGTACCTGACAAACAGAGGATGTTCACTATATATTCATCTTTGGAATGAAAAGTGCATGTCCACTCACTAATACTGAAGTATTATAAAGACAACAAATAACACTCCTTTCTTCCCCACGTGAGTCTGGAACCCAGTACGAGAGATGGAGAATCAAAATATCAGCTTTAGTGCTGTCGTAAGTGCTGCTAGGTTAGAGGCTATAGTTTAGATGTCCAACCATAGTGGACCTTGTAACAATTAGAATGTAGACCCTCTCAAAAAGAAAAGAAGGAATGAAGGAAGGAGAGATAGAGAAGGAAGACAAGTTTAATAAAGTGGGGTAGGGAGAATGGTGCAAAGGTTGCACAACAAGGTGAATGTACTCAATACTGCTGAACTGTAAGTTTTAAAATTGTAAATTTTGTTATGTATATTTTATTACAGTTTAAAAGAAAAAAAGGGAGTAGGTTTCACTTTTCCCGAGAAACCTTTCTGAGTGATGAAAACTCACAAACATCTCAAACTCAGCCCTCTTCCATCTGAGTGATCCTATAGTAACACTTTACTGTAAGTCCTTTGTGTTTATGGACCATAAAAGCAAATCCACCTACTGAAAAGGAAGCCCCAACAGGTCTTCGGACCCACTTGGGTGGCTTCTTCAGAGGCAACACTATACGATGCTGAGCAGTCTGCTGAGGAATTTGTAACGGGGGAAGGGGCTGTCCTGTGCCAAATGGATCAAGATTCCCAAAAGACGATGAAAGCTAAAAAATAAAATAAAGTGAGATTTTTGAAACTTATGCAAGACTATATTACATGTTTTCAAGTCATATCCAAGAAATTTTTTATCACAATTATCCAATTAATTGGTATCATTGATCAGTAAAGTTATTTTCAAAATAATTACACAGTAAGATGATTTTTTTCAGGTGTTATAATAAAAAACCTTAACACTTCTTATTACCTTGTCAACTTGTTTCTGCCTTAAACCATCTGCACTCCCTCCCATGATAGAATAAACACTGATACGCCCATCGAAGGAAGCAGCTGATAAGACAGCAGGATTTCTGGGACACCACTGAATATCAAAGCACCACTGTGTGTTGGTGGGAAGTTCATATAACACCTAGACCGCAAAAAAAAAAAAAAAAAGTCAGAAAAAAGTATAGCCACTTTATAGCCAAAACAGCTGAATTAATATGATCAACAAATACAACTTTATTAAACATTTACTTTTACAAAGTATCCAGCCAGGAAAAACAACAATTGTAAAAATTTCTTTAAAGTACATTATGATAAAAAAAAAAAAAGAAATGCTGCTCAAAATTTTGACCAGATTTGGAATAAGTAAATCTTAAAAAATGAGGTTTTCCTGTTTTTACTGAAATGGTACTAGAGGATGCACCCGAAAGACCAGAATACTCTATTAGGGTCAACTTGCTGAACTCTAAAAGATCGATGGGGTCCTAGCCAACCGACTTTGCCTGCCAAGATCCAAAGAGCCATGTTTAGATTATTTGAAGATCAAATTTCAAAAAAAAATTCTTGAGAAGGAAAAATTCAGCAAGAAGTTTGGCTTCTTGTCAAGTGAGAAAACATGTACACATCATTCTTATTACTGCCGAATCAAGAGAATTTGGCATTATCAGTTTTCTTTAGAAGGAAAAGAATACAGAAAAACTATTAAAAATGGCTGATATAAATAAATAATGTAATAATTGTTTACTAACTTTACAATGTAATAATGTAATAATTGTTACTAACTCAGTGTGATGGTAACTGATGTTCTTAGGAGCACAGGTTTTATGGCTTTAAGAAATGAATCGGGCTTCCCTGGTGGCGCAGTGGTTGAGAGTCCGCCTGCCAATGCAGGGGACACGGGTTCGTGCCCCAGTCTGGGAGGATCCCACAGGCCACGGAGCGGCTGAGCCCTTGAGCCATGGCCGCTGGGCCTGCGCGTCCGGAGCCTGTGCTCCGCAACGGGAGAGGCCACAACAATGAGAGGCCCATGTACCACAAAAAAAAAAAAGTGAAATAAAAAAAAAGAAATGAATCAAATTTACTTAACTTTGGCTTCCTTGACATTTAAAATAATGTTTTATTTTATAAGAAAATAAAGTGAAAAGGCATTTAGCCTGCTCCTCTTTGATGCTTAAACTGATGTATAAGACTATTAGCTTCTTGATATCTAAATCACTTGTCTATTCCTAATTTGCATTTGAATAAAAATCTACTACAATTTTTAGTTGCAGCATGCACTAAAAGTTTATTCCTTCAAAGTCCAAGCACACACAACTAAGCATATGCAAAAAATCATTTTATCAAATTACACAGTTGAAAAAGAACAGTAATTTCCATGAATTTTGAACTCACTTGGGAAAGCACAGTGTAAAATGAAACACTTTCATTATTTGGTCTACAAATCTTATGAAGCAAAAATTATTATTTTTTCTCGTCTCCTCTAACATTAATGTTTCTATATTCTTACAGACATCACTGCAACTGAAAACTTTAAACCACAAATCAAATAACAAAAGTGCTTGCTTTAATTTTAATGTTACAGATTAAAACCTATTGAACAGGGCTTCCCTGGTGGCGCAGTGATTAAGAATCTGCCTGCCAATGCAGAAGACACAGGTTCCAGCCCTGGTCTGGGAAGATCCCACATAGCGCGGAGCAACTAATCCTGTGCACCACAACTACTGAGCCTGCGGTCTAGAGCCCGCGAGCCACAACTACTGAGCCCGCTCGCCTAGAGCCTGTGCTCCGCAACAAGAGAAGCCACAGCAATGAGAAGCCCTGCACAGCGCATCGAAGAGTAGCCCTGCTCGCCACAACTAGAGAAAAGCCTGCATACAGCAGCAAAGACCCAATGCAGCCAAAAATAAATAAATACATAAATTAATTAATTAAAAACACCCACCAAAGATACTTATTTTTACTAGCATACCATCAGGGCAACTGGGAAGGCACTTGCAATAAAAGTTTAAAAGCTGTAATTAGAATCTATGGTGTCTTGCCCACTAGTGAAAGAGAGGGAAACCATTCAACCATTAAGAAGAAGAAAAATAATAGGTAAAAGAGATTTTTAGTCCACAACCCAAAGCAAATGAAATTGTATTTATATAATATTTATATTTAATAAGGTAAAATTCCCCATCTAAGTTCATGGGTAGAACATACGACAAATATTTTATTATAAAGTATTATATTCTTGCTGTACAGTTCAAAAGAGAGATTAAAAACCTGTATCCACTGATTTCCAAAAATCAAAGAGGATCTTCAGGAAAGGTAAAGCAAGAAAAAGACCCAAACCTTGAACACTCCTACTTTGAGGACACTTATTTCCAGAAAACACAGTAAATAAATCAAACCAAGTATTTCTGAGTCTAGTTAAACACCTGTGATTGGAAATGGCGGGTGATTACTAGGTTCAAAGACACTATTTCAATGATTGATATCCCCAGATGAAACAGCTGAGCTTAGATAATGCTCATAATAAAATCTCTGCTAGAGTTACATTTCACATACACCTCCGTCTACTTTCACGTTCTTAATTTTAATCATGTACTAAAGAATTCATATGGAAATTTTCTTATTCAACCAGAGATAAAATATTATAATAGCTGTAAGTTTGAGAAACATTTCCTCCCCATACCTCTCCTGTGTTTGGGTTGGAACAGAGAATCTTGGCATCTTTTCCACAGCTCAGCAACAATTCAGGATCCGCCATGCTCCAAGCAATTGCCAAAATCCCCCTATAAGAAACACAAAGAAATGAAGAAATTTTTAATCTTGAGAAAACCAAATTATTTTTCTCTAGGTTTTGGAGACACACACTGCTAAGAGAAGTATAATTTCATATAATCTTTCTGGAAAGCAACTTAGCAATGTGTATGCTCTTTGCTCATTACAAAGATACTCAATACAGTATGCAGTGTATGACAGCAAAAAATGAAAACAAATGCCCAATAACATGGACAGCATAATAATAAATTGCAGATCATCTTTTAAGGAGAAAATATGTAGTTAAAAATTATGCTGTAACCTACTAGAGAATGGATTTGAGGCTATGGGGAGGGGGAAGGGTAAGCTGTGACAAAGTGAGAGAGTGGCATGGACATATATACACTACCAAACGTAAAATAGATAGCTAGTGGGAAGCAGCTGCATAGCACAGGGACATCAGCGCGGTGGTTTGTGACCACCTAGAGGGGGGGGATAGGGAGGGTGGGAGGGAGGGAGATGCAAGAGGGAAGAGATATGGGAACATATGTATATGTATAACTGATTCACATTGTTATAAAGCAGAACCTAACACACCATTGTAAAGCAATTACACTCCAATAAAGATGTTAAAAAAATTATGCTGTAGAAATCTGTTTCTTATTATTATACACTGTTCACCAATGAAAAAAGGTTAACTCTGTACATAAATTTGTATAAAACATATAATTACATTAAATACTTGCATAAATGGGGTTATGTATATATAAGGATATGTACAATAAAAGTTTTACCTATGGATGGGTAGGAAATCTACTTCATGTTTTCTACTCTTTGTTTACTAACTTTCTACTTTTCGTTACTGGAGTAGTTCTCCTATTACATAAGTTTTTTTTTAACTAAAAGGAAACATTTTAAATTTGCCTCACAAAGAAATATTACAGATCTAAATACTAAAGATTTGATTTTATAATTCTTTTTGTGTTTTAATATCCTTTGGATTTTTTATACTAAGTATAAACAGAGTAGTATTTTTGGTAGATATTTTGAAAATTCAGATTAGCATCCCCTGTAAAAATAAAAAAACCCCTCTATCCCACCATCCAGAAAAAAGTGCTATATAATAGTTTGCTTTTTCTACATTCATGCCTCTGCTGTTTAGAGATGAAAGAAGGAAAGTTAACATTACCAGACCATGAAGAAAAATACTAGAAACTAAGATTTAAATACTGGATACTAGAAAATAGTAGAAATACAGCTAGTAGATAACAGGGACTAGAAAAACACTAGAAACTAGAATTACGTTTGTGTATTTCATAAAATAAAAACATACAAATTAATAACCTTAAATTTTCCTGAAAACATTACAGTAATTCTAAGATACAGTTTTTCAATTTCCAAAATACAGATAAACTTTATCATCGAGGTATATATTGTTTTTATTTTCCTCAAAAGTTGTTTTTAATTTGATGATATTTCTTACAATCTAAGTCCTCTCAGAATCAGGAAAATACGCTATAGGAAAAGGACCCAAATTATTTAAGAATACCTTTTGTTTCCAACATTTTATTTTATTTTATTTTATTATTTTTCTTCAACATTTTATTTTTTAAGCATTAAAATCTTTGTAAAAATTATAAGGATAGTGTGATATACACCCTTATACTCCTCACCTAGATTCACTGATTTGGCTACATTTACTTTATGTCTTTCTCTTTCTCTCTCTCTACATATATATATTGACCATTTGAGAGTTAAATGCAGCTATTATGACATGTTACTTCTACACTTATCTCTGGGGATAAGAACATTCTCCTATATAATCACAATACAATTACATACTGAAAATATTTATCATTTATATGCAATACTTTAGAGTCCATATTCAACTTTCCCCAATTGTAGCAATAATGAACTTTTATTGTCTCCGCTCTTTAGAATCTAATCACGCATGTCAAAAATTTCAAGGTATGTCAAGAATGCCTTTTAAAGAAATCAATATCATATTTAATATCACATGTTAAGGAACATTTAGGTTCTTACTAAGTATTAAAATCACTGAATTGTAGAACTGGAAGGGACCTTAAAGATCATATTATAATCATAATATACTCCAACTCTTGCATTTACTAGAGGGAGAAAATTGAGAACTAGTGAGGTTGATTTGCTCCTGGCACCCAGTATGGTATTCTATCTTGCTAAATTATGACCACTCCTAAAATTGGCAGCAGAATGTAATGTTAAGACCATAGATACTAGGATCAGTATGTATGGGTTGGAAGTCAGCACTTGACTAGTTTTGAGACCTAAGCCAAGCTTATTAGCCTTGCCAAGCTTCAATTTCCAATGTGTAAAATGCGATAATAGTATTTACACCATAGGTTTGTTATGAGCCTAAATCAAGCTAACATTTGCAAGTTTGGGATTAACATATACACACTGCTATATTTAAAACAGATTCCCAACAAGGACCTACTGTATAGCACAGGGAACTCTGCTCAATACTCTGTAATAAAAGGGCAGGGATTTTTGTCTGTTATATTACTGAATCCTAGCACAGTGCTTGGTACAGAGTACGTGTTCAATAAGCAAGTGTTGAATGAATAAATAAAACCTTACCCAATGTGAGAAAAATATTAAAACGCCTCAGAATCATCCTTTCTTTACAAAGAGCTTATTGAAGCATAATATCTAAACAGGATTACATTCTGACCAGACTCTTTTCTCCTTTATAAAGAAGCTCAAGGAGAGGTCACAAACCTTAAGACTTCTCAAAGTGTGTAATTCCACTATGGGGCGGGGGGGGGGGAGCGGGGAGGAAGGCGGGAAGGGATTTAAAGTTTTAGTTTACATATCCCCAAACAGGAAAGAAGAAAAAAGCCCAAAGTACTTAGAAAGTACTATAACATTAAAAGGGATTTGTTTCTCGTTTAAAAACACTGAACAAATGTGCATGAACTCCCTGGGTACCTGAATATTAATGATAGGAAATGTGCGTAATTACAAACTAAATTTTTTTTTTTTTTTTGGCCACACTGCGAGGATTGCAGGATCTTAGTTCCCCAACCAGGGATGGAACCCGTGTCCCCTGCAGTGAAAGCACAGACCCCTAACCACTGGACCAGCAGCGAGTTCCCACAAACTAAATTTAATGTTACTAAAACTAACACAAGACAATTCTCATACCTTTTTTAGAGCATCCACACATTTATTAAAATTAAAGGCAGAATGAACCACCTAATTTCTCAAAATGTTTGCTTTTTAAATTAAGATAAACACTCAGGGAAGAGATATGGGAACATATGTATATGTATAACTGATTCACTTTGTTATAAAGCAGAAACTAACACACCATTGTAAAGCAATTATACTCCAATAAAGATGTTAAAAAAAAAAGATAAACACTCAGAAATAAAACAAACTTTTCAATTGTTGCTTGACATTTAATGTTATGGAAGACTCTTGATAAGTATGATGAACCAAATAAAGATCAAACTGTATAAGGTCGTGAGTTGTCCCAAAATGTTGTGATATACTAGAATTTTGATCTATTAACTGTTATTTGAAATAAGTAGTGGAAAATCCATTAACACATTTTCATGATATGATTTGATTATCATTTTTTGGTATAGAATATCAGATGACTATTGCTTAAAATAAAAATAAACCATTTACGTTGACTTTTACAAGACAGAGACAAAGTAGATTCCCTAATTTAAAAAAATTATCTGGGACTTCCCTGGTGGTGCAGTAGTTAAGAATCCACCTGCCAATGCAAGGGACACGGGTTCAAGCCCTGGTCCGGGAAGATCCCACATGCCACGGAACAACTAAGCCTGTGCGTCACAACTACTGAGTCTGCACTCTAGAGCCCGCGAGCCACAACTACTGAGCTTGTGTGCCACAACTACTGAAGCCCGCGCACCTAGAGCCTGTGCTCCACAACAAGAGAAGCCACCGCAATGAGAAGCCCGTGCACTGCAATGAAGAGTAGCCCTTGCTCACCACAACTAGAGAGAAAGCCTGTGCACAGCAAAGAAGACCCAACCAAAAATAACTAACTAACTATATAAGTAAATAAAAAAAAATTATCTGATAATTCAAAGTAGTAAGTAAATACATTTTTAAAAATACACAAATTAAGTGTTTTTGGAAGAGCAACAAGATACCTGGCATGGTTTTCCAGGACACGGAGTGGAGAGGAGGCAAAGCGAAGATCCCACATCTGGATCACTGGTAACCTGTCATCCTCAGAGGCAAGGACCATCTGAGTAGCAACATCAGGATGCCACGCCAACCCAGAGCAATGCATCTGTACATAGTTAAGGCTCACATTTTTATCAGTCATACTACTTTATTTTATTTATTTATTTATTTTTAGTCATACTATTTTATGAAAAGCCAAAATGAACATGAGGAATATGCCTTTGTTAAAGCAAACAGTACCAAACATCAGCTCAGGCTTATTAAAAAAAAGAATTCTTATTTATTTAATCATTATTTTAATCTATTTTTATTTATTTAAAATTTCAGTTTATTAAAAAACCCCATACAACTATTAAATTCTATTAAACACTCTTAAACAGTAGTATTAAACATAAAAAGTTTAAAGGTTTTCAATTCAGCCAACCCTTTGATACATAAAATCATTCTGCGCCAGAATAATTCTATACCAAAAATGAGTTCTCCTGTCAAAATTGTAACTAGGGGAAAAGTTTTATATAAATTTAAAATTTAATACTTTCAGAAAAATTAAAATAAAGAGATAAGATTTAAATGACAAAAAATTCATATCTTTCCTCTATTTCACCATAAAAATCAAGAGAAAGTGTCTAAAGCAACAACTACTATTTCAATTTTCACATGGGATAAATTAACATTATTATTGAGAACTACCTGGAAGTTCAGATCCTATTAAGTATTCCAAAAGATGACTGAAATGTTTATTGTATACTTTATTCCACTGAAACTTGTTTTAAAATTTTTGACTCACTGAAAAATAATACCCTGAAGAAACATTCTTGTAAATAATGTTTTTTGTTGTTATTATTGTTGTTTTTAAGTTATATATGTATTCTCTGATTTAGGCAAACTCGTTTTTTTTTAAATGTCCAACTAAACAATGTAATTAAAAACAAATTAGCAAGACAAGGCCTAAACTGTGTCTAAATTACTTTATAGCACATGATGACATAATATTAATGAATCTATAAAGCTGAAAATGTAATGTGTTATACAACAGCATATACTGTGTTAAGTGGGAGAACATCAGCTCACTTTAGCAGTACCTAATCAGAAAAGATGAAGCCAGGAGTCTGGAAACTACAGCTTCACAGTCATAAAATTACTAGCAGGGACAATTTTTACATTCTTGAGAAAGCTAAAGATGAATTAAAAAGTTGCTATAATGCTTTGGAACAGCTAGCAAAGCAAAACAACCAGTATATCATGGAATAACCCCCTTGATTAACCAATCTTTTTCTTCATCATTAATATATCCAGTGTGGTTTAGTAGGAATTTTATTATTTTCCCCAAAGGAAGAAACCTCTCATTCCAACATGATTGGTCCATAAAAAGACAGGATTAGACTTTATAGAAATTTGATTTGTTGCCTACTCTGACAAACTATATAGGAATAGCTACAGCAGGAATAAAACATGTTTGTCACAAATCAATCACAAACTTACCCTGTTACTATGATCACTGACTTTGATGATAGGTTCATTTTTTCTAAGATCCCACACAGTGGCCCGGCCACTGGGATTGGCTGATGCCAAAATATGCTGAACTTGTCTGTTCCATGCAATGCAGCTGATATCTTCTGGGGGCTATAAGGAATAAACAACTAAAAGCCATTTCTCAATAATAATCAAATTTAACTACAAAATCTAATTCTTTTTAAAAACTGGATTACTTAAAAATCGGATCTATTCATTCCAAAAATTTATTTTTATATTTTTAAGTTCTCAACATCATGCAATAGAGTTTAAAGCTCAGGTATATGCCAATTCAAGTATTTTACCTTGTTTATCACCAGGCATTTATTAAGCTCCTGTTACAAACCAAGCGCTGTTTCTTTACTTTGCAACTGCTCCAAGGTAGATAACAGACCACAAAGTAGATGCTGGTCAATATGACAGACATCTAAGCAGAGCAAAAGTTACAACCTAGACCTAGAAAACTATCTTTAATAAATGGTAGGCCACACACTATTATTATGCTACCTTTCAGATTGCCAAAATGTTACGGCCCATTATAATGGCCACTCAAATTGAGGAGTCCATACCAGGGGTCCCCAACCCCCGGACCGGTACCAGTCCACGGCCTGCTAGGAACCAGGCCACACAGCAGGAGGTGAGCGGCCGGTGAATGAGCGAAGCTTCAGCTGATCTGTATCTACAGCTGCTCCCCATTGCTCACATTACCGCCTGAGCTCCACCTCCTGTCAGCATTATGGTGAGTTGTGTAATTATTTCATTATATATTACAATGTAATAATAATAGAAATAAAATGCACAATAAATATAAGGCACTTGAATCATCCCAAAACCACCCCCCCACCCCAGTCCGTGGAAAAACTGTCTTCTGTGAAACCAGTCCCTGGTGCCAAAAAGGCTGGGGACCACTGGTCTATACAACATAAAGAAACTCAAGGAGGCAGGGGGAGGACTGTTCTTTCTCAACTTATTAGAATTACATAAGAAACAGGTTGAGTGTTTTTTTTAAAAATAAGTTTCCTCTCTAGTCTATGATTTTTATTATAAGGTTGGATATTGTTAAGATACCATATTATATAAAATACTATACTATATAAAATATTATACCTAAGAAAATTATTAAAGACTTGTCTTTTATTTACTACCATAAGTCTAGTATATCAAACAGTGTCTGGCAGATGGTAAGTGTTAAATAAATATTTACTGTTGAAGGATTCACTGATGCTCTAAAGAAACATATTTATTAATACTTTACTATGCTGAAGGAAAATCAGTGACATTTAAAAACTGATTTTAAACAAATATATTCTGTGTGAAAAAAACAAAGTGTAGAAAAACTGATTTTGGTTCTTTTGATTACATTGAAATCAATGTAATACCTGCGTTTTGGCTCCTGGTGTCATTGGAGTTGCAAAATTGTTTAAATCCCAAATGTAGATTTCAGATTCATTAGCACCAGAGGCCACCAAATTAGTCTGTAATAAGAAACAATTAACAACTAAATAGTACTTACAAATAATTAAGAGAACTCAGAATAATCCAATTCAGGGCTGGAAAGACCTGTCTGTTTTAAGGCATATAATTTTTCTAATTAAAAAAGCAAAATGCATGAATTCCTAAAAACTATGCATAACAATCTGAAATGTATATAGTTTTTTAAAGAAACATTCTAAAATTCTATTAAACTAAAAAGACAATACATCTACTGACATTTTAATATAAGACATTAAAAAGTAATTGCATGGATAAATTCTTAATTATGCAACTATATGCGCATTACTGCTTGTGGTTTGCATCTCTGGAAGGGGACCTGTTGTGGGAGACAAAAATAAGTCACCAATTATTGCTTCAGACAAATAGCCAAATCCTAAAATAATGGCATCTATCTCAGGATACCTCAAAGCCAGCTTCTGGAACTGGACCAAGATAGGGCTAGTAAAATCTATTGTCTTAAATCCTCACATATTTATGTATTAAAAAATTTCTTTTATTGAAGTATAGTTGATTTACTTCAATTAAAAAAATATAGTTGTTTTAGTTTCTGGTGTACAGCAAAGTGATTCAGTTATATATATATATATATATTATCATATTCTTTTCCATTATGATTTATTACAGGATATTGAATATAGTTCCCTGTGCTATACAGTAGGACCTTATTGTTTATCTATTTCATATATAGTAGTTTGTATCTGCTAATCCCAAACTCCTAATTTAGCCCTCCCCTAGCCCTTTCTCCTTCGGTAACCATAAATTTGTTTTCTATGTTTGTCCTCACGTATTTACATTTCATTTATGCTCAATCTTGTTACATTTCATTTATGTTCAATCTAGTTCCTGGTGGCACAATTTTAGGGTCAAAAAGACCCTAAAATTGTGATATGAAGTACAGGAAGATAACGAGGTTCATATACTGACCTTCATCCTTTACTGTTCACTCTCATTAATACTTCTATAAACAACTGACATATAACTATGAAAATAGAGGAATTCTGGTAGTAGCCACCTATGATACAAGACACTAACCAAAAGTCAGCAGCTGTTTAATCCAATTAACAAAGGAATTAGCTATCTAATCTAAAGAGTAGACACAGGAATGAAGAAGTTAGGGTTTCTATATTTCTATACCCAAAGTATCTATTTATAATACAAGAAAAATAACTATTTTAAACTTTCTTAAGATAATATTCAGGCTTTCCTGGTGGCGCAGTGGTTGAGAGTCTGCCTGCCGATGCAGGGGACATGGGTTCGTGCCCCGGTCTGGGAAGATCCCACATGCCGCGGAGCGGCTGGGCCCGTGAGCCATGGCCGCTGAGCCTGCGCGTCTGGAGCCTGTGCTCCGCAATGGGAGAGGCCACAACAGTGAGAGGCCCACGTACCGCAAAAAAATAAAAAAAATAAAATAAAATAAAATAAAATAAAAGATAATATTCATTTTCTGGTTATACTCAATTATCGTAATAATTCAAGATCTTTATTTATTTATTTTTAAAATTTATTTATTTTTGGCCGTGTTGGGTCTTCATTGTTGCATGCTGGCTTTCTCTAGTTGCAGCGAGTGGGGGCTACTCTTCGTTGTGGTGCGCAGGCTGCTCACTGCAGTTGCTTCTCTTTGTTGCAGAGCACGGGATCTAGGCACATGGGCTCAGTAGTTGTGGCGCACGGGCTGAGCTGCTCTGCGGCATGTGGGATCTTCCCGGACCAGGGATCGAACCCGTGACCCCTGCATTGGCAGGTGGATGTTCAACTGCTGCACTACCAGGGAAGCCCTTGAACCCTCCATTCTTCAAACAAATACACTCACTCATCAATCTGCACAGGCACAGTTTTAGCTTTCAATTCCAAGACTGAGGCACAGCAGATTCATATACTTATATAAAATAAGCAGCACATTATCTCAAGAATTAAGAATAAATGTCAAAAGTCTAACCTGGAAAATGTTCACATCCAAGGCTCTCACTGGGCCAGTATGTTTGTCATTCTGGGCAATCACAACTTCCTTATCACCAGCTATAATTTTAGAAGGATCATAAAGAATAATATTTCCATTTTCACCACCTGCAATCAGAACTCCAGAGACATCTCCTTTGGAATCCATCTTATGAGGCCCCCAAATCAACTTGTGGTACCTTTAAGAGAAAATGAGCAAAATAACTCTTTTTTGAAGTCAAATAAATGTAGAAAAGAATCTGAAATTATACATTTGTTTTCATAAATACTTCAAAAATACTGCTTCTCCTCTATTTCTGGTAACTGCATAACTTGGTGAAATGGCATTTTAGTTTTTATTTATACTCATACATACATGTTTCATTTTGTAATCTTAAAGAGTACAAAAACTCTTTTGTAGAGCTAACATGACAAAGTACACTTGATTTGTGTGTCAAAAGATATGAGCTTAAGAATGGTTTTACCATTTAGAATCTGTGAGACCCTAAGCCAGTTACTTTCGTTCATTTATAAAATAGAGCTAATCAACCACCTCCCTGATTTTACTTGACTACAGAAGTACTCACTAACAAATTACCTGTTAAATAGTAAAGGAGTTAAGGGAGTCATCTGAAATTTTCTAAGAAAAATAATGTATTCTGAGAGTAGAAAAGTGACATCAAAATTATGTCTATTATGACAAGTACCCCATTGGTGGAGAATAAAAGATTATGGTTTGGCAAGGTGGCAGCGTGGAGATATACAAGACAAATGGTGGTGAGGAGAAAAACTGCTAGACGAAAGGTATCTGGGGTTCCCATCACAGTGGGAGGGCTTGGAAGACTATGGGAGGTCCCATGAGACTCCATCATCTGAACTGTATTGTTAGCTAAGGTAAAATTCTTCCCCAAAACTTGCCAAGCTATTAAGGCAATAAAGCATATTTTACTACTCAAAGAAAAGTGTCCTTCTCTGCATTATAATACAGCTTAAGTACTTGGAAAGGTGATCTAAACACCTATTGTACCAGAAATCATGTCAATAAAATTCTCTGTGAAATGTATTTTTAAATATAGATAAGTACAAGGGGAAAAAAAAAACCAACCTCCATTCAGGGAAAATCACTATTAACATCTTAATATTCATCCAACTACTCCTTTTTCTAGTCGTACCTACCTTTTTTTGTAAACAGCTGAGATAAAGGAGATAAAAGAAAGTAACTCTACTATATCATAAGAAAAAAATACTAGAAACTAGAGCCTCTCCTTCCTATCCTACACATAACAGTCAGTAGTAAAAAATTCAATAAAACAGATAGACACTTCTTTTACTTCCGTAGAAATGCACTCATATAATTTTTCACAAAATATTTCACGTCATTGATAGTACTCCTTACAGTTTCTAATAATGGAACATTTGTAGACACACTAGGCATCAACCACAACATATAACTGAATAATCATGTGAATTTAAGGTTGAATCTCATACCTGTGAGAAGAAGAGAAAGTGGCACAAGATTTCATATCCAAGGACGGATCAGAAAGGTCTAATTCAAATATCTCAAGAGAAGCACTGGTACTAAATGTTGCATCCAATTGTTGAGCAGATGTTCCTACAGAAAATACATTTATGGTAACTACATATGCAAAAATAAAAGACTCAGAGAAAACCATACAAAATAATGCACACTTTTCAATTATCTCACTCATGAATGCTGCACTAGTGGTTGAAATCTCAGCACATATACCACTGAGCAGATGCTTAAATTACTATAGCAATAAGATTCTGATGCAAGGCTCAGAGATGATGTTTGTACGAGTGGGTAGTGAAGATAATTTTTTAAGCCTATAGATATTTTAAAACCTCTCTGTATAAACAGCCCCATGTTTATAGTTACAAACGATATAACTCCAACTCTTTTTATATAAAAATGCTAGCATCAAAACTGTTCTTCATTCATTCAAACTGATATTTTATTAACTTTTTTACATGTTATCTATTGTGCTTAATACTGGAGGAATAAAGATAAAGCACAATTCTATGAAGTGGGGAAGACACTCTAAATGTAACAGACCATGATTAATGCTATGACGTACAAGCACAGAACTCAGCTGATCCAAAGGCTAGACATTATCTCGCCAGGGAAGGAGAGACTTTCTAGAGGAGATGAAGCTTGAACTGAATTTTAAAGGACAAGTGTAAATAAGTCAGATGCGGAAGAGAAGGAATTAGGTGACTCATACTATCTTCTCTCTGTTGAACTTACCTGTAGCTAGGTAAATGGGATGATTCTGGGCAGGGCTCCATGCCTGCATGGCTGTACGATCTATTTCCTTTAACTTCATTCTGCTAAAGAGAATATTTCACACAGAAATATAATAAACATGTAATATGGAACAAAGAAATATTTTTTTACATAGAAATATACTAGACAAACCAATACATCATTAGTAGTGCTGGAATGCCAGTAAGTCAAATTGGTCTACGTATCATTTGTTGGGAAATGTTCAATATTAGAAAGAAGAGAAACTTGTTAAATTATTTTGAGACAAATATAGGGCTATTCTAACTGTTTACAGATTATAGCTCTTCAGTTGAAAAATCAGTCTGGAAAGAAACCTGCAAAAACAGGGACAGTAAGTATTTGGTTAATTAATCTTGGTACACAATACGTTTCTCAGACAAGACAATGTGGGTGGCAGTATATCGGGGTAAGAGACGGCACATAATAAACAAAGTGCATCTTCCTGGAGCAGGATTACTCAACAATAAGAGCAGTTTGAAAAATTAATTTAAATTAAAACAGACTAACACAGAGGAGAATAAAGCAAACCCACAGATTTGATAAAGATAAAGCAAAAAAATTTTTTTGAATGGTCACTCCAAGTTACAAACCCACATGCCATTATTTTATATATTCTCTGTTAAAGTTACTCTGGTAGAAGAATTCAGGAGGTACTGTGCTATAGCATTAAAAAAAATTGTTATTTTACATAAATGCATTCACATGGCATACTATTCCACTGTAAGATGTACCATAATTTAATGGTACCATAATTTAATGGTACCATAATTTAATTACTTAGTCTGCTACTGATGAACACCTGAGCTGTTTCTAATCTTTTGCTATTTTTACAAACAATGCTGAAATGAATGGCCATATATACATGTTATTTCATTCATGGGCAAGGAAAGCTGTAGATTTCCAGAGGTAAAACTGATGCATTAAAGGATAAAAGTAATTTTAATTTTGATGGATACTCCCAAGTTGCCCTCCATGGCTACTGTACCTTTTCATACTCCCAAGAGTAATCCATAAGTAGCTGCTGCTACTACAGACCTTCCAGGGTAACCAGCATGATAGGTGAAAAATGTTAGCTCTGGATAGTTGTAATTTGCATTTCTCATACTATAAATAACGTTGAACATCTTTTTTTATATGGTTATGGGTCATCCATATTTCCTTCTCTGTCACCTTTTCTGTCTATTCTTGTCTATATCATTTGCCCATTTTTCTATTAGGCTATCAGACTTTACCTTTGATTTTGCTTATTTTTTTTTACCTTTCACAACATTTCCATTTTTTAAAAATAGATTTTATTTATTAGAGCAGTTTCAGGTTCACAGAAAATTTGAGTGAGAAGTATAGAGAGTTCCCACATACCTCCCTCCCCTGCCCTCTTGCCTCCCAAACGCAGCCTCCCCACTCATCAACATCTTGTACAGCGCAGTGGTGTATATTTGTTACAATCAATGAATCAACACTGACACATCATTATCAACCAATGTCCATCGCTTCCACTAGGATTCACTCTTTGTGTTGTACATTCTATGGGTTTTGACAAATGTATAATCCACCGTTTTAGTATCATTCAGAAGCTTCCCTGCCCTAAAAACTCTCTTGTGCTCCACCTATTCATCCCTCTCTTCCTCTGTCCCTCCTCTTCCCTCCCTCCCTGGTAACCACTGATCTTTTTTACTGTCTCCATAGTTTTGCCTTTTCCCCGAACATCACTTAGTTATAATCATACAACATGTAGCCTTTTCAGATTGGTTTATTTCACTTAGCAATAGGCATTTAAGGCTCCTCAACGTCTTTTTGTGACTTGATAGCTCATTTCTTTTTAGCACTGAAAAAATATTCCATTGTATCAGTGAACCATGATTTATATTTTTTTACAAATTTCTCACTTTAAAAAAACTGGTTTCTGAATTTTGATTAGTTATAAAAGACTTTCTGCATGCTACAGTTATGAAGACATTCATCAATAGTTTTCTTCTAGCAAATTCATTTATGGCTTCTTTTTTTTTTTTTGCGGTACACAGGCCTCTCACTGTCGTGGCCTCTCCCGTTGCGGAGCACAGGCTCCGGACACACAGGCTCAGCGGCCATGGCTCACAGGCCCAGCCACTCCGCGGCATGTGGGATCTTCCCGGACCGGGACACGAACCCGTGTCCCCTGCATCGGCAGACGGACTCTCAACCACTGCGCCACCAGGGAAACCCTACTTTTTTTTTTTAAACTAAACTTCAGAATAGTTTTTGTCTAATTCCAGAAGAAAAAAAGAACGTTAGTGTTTTTTATTGAACCTGTACCCAAATTAGTAAATTAATTTATGGAGAACTGACACAATGCTGAATCTTCCAGCAAGAACTTGGTGTCTTTTGATTTAACCTTCTTTTTTATCTTTCAGTATCGTTTGAAATTTTTTTGATATATTGGGTTTGCTTACTCCTAAGTATTTTCTTTTGGTTTGTTTGTAAATGTGGCTTTTTTCCCTTCCATTATAATGTCTATGTTCTTATTGTTATATGAAGGCTAATGATTTCTTTACATTCATTTTTAATTCTGCTATCTTATTGAATTCTCTTCTTGAAGTAGTGCTTCAGTAGATTCTGTTGGGTTTTCCACATATACACTCATACCATGTGCCAACAGTGACAGTTATTTCCTCATTTCAAATTGTCATTCCTCTGATATCTTTCTCTTGTGTGAGCTAGCCAGTACTAATAGTACCATATTCAAGAGTAGTGATAACAGCGATATTTTTGTCTTGTTTTGTTCTTCAGTGAGAAAGCCTATTGTATCACCATTGAGCATGGTTTTGGAATTTGAGATATACATACATATATTTTTGTGTGTATATATACATATATACACACATTTATATCTGTACAATATACATATATATACAAATATATATATGGAAATGGCCAATGATTACTGTTTTACTGAATGCTATTCATAAAGACTGGGTGTTGAATTTTGTCAAATGCTTTTTCATTAGGTAATTGGAGATGATCATATGATTTTTCTCCCTAGGTCTACCAATAAAACAAATTACACTAACAGATTTCCTAATATTGAACCATCTTTTCATATGCTGAATAAACTTCTCTTGACCATGATGTATTGTTCTACTACTGTGCTGCTAGATTTTGTTTGTTTAAAAGTTTCACTCCTAGAGCCTTAAGTGAGATTCAATAGATAGTTTTCTCCTTTTGTACAGTCTTTGTCAGGTTTTGGTATCAATGTTATACTTGCTTAATAACAAATGTGGGAGTTTTTCTATGTTCTGGAACACTTTCAAAAACAGCATTGGAATTACTGGGTCTTTAAAGATTTAACAGAATTCTCCTGTGAAACATCTGGGTCTGGTGCTTTTTGGGGGAAAGTACTCCTTTGGTAATTTTCTCTATTTCTTCTATGGATATTGATCTATTTGAAATTTTAAAAATTAATTAATTAGGCTGCATTGGGTCTTCGTTGCTGTGTGCAGGCTTTCTCTAGTTGTCGCGAGTGGGGGGTACCCTTCGTTGTGGTGCGCAAGCTTCTCACAAGGTGCGGTGGCTTCTCTTGTTGCAGAGAACGGGCTCTAGGCATGTGGGCTTCAGTAGCTGTGGCATGAAGGCTCAGCAGTTGTGGCACACAGGCTTAGCTGCTCTGTGGCATGTGGGATCTTCCCGGACCAGGGCTCAAACCTGTGTCCCCTGCATTGGCAGGCAGTTTCTTAAACACTACGCCACCAGGGAAGTCCTGAATTCTCTTTATTCAAGGTCATTTTTTGTAAATTACATTTTCCTATGATATTTTTTATTTTTTTTTACAATTTTCTAATTTATTTGTTTAGACTCAAACATAGACTCATGATTCTTTTATTCAATGTTATTATTTTTTAATATTTATTTATTTATTTGGCTGTGCCAGGTCTTAGTTGCAGCATGTGGGATCTTTGTTGCAGCATGGGGGATCTGTAGTTGCGGCACGCAGAATCTTTTTTTAGTTGTGGCATGTGGGATCTAGTTCCCTGACCAGGGATGAAACCCGGGCCCCCTGCATTGGGAGCTCAGAGTCTTAACCACTGGACCACCAGAGAAGTTCCCCATAATTCTTTTAATTTGTGCTGTGTATGGTGATTAGTCCTTATTTATTAAGAATATTTGTGTTTTGTTTTCTCCTACCCTCCTTTTAAAAATTAACTTAGCTACTGATTTGCTTACGGAGTATCTACAAACAGCCAAATTCTGGATTTACTTATTCTACTTTTCTTGTTTTTGAATTCATTAATTTCTGCATTTATTTTTATTAATTCCTTCCTTGTACCTTCTTTTGGTTTACTTTGTTCTTTCTCTAACTTTTTAGTTAAATGCTTCACTTACCCATTTTTATTATTTCTTTAGGCTTTGAATTTTCTCTGCACACTGCTTTAACTGGATCCTATACATTACTAGTGTTTTCACCATTATGATCACCCATTTTACAATTTCCATTTGTATTCTCCATTGATACAACAGTTTGAATTTAATATCCAAGTGGAGGGGCCTTTATTTTTACTGCATTGTGATTTTTCTGTACTATTTCTTCTTTATGAAATTTATGTAAGTTTTCTTTGGGGCCTATGCAAGTTTTTGTGAATGTTCCAGAAGACCTAAAAAGAAGGGGTGCTCTGTTTTCAGAGTTCAATATATGTTAATCAAGTCTACCCTACTGACTTAATTGTTTAAGTCTTCTATATCCTTATTATTATTTTTTTCCCCACTTGATCTGTCCTGGATCAAGAACAGCAAATTAAAAGTATCCTGCTACTAGTGCATTTGTGCCTATTTCTCCTGGTATCTCCTAAAACTTGCTTTATGAAAGTTACTTTGTTATTCAGTACATAGTTACATATTTACATATTGAATACATAGGTAGACAGATATTCACAATGCTAAATGTTCACTGTCAAATACATATTTTAGCTTTACAGGATATTTTTCATCCTAAATAATGCCTTTTGGCCTGAATTTCACTTTGTCTCATATTGAGATCAATAGCCTAGCTTTCTTTTTATTTGCCTTTATGTGTGCTCTTTGGCCTTTTCAACTTCTGAACCATTTTGTTTTCCCTGGCTATCTTGAATACAGTGAAAAAAAATCAGGTTTTGCTTAGTGATCCAATTTGAAAAATGTTTAATAGATTAGCTAATAAATGTATTTAAAATTTACTGATATGACAGAAATGGTTACTCTCATTTCTATCATAGTCTGCTATGTTTGGTTTTATAATGTTAAAAAATGTCTTTCACTGTTATCTATTTTTGTGTGTGTATTTTAAAATTTTTTGATAATTAGAGTGATTTGTATTTTTGTTCTAGTATATGTTTCTGGTTCCATCTTTGTTACTATAATTTTAAATAATTTCACTTAGTACTATTAATCCTCTATTTCTTTACACAGTTAACTACTATGAGCACTAACAAAATTAGCTTATATAATCTTACTGCCTCTCTTGCATCACACAGTTATAATCACAGTATTATCTTTCTCAGTGTTTACCTTTGTACTGCTAAATATGCTTATACTTCTACTAACTGATTTGTCAGCTTTAAATGATGTTCTTTGACTCCTAGCCATTATAGATTAGGCAATCCACAAACTTACTCTACATCCAATTTTCTTCTTACTTCCCAGTTCTCTTAATTTTTTACTTTTACGACCAATTCCTACATCATCAGATATTTAACATGTACATTTTATTCTTTCTTCCTTATTCCTACTTTTGTTTTAGCCTCAGGTCTATTGTAGTTAAATATACTCAATGTTCTCTAACAGTACTCTTGCCAGTTTTCTTACTCATCTCTGGAGGATGAAGTTCATCCTCTAACAGTTTCCTTAAGAGGGCCTTAGACTAAAAACATGCCCTGAGTCTTACATGTCCAAATTGTTTATACTTGATGAACATTTTACAGATAATAAAATGAAGGCACAGAAAGATTAAATAATTTGAAAACACTAGCAAGGGGCAGAGCCAAGATTTGAACTCAGAAGTTTAGCTCCAGAGTCCAAGCTCTTACTTGTTATTACAACAAGCTCAAGTATTCAATTTTAATCATAGAAGAAATATTAACATTTAGGAGAAATAACGAATGGCAAAGAAACTACAATGCATGATGAAATTAAGGGAAGACGACATGTATTTTAGAAACAGCCTAGTTTAGGCAAAAGTGGATAGAAGGTTGAATTACATAGCTTAGGGGCAGGGCCTCTGGAGTTAATCCTCAACTTGAATACTGGGTCTGTTACTTTTGACACCGTCGACACATCATTTGACCTCTCTGAGCCCCAATTCCTACCTACCTTTGTAAGATGGGGTTAAGAGTGATTACCTTAGGGGATACTGTGAGGTTGAAATGAGATAATGTATTTTACAGAGGTCCAAACACAAATTAAAATGTGTTTTGTTTTGTTTGTTTGGTTTTTTTTTGCGGTACGCGGGCCTCACTGTTGTGGCCTCTCCCGTTGCAGAGCACAGGATCCAGAAGCGCAGGCTCAGCAGCCATGGCTCACAGGCCCAGCCGCTCCGCGGCATGTAGGATCTTCCCGGACCGGGTCACGAACCCGTGTGCCCTGCATCAGCAGGCAGACTCTCAACCACTGTGCCACCGGGGAAGCCCTAAAATGTGTTTTAATATGCTAACTACTTTAAAGATTATTACTATCATGAGATTAATCAAGAAAACTGCACATCTGGTTTCCTAAGATTATTGTGAAGAAAAAAAGGAAAAAAAATCCCAATTTTCTAAGAAGTGAAAAAGAGGCCTATTTTCTTTATATGAAATGCCCTCTTTTTCTTCTCAGCCAATTGTCTTTAATAATAAGTTCAAATCCCAGGTCCTTCATGAAATCTGCCCTACTGGTCCAATCCACACTGATCTAAATAGTCTCTTAACTCTTTACATTAGTCTGTACCACACTTCAAGCATCTTACAATAAAGTGTCTTATTTATCTTAATAAAACTTTTTAACATTCTATTAGTACATATTTTCCCATTGCCTGTTTTACCAACTGTTTTATATGTCATCTTGTCTCACCAAATCGACAAATACTGTCATTTTTTCAATCAAGTGTTACAGCTTTTACCCTTTTTGGACTCAAAATTGCTTAGCACAGACTGAGATATGCAGTTTTGCTTGACTGATTTTGAATGTCTGTATTTATGGGAATACAAAAAGACTGATGAGCTAGAAAGACCAATTTCAAGTAAAATATTTAATTTTTAAATTCTTCACTGTTTAAAACTTAACTTATTTAAAAAATAGGGGAAAGTACTAAAGTGCCTTTAGAATAATTTCTAAAAGTGAAAACAAAATAGCTACATATATATAAAGTTTTTTAGAAACCAAATTGAATATAATTACAGTATCTTTAGGAGTAAAGATACAACAAGGGCTACTGAATTCATGAACACTTAGTTAATGTGTAACATTTACTGAGAGAGAGAGAGACAAATTCACAAGAACATAAAATGGTTAAGTAGGAATTCAAAGCATTTATAAAGTCTATTTCTTGGCCTTAGTACTCAATGTTCCACCAGAAGCAGTTCCACTTATGAACCTGTAATGAACATAAGGCTTAAATACCGTTGTTTAAAAAAACATCAAATCACTCTACTACAAATAGCCTAGAACTACATTAAGCGGTCTGAATCTAATTAGACAAGAATACCATAAACTACATATCATTCTCAAAACTATTAAGAATACTATGGAAATACAGCTTCATCTAGATACATGTGTATTTCCTCTTAAAAATGACCATTTAGTTGTAACTAGTTTTCTTGAAAATATGAAGAAAGAAGTCTTAGATTAAAGTGAGATTTATAATCTAAAGTCTTAGATTAAAGTGAGACTTGCTTTAAAGTCTCACTTAAAGCAAGTCCCAAGTGAGACTTGCTTTAAAAACTTTGTGTAATTTTTTTCAATATTGTATGTGATTAGAATTCATGCTATGTAGATTTGTTTCATCCAAGACTATTTTACACAGAACATAGTTGTGAAAATATTAAAGGAAAATTGTGAGGACAATGGTTTGTTTACATATACCCCCATAAGACAACATCTATAGCACAGCAGTTGAATGTATGGAGACTAGAGCCGACATCCTTGGTTTAAATCCCAGCTTCACCATGTCCTAGCTCTGACTTTAAGCATGTAACTTTATCTATGTGTGTCATGGCTAACCATTTGGTAAAATAACTGTAATAAAAGTACGCCATAGGTTTGTTGTGAGAATTCACAGAGAACAGTCCCTGGCACCTGGTCAATCAATGCTTGTAAATGACAGCTAATACAAAAGTCACAATTTAAAATGTTTACCCCAGTGAATCTTCAAAAGAATACATCTACTGAAGAAAATATATGATCCAGAAAACTTATTTATTCATCCAAGTTTGTCTCCACAGCAATTGTGTGCAGTTAAGTGAAAACTTTTCTTTCTGCATTTTCTAAACGCTAATTTTGTGAAGCAACACTAAAACCCAACAGTACTATTCTCTAAAAAAATACCAACCTTACAAAGCTACATATACAGCTGACCTAAACCAGAAAGTAAAGAGTGCAAGAGGTAACAGAACTGGAAACTCTGACTCCCAAACCAGGAATACAATCCCTAGCTGCCACTGTCTTTAGTAAAAATCCATCTTGTGTGGGCAAAATACCTCATTATGGGTGGGCACATTTGTTCTGGAGAATTTGTTTAATGTTATTGATGTTCTAGGCTCATCTCACTCAACAAAAACCAAATCAAAGAAGCAACTGTGCATTGGTGAACTAAATGGAGTCACACTTATCTGCAGTCTTAATAAAACTTTCTGAGCTGAAATTAACTTATTTAAGAATGACAACACTTCTAAAGACAATTGAAAAATCAATTTAATAATATCAACTTACAAGAATCTTTAATTTGGGATTTGTAAACCTCATGAAAATATACAGAAAATCCTATCCGTGTGTATATGTGCATTTTTTAAGGAAGATGATCCAATGGTTTCATCAGATCCTTAAAAGAGTGGAATCCCAAAAGGTTGAGAATCATTGCTCTTTACAGTCTACAAAAATTTCTTTCCGTTCTTATGCTATTAGTTTCAGAAAAGAACTTACTTATATACAATTAAGGAATATAATTGTAAATCCACTCAAAATCTCACATTTCCTAAGTAAACTTAGATGTGTGTAACAGAAATTCACAACAACAAAAACAGTTCAACTTATCCAAAAGTTCTTAGAGTCTACGAAACTTTCCCAGAGCTGTAATTAAGGGACAATGAGAAACCAGGAGCACAGAAGAACCACTAAGAAAAGGTAAGTAATCTTTAGCCAACTCTAGAACAATCGTTATGTACTGAAAACTTAAGACAGCATGAAACAAGGACGAGGCTCATAATTATTGATTAAATAGAGTTACAGTTGCCCAGAAAGACAATCAAATTCCAGTTTTCTGTGGTTAGAAAGACAGTTTAGGAGGAAGGATTTGTCACCATCAATGCAACTTCAGAATGACCTAGGTAAAATTAGTTCCTTGCGCTCACGGAAAAGTTTATAATGCTCGTAAGCCCAGGCAGTATTAACCCCGTAATTTAACCTCGTATAATAGTAACTTATTAGCAAAAACATACGACACTCAATGATACTTCCTTCGAGGTATAGGCTGCGACCGGCGACTACTGCCCTTAAAATAATCCAATCCTGGTTAAATGACAACAGCCTATAGTTAAAACCTACGAACCTTTAAATCTGGCAACAGTTCAAATAGCAACAAAAAATCCCAGCTAAACTAAAGTCAACCAAAGTAATCCTGAGGTTTGTTTCCTTCCCTCGCCCTTGGGGACCGCACCTCTTTGTGCACAAGGATCTGAAGGTCTCCTAACCTCAGACGCCAGCTACGGGCGCCGGCAGGACACCCTGTCGCAAGTCTCAGGGGCGCCTCTGCTCAGCAGTGGAAACGTCGGCGGATGCGGACCGGGCGATTTCCAAAGCAGCCGTGACGCCAGGCGTTGACCCGCCGGGCCCGAAACGAAGACCCGGGCGCGCCTCCACCAGAGGCCGGGCCGCAGGCTGGCGGCGACCAGCGGAGACCGAGGCCGGGATACCAGCGTTGGCCCAGGCTCTCCCTGAAGGGCCAGGGCCCTCTAAGAGGAAAGAAGGGGACAGGCGGACACACCTGGCGGGGACCCCCGGCGACCAGTTCCTACAGTAGCGCCGCGCTCGTCGGACTCTCCCAGCATTCGCTGCCGCCCCTCCTCCTGCCCAGGGCCACCTCCACGTTCCGCTCCAACGTGGCAGCCGCAACCCCGCCCAGCCGGCTGTCCGACGCTTCCGGGAGCGACGCCTTGCCCCGCCCGCCCCGGCGCGCGGCCGGCCACGGCACTTCCGGGAGCGATGGTGGAGGGGGCTCGCTCCCGCGCCGCGCGCGCCCCCGTGAGGTTAAGGATGGGTTCTCGGAGGTGGCGTGCGGTGGCGGCCAGGACGACGCGAAAAAGAAAAATCCTGCTGGGCGTAGCTGCCTAGCGGAAGAAGGGCCCCGGCCCGCAGGAACGCCACATAGCCCTGGTCCTGTGAAACGCCAGCAGCCCCCGCGACACTGCCAACGCGACCAGCCACCGAAAATCGGGCTGCAAGGGCCTTATTGCAACAACTGTGACTGGGCTCTTAAAATTGCTTACTTGGTTCTACGGCATTGCTTACTGAGACTTCTTTAAAACCAAACGGATCTGTTTATACCCAAAGGCTGTTGTGGACGTACTTGATTTGTTACTCTAAAGAGGCATACTGGGGTAAATAAGGTATTCCAGTTAGTATCCTGCGGTACTATTTGAGATCTGTTAGCATTTGCCTTCAGGCACAAACTATACTAGTTTCACCAGAGCCTGGCATCTAATTAGTGCGTTGCCTGGATGTTGTTTCTAGTTTACGGAGGAATTATTTCACAGCGAGCAAATAAAGCCAGAGGAAAATCACTTGCTAAAGTACAGAACCTGTATAGTTCTCTTCCCATTACACCAGTCAAGGGTCTTTTCTAAACACCTTCACTGGAAGTAGTATCTCTTTTTTGAACACACAAAGCAAAATATAGCAAACACTCTTATTTAAGACAGTAGGCACATTTGTACTCACTGTACTCCTTCCAACACCCTTTTAGCATTTTATACTTCTGGTTCCGTTTAAAAAGCAAATTTATTTATGTAGGGCTGAAGTAGACCTGCTCAAGAGTCTTAGGATAGAGTTGCTAATTTCTAGAATTCTAAAAAGACTTCCATTTTTACTTACCGCTGCAAGGACTAGTTTACCTAAAAAGGTGTCAGTAAAAATCCCTGACTTAAAAGTGGGACCATCGTTTGAGTCAAGTGAAAAGAAACGGTGAATTTCCTACTGCCCCATTCCCCAAAGATCCCCCACCCCACTACCTGTAAGTGTGCAATGGTATGGAAAAGTATTCATAAGAACAACTTTCTCAAAACTCAATGACGCAAGCAGTGGTCACATTCTTCGGTATACAATCGTACAGTTCAATTACATGTCCCTATTGCATAAATCAAACTGCAAACCTCTCCACCCCGGAACCCCCTTTTTGTAGACCCTTGTGAGATAAGAATTGCAAAAGAAAAATGTTTCATGAGAAAATTACATGAAATTCAAATTTTTGTATCCACAAAGTTTTATTAGAACAGAGCCATGCTAAATGGTTTGTTATTGTCTATGGCTGTTTTTGGTGCTACAAGGGCAAACGAGTATTTGCTAGAGACTATATGGCCCGCAAAGCCTAAAGTATTTACTATATGGCCCTTTACAGTAAAGTTTGCCAACCCCTATTCTATTAGACAGGATTTTACCTACAAATGGATTAATGCTCAAAGTCCAAATGAGACATTTAGTATTATAAATTTTTATTTCAAAGACTTGATGTAGTAGCATACAAAGACAATGTGAAAAATGTCAATTATAATATATATGGTTATAAGGCTAAAATATAGTGGTTTCTCAACTTGATGTATTTATATCTGGTTGAATACAAAGACTCCTTAGCTTGTTTTAAATGCAGGCGGTTCTGGCTTTGACTATGCAAGCTGAAACTCTGCAAAGTCTTACTCTATGGGATTAACAATCTATGATTATTCTGTAACCTTAAAATTTGCCAAAACATTAAAAACCCTCTTGGTGTTGGTTATAAATGTAACATAGTAAAATTAATATTTAAAACACTAGAAACTTTGGGAATTCCCTGGCGGTCCAGTCAGTGGTTAGGACTTGGCGCTTTCACTGCTGGAGCTCAGATTGAATCCCTGGTAGGGGAACTGAGGTCCAACAAGCCATGCAGCGCAGCCAAAAAACAAAAAAAAACCCCAAACCCCAAAACCGAACAACCCCCCAAACAAACAAAACCCCAAAACAAACCACTAGAAACACTGAAAATTATAATGTTTTATTTCTTTATAAAAAATGTATCAAGTAGTTTGAAAAGTGCTTGCTTTCTTCACATTATAAGACTTATAACATGGAGTGTGCATCTTATCTCTGCCTTGGCAAACTGTCATACTCCTTTCTAAGTTTGAATCAGCTTCCAAAATTTTATACTTTGTGCCGTCAATGTCATGAAACATCTCTGAAAGTTCCTTCAATGTGAAGTTTTTCAACAGCATGACTTCTGAGACACGTTCATCCTTTACAACTGCTTTACTCACGTAAAACTTTATATTTGCCTTCACTACGTTCTGCCTCCTGCGTATCTAGGAATGGCACCAGTGTCAACATTCCCAGGATCATCTTTATCTTCTAACTCCATTTACATCCCATCTAAATCCTGCAGTTTTTTGCATAGTACAGCCTCTCACTACTGTGCAAAGCAAGGACTGCCTGTAATTCTTGGAATCTTGAGTGCAAATTTCACAGTAGCATCCTTATCTGAGCTTGTAGCTTCACCAGGTAGCTTAACATTAATCAATTCATGTTGACTTCTGAAACAATGAAACCAGCCTTCACTGGCAGTAAATAGATGTCCTTGTAATTACCATTTTCCTTCAATGCAGCAACTAACTTCAATGCCAAACTGACTGGGATTTGTTTTTGATTACAGTCCTCAATCCAAAGAAGTAAATGCTCCATTTCAACCATCAGCGGCTTTCTGTTCCTAGTACAATTTAAACGAAAAGATGTTGAAGCAACTTTACATTGTTTTTGTATTCATCAGACTTTTAAAATGTGGCTTGTACTGCAGCTTTATGTAGGCCTAGGTCTCATCCTATCTTTGCTTTGCTGTGGCCATTTTCAAATCTAACCACATCTAATTTCACTTCCAGTATTATCACTTTTCATTTCTTTGCTATTCTGTCATATTTGTTGACCAATTCCCTCTTCTGATTTTCTATTTTTGCAAAATCTCACATGGGTTTATCCCTAGGAGACAAGGAGGCAACACAACTATATGCTTTACTATCTGTAACTAATAGATGTTCAGTGACCAATCACCAAGACTTTGAAAGAAGTGATGTAACTGTTACTGTTCATGATGCACATCTTTTCTTTGCATAATGATTTTGCAATAAAGAGCCAGTAGCAAAGTTTATGCAATAATTCAGTTAATACTGTGACAACTAAAAGTTCAGCTGTGTTGTTGTGGGACAGGTGTTGTTTAACTACATTGTGAAAAGTGATATTCACGCATGGTGAAATGGTGCAAAGTAAGGACTACCTGTATCTAAAAAGAAAAACTATTGGTAGTTAACAAAACAGTCAACTTTTAACCCAATTTAGTTAACTACTAGCCAAGCCAAATCCTAGATCAAATAAAAACTTCAGTTTTTCTCAAAAGAATGTTAATTCCAAGACTCTGAATTACTCATTGGAGCTAGAAGAATGTTTGGAAGTAATATAATATAGAATTCTTCAAATAAGGATTTGCAGACAGTCCAAAGACATCCTTTTGTGAATTTAGGCCCCCTTCCCTCATTTCAATAATCTTTAGGTCTGCAAAAGAGTATAGTTCTGGACAACCATACTGCTGTCCAGATTGTAAAACTTTACAATCATCACAAGGCACAAGGCACAAAATTTACTGGATAGCAGCCAGTACTATGTTTACTTCTGCAAAACAGTAGCATCCACCCCGTTAATGTTTAAATTTTGTTTTCAAATGCATTTATTTTGTAAATCTTTTCATTAAGGGCAATAAACAAAGTTTATATCAACTTTAAGAAATAGAAAATTAACTTAAATCAACATTGAGTATTCACAAAAATTTTCCCGCTTTATATTCCTCCAATTTGAAAAACACCCAAGATTACACGCCTGATTAATGACAGATTAATCTGGTATTAGATTTGAGATTCTTAGCTTCTGACCACTGGCCTATCTGCTATTCTTGAAGAAAGCTAAAGTTATAGGATGGTCATCCACTGGCACACCAAACAATTATGTACAGAATATCCAATAATTCAGCAAATTTAAATCCCAGAACATATGATCTCTAATTCAGGGCCTGAAAGAATTGTATTATTTTTAAGAAAAGATGACTGTCAAGGTTAAAAGTCCTACCCCCCACCCACCCAACTGCCTATGCTGTATCAAATCTATTGATTTGGAAAATTATATTATTTTTGAAATAGTATTTGTTATCTTTGAAAGCTGAAAAAATAAGGAAAAATTGTAATTGAATATGATATCCACATTATGCTCAATATATAATGAATACAATATCCAATTTTTTGCTCAGATTTGATTTTTTGTCTTCTTTTGTCAAAACTGAAAAGTTTATAAACTTCTTACCTTATATAAATCTTCAAATTCCTGATAAATCGGACAAATGGTGTTCTCTAAGAAAAACACCCTTCAATTTTATTCCTAAAATGAAAAACATTTATAGGCAAGTCAATGTACAAAAACCACATTTTATCTATAAGCCGCATGATTTTTTTTCATTATGTCCTCATCCACATACATTAATCACAACAAATCATGATGTGAACAGCAGTGGAAAAGTTTAATCATTGGACATTTATACTTTCTTCTTATTTTCAACTTAAGCTCTAGCCTTAAAGTTTTTATTGCTTAGCTCCTTTTAAAAAAATACGTAATAAATGCACATTTCTATAGTTTTAAATTCTCTCACATGGAACAGATAAGACCTCCAATTTTACTATGATTGGAAAAAACCCGTAACAAAGATAATTTCAAGCATATCATTTACTACTTTGCACAGGTTACCTTATGCTAACTTGGAGGTGTCGTCTTCTCAAGATCAAGCCTGATATGGGAAGGGTAACTATACCTTAATACATTTCCAAACTGGTTATGCCTTGCTTTATATGTAATGTTTTTGTTATCAGACAAGGTTTCCAATGATCAGAAGCACTAAAGCTTTAAAGGAAAAGGGGGAAAGTCGTCTCTGTTAACAAAGAACTTTTAAGCAGTAATAATGGGAAAAGACTCAAAAGATTACAAATCTCAGGAACTAATTAGAATTCTGCCAATTTGGAACATTCTGACTTCTTGACAAGGTCTGTTTTGCTCATTAAGAGGGACAGAGCCCATGGTGGGGGAGAAAGTATCAGAAAGAAAAGAAAGTATACTCACCCTATTGGATAAAAATCAAGCTTTGGGGGAAAAGGGCAAACTGCTCTAAGTCTGCTGCTGCATATTTGTATCTTTACTCCATCCTATGTCAAATATTTGTGTAATTGCCTATAAGTAACTGGACTACATTCCTTGAAAAACTCTAAACAGAAATGTCAACTCCTCCAAGTCAATCTGAACCCCAAGCAAAATAATAGAGGAAGGGGACACACAATTTCTATCTATAGTCTAGTGTCACCAGCTTCTCTAACCGCCTCCACCTAGGAGGAATTGGGAGAGGGGAAATGGGTCTGAGAAAAACAATATTTAATCAAGGCAGAAGATCCTGACTATAAACTGAACTTTCTTTTCTTCTTTGGCTCCGGACACGCAGGCTCAGAGGCCATGGCTCACGGGCCTAGCTGCTCTGCAGCACGTGGGATCTTCGCGGACCGGGGCACGAACCCGTGTCCCCTGCATCGGCAGGCAGACTCGCAACCACTGCGCCACCAGGGAAGCCCTGAACTTTCTTATAAACTCCTTAGATATTTTCCAAAATGAATGTAGCACCACTTAAGTAGTTTATATATACATAGGCGAGAAAGAAACCATGCACCATAGCAAAGAGAGCACTCATTTGGATCATATGCTCTCATACTTCATCTGACTTGAGGGTCAAATATTAAATCTCTTGATTTAATAAACTGAAACAGTTTTTTTTAAAAAGTATTTAACTAAAGTGTGGCAGTCAACCTCCAAGATGGTCTTCAATGATCCTACACCTCTTGGCAGTCACACCTTTGTATAGTGTCCATCTATACCATACCAGGACCAACAGGATAGGGTCCTGTTGGTGTTTTGTCACTTTCAAGAATATTGAAAGACAACCTTCTATCTTGGCTTTTCTCTCTTGGACGAGTGTCCGAAAGCCAGCTATCATGCGGTAAAGACACTCAGGCAGCCCATGGAGAGGTTCACATGGTGAAGAACTGAAGCCTTTAGCCAATAGCCATCAGGGAACACAGGCTTGCCAACTGAGACAGTTTGGAGGCTGCTGTCTCTGTTCTACCTCCTCTCCCCAATGTTCCGCAAGTGTTTGTTGTTTTAAACTGCCAAATATTGAGTAATTTGTTACACAGCAATAAACAACTAACACAGAAGGTCACAATCCATATCCAAAAACTAAAACGCACAACTTATAAATTAGCTGAAAAGGTCTAAAATTCTTGAGAAAGGATCAGGTTCAGAACTGTCTTTATATTTAATCACCAATAATTTCAAGACCCCAAGGCTTTCTGAAGCAGAAAAAACCCCAGAGAATTAAAAGGATGAAAAATTCAGCAAGAATATGTCAGTCACTAGAAATACATTTTATTATATCAAGATGACAAATAAATGTAAAACTAGCTAAAAATCTGACAAAAAGGTAGGTATTCAATAAGAATGATACCAATCCTAGAAGGCAAAAAGTCTATTTACTTTCATAGGGTTGTTGAGAGAAATAAGTGTTTAAAACAAAAACAAAAAACTGTGTGTATAAGACACTTAGTACAATGTCTTACATGTAACCACTCAATAAGCATTAGCTGTTACTATTTTTCCCCCAAGTAACCAATTAATGAGATTCTATACCATAAAACAGAAAATTAGATTTCACTCAAGGCTTTATAAATCCATTTTTTACTTGGACAATCCTCCCCTTCCAATTCACTGCTTTCGTTCCAGGAATACTTAATACATTAAAAAAAGAAAGATATACTACCTCCCCTGCATATTTCTAGTAATTATCTTCCAAGACCCAGGAATCTTTTCCCAACATCTCCAAGAATATAATTCCTGAAAAGAGATATTTTGTTTTAAATTATTTTCTGCACTGGTCAATGCTTTTGACAAATAACATCTTTAATACAGCTGACATATCCTCATTTACATATGCAGTAATCACAACAGTTCATTATGTGAACAGCAGTAAAAAAGTTTAATCATTGGATATGAAGTTATCAAAGGAAGCAAAGATGTAATCAAATGATTAAATTGAGAACTTCAATGTTACCAGTAAAACAATAAAAAATAGCAACAAAAAGCATGTAAAACTTATAAGCAAATGTAAAAATACATAAATACAACTCAAAAATCAATGATTCCATTTATAAGGGACTGCATACTTCCCTATCCAAAAGTACACTAAAAATACCAAGAGCAGCGACCCCTTGTGGCTTCTGTAAAGTAAGTGGGTTATTTTCATTTAGCAGGTCTACATTTAAGTAAATCAGTTCTGCAACATAGCAGCTTTCTGTAATTCATCTGTAATTAATAATTAGAAGAATATTGTCAGAATAATGTGCGAGCCATATTATCAGGAAACAATGCAGCAGAAACACATGTATCTATTTGCGCGCCAGGGATTGAAAACACAAATTCACCTTAGACATTGTCTCTGCACTCAAGGAGCATCCTCTAGCAAGTTTCTTACAAACTTTGAGTCCTTAAAAAAGGGCAACCGCCACAATGATACCACTTCACACCCATGAGAATGTGGAGAAACTGGAACCCTCGCCCATTGCTCGTGGGAATGTAAAATGGCAGCCACTTTGGAAAAAGTCTGGCATTTCCTCAAAAAGTTAAACATGAGTTAGCATATGACCCAGCAATTCCGCCCTTAGGCATATACTCAAGAGGAATGAAAACACATGCCCCGACACAAACTCGTACACTACTGTTCATGGCAGCATTATTTGTAACAGCCCCCAAAGGAAAACAACCTGAATGGACACATAAAATGTGGTATATATTCATATAATGGTATATTTTTTGGCAATAAAAAGAAATGAAGTACTGGTACTACAACATAAATAAACCTTAAAAATATTCCAAGTGAAAGAAGCCAGTCACAAAAGACTAATTTCTGATTCCATTTATATGAAATATCCAGAATAGGCAAATCTACACAGACGAAGATTAGTGGTTTCCAGGGACTGGGGGAGGGAAAATGTAAGCAGTGACTGCTAATGAAAAGGGAGTCTCTTTTTGGGGTGATGAAAATGTTCTAAAATTGATTGTGGTGATGGGGGTACAACTCATGATACACTAAGACCCATCGAATTGTGCACTTTAAATGGGTTAATTGTATGGCATATGCATTATATCTCAATAAAACTCTTGCCAAAAAAAATAAGGCAACCAATTTTTAATTGAAAACTTATTTATTTCTATTTACCCTTATTCAGGTCTTAATTGGTTGAGTGCTAGAAAAGCTTCTAATAGTCTAACCAGCTGACAGTGATTTAAATCGAGGTCCTACCCTTTGCACATCTTACAGCCAAGTTAAGTACATCCCCCATGAACCAATTTCCCCCATTCATGTACTATCCTTAGACCTTGTGATTTTTAACAAAACTACATAAGCAAAAGCTATGTTAATTTCATTCAAATAAGATATAAGCATATTATAATGGAAAGCAATCATGAATAAGTAATACCTTGAGATGAATCTTTTTGGCTAGAGTCTGGATAAAGTAAACAAAAAGGGGAAAAAAACAATCTTGCTTGGAAACGTTTTACTCATTCTTGCCAGCTGGAGATAGAAACAAAAAAGTTAGGAACATTTCTGTTTCCTAAAATAGGCCTCCACAGTTAAGCAGGAAAGATGCCACTTAATATATACTAAGGACCTCTTCAAAGATACAAAATAAAAACTATGTCCTACCTTGGCCCCATTTTGTTTCTTCTATGAAAACTTAAATCTTATACTGTAAACATAAAGAGCTTAACGAAGACATCGTTCTAAGATCTTCTCACCCTGAAAGCTATCCAGGATGCCCCACACCCCAACCAAAACCATTTCATTGGCCCTCTCTCCTGCCCCTCCTAGCACTGCTATTGATGAGTCCAAACTAGACCGTGCGCTTACCCCCAAACCCTGAGGACCTTCTTACCTTATTCCCTTCTTAATTCCCCCATTGCGGCAAAGGATCTTGCAGGAAAGAGTCAGTTGAATTGAAAGTCGACTTATCTTGGTATTACATTCTCATTCAAGCTCCTCTGAGGTCACATACCTAACAGTCAACCACACCAATAGCTTCTACATTATCTCTGCATCAGAGAACTACAAAATAAAATGCAAGGGGCTTCCCTGGTGGCACAGTGGTTAAGAATCCACCTGCCAATACAGGAGACATGGGTTTGAGCCCTGGTCCGGGAAGATCCCACATGCCCTGGAGCAGCTAAGCCCGTGCGCCACAGCTACTGAAGCCCACGCACCTAGAGCCCGCGCTCTGCAAGAAAGAGTAGCCCCCCACCCTCTACAACTATAGAAAGCTTGCGCGCAGCAACTAAGACCCAATGCAGCCAAAAATAAATAAATAAATTTATAAAAAAATAAAATGCAAGGAAATGACATGCCTCCCAGTAAATCATTTATTCGGGGTCCAATTTTGTCTTCAATATTTCTAAGGCGCTGCGTTTACCCCCTCCCTCCTGTCCCTCCCGTCACATCCTCCCGTCACTTTAAGAGCTCGCACCTGGAGACCCATCGGCATGCTACTGGATTCGCCTCAGCTTTGGTCCTGCCTGTCCCCTTCGATTTCTCTCACTGAGACTCACAAGAAGCGCGATGGCACTGGATTTAACCAGAGAGCACGGACGAAAAGGAGCCCATGCCAGCTAAATCCAGTAACCACCCTCCAATAAGCGGGGAGGGGCGACCCAATGCGCGTCTTAATGCCCCTGGCCTTTCCGATTGGCTGCTGCGACACAACGTGGTCTGTGATTGGCCACGGAGACTGCCGCAGGGCCCCCGGAGAGAAAGGGTGGGAACCCTGCGCCTTAAGAGCCCGCTTTTCTCGACAAATAAAGGTCATAGCCATAGTGTCTGCAGGCGGAGCTAACTTTATCGGGATTCATGCTGTCGCGGAAACACCGACGGTGGAGCCCCACGTAGCAAGAAGATGACCCGAAGTTGCTCGGCAGTGGGCTGCAGCACCCGGGATACCGTGCTGAGCCGGGAGCGCGGCCTCTCCTTCCACCAGTGCGTGAGAGCAGCCTCCGCGCTAATTCCCAGCACGGCGAGGCGGGAGGCAGGGCAGGCTGGGACGGGGCGGGTGGGGCGCCATGCCATCGGCGTGGCGTGGCGTGACGTGCGTAGCGTGGGGGTGGGGGAGGGAATTGGGCAACTTGGAGGGCTAACGCTTTTCCTCGTCTTCCTGCTCAGTGTTTGCTTACAAAGTGCTTGCTTTCTCCATTAGCTTTTAGCAGGGGTTACTCGAAAGGAGTCTTGCTTCCTTTCGGGAGACCGGAAGGGAAGGCAGTTTAGAAGAACTGCTGAAGGCGTGCGCTTTCATTAGAGTGTGTGGCTTGCTCAGGAGCATGAGTACAGATCAGTTTGTTATGGAACTGAACTGGAGTCCCCTTTCCCACCGCGCAGGAAAGCCACTTTACTGACTCCAGGTTGTAGTGAAGGAAAGTCCAGTGGTGATTGCAGGGTGCCAAGCAAGGAGAATGGGCAGCCGGTGCTGAAAATTCCCGAACTCCCTGATGGCTTTTAGGACTTTTAAAAGCAACATTTGGGGTGAGGGCTGCAGGGATTTGGGGTGGGGGCTGCAGGGTGCATGACATTCTGATTGAATGGGGTGTGAGGTAACAGTCTGGTGTTTAGAGAATGTGAATCATTGGCCTTATGGTTCTAGCCAGTCTGAGGTCTAAGTACTTGTGGTCAGCAGGTAGTCACCATCCTCCACCAGGTTGAGGGGTTAGTTTTTGCAGAACTACCCAAAGATATGCCATCAGATTGTTTTGTATATCCCTTGAGGAGGAACTAGGACTCTATTTATCACTGAACTATTGTTCAGGCTATCTGGCTTAACTGCTTCCCCCCTACCCCCTACCCATTCCCTAACTCCCCTAACTTCCCTAATTAGTCGTTGCTTGGGTCCGCTCTTTGGAACTCAGGGAAGGCCTAGGAGACTGACTTTTTTGGGGTTTTGTTTGTTTGTTTTTTTGACACAAAATGGGAGACACAGAGGGCTTTTGTACCCAGGAGGGCCCTGAAGGGACCTGCTCAGTTTCAGATTTTCACCAGTACTGTCATTACCAGTTGTTCAGTATCATTAGCCCAGCTCTGCAAGCCTGGTCCGACTCTGGCTGTAACTGGTTATGCAAGGAAATTATATTTGGCACAAGAGTGGGGCTTATTTTCAGACCGATCTAATTTGAACCCACATCTGTGGTGTAGTCTAGTAAAGGTCATTGAGATCAATGAGAAGTGGAAAAGTGCATAGAATAGATACACACAGACAAAAAGAAATGTACAGTGTTTTTTTAAAGTGGTAGCCTATTAAGGCAATATGAGGGGTAGAGAGTCAAACCCCTGACAAAGGACTTTTATGAAAAAATCAAAAAGAGCTGTGTGGGACAAGTGATATTTGAGTTGGACCTTGAACCTTACCTAGATTGGAGAGTGGTGTGGAAGGAAGATAGCATTTAAATAGGGATAACATGGAAAAATATAAAGGGATGGAAAGTGAAGATGTAATGTAGAAGAGTGGGAAAAGTAACTTGGAGACAAATTATCTAAAAAAATTTAACATGTCAAGTTAAGTAGTTTCAACTATATATGGTAGGCCATTTGTAGTATTGCTTAGTTTAAGTAGGGCTGCTTCCTCCACCTAAGCTGTTATAATTGTATCCTTTCTTCTCTGGGATTTGTTTCCATCAATTAGTTCCTGTCCTCTTTTTATTGTAAATTGCTCTACTGGTTACTTGCCTAAAAACACTGAACATGTTCACATGACTTCCACTTTTAAACACAGACACACAGACTCTTGAACCTTGGTGCACCTCTACACTACCCTCCCCTTCCATTTATAACCAAGTTCCTCAAAACAGAAGCATACACCTATTTCCCTAAGTCCTGTTGCCTTTTCACCCTACTGTAGCCAGATGTCTATCACCACTATAATGAAACAGCACTAACTGAGGGTCATTGGTAATCTTGCCAAATCTAAATAAGTGCTTGTAAATCTTTCTCTTGACCTCTTTTAACTTTCAGTCATATCAACCCCTCCTTGAAACTCTCATCTCCCATGGCTGTACTGACACTCTCTCCCTCGTTCTCTCCCTTTTCTTTAATTTCTTTCTCAACTTTTTGCTGCCCTGTTTTTCCTGTGCCTTTTTCTTAGTTTCTTTAAATAGGGAAGAACTGGCTTATTGCTTTTATTTGTTTTATATGTTGAGAACCACAGTAAGACCTGCTTAATTAAAAAAAAAAGTGATGCATTTATTACAGTAGTCTGCTATGATTCTTCCAGCCTGATTTCTTCCCCATTCATTCCATTTTCTAGATTTCTGGAAATGATTTTCCTAAAAATGCAAATTTTATCATGCTGGTTCCCTGAAGGAAGGATTTTAATCCCTTGGGCTCTTCAGTGCCTACAAGGTAGAGTCCAAGCTCCTCTGTGAATCCTTTCCTCATACACCTCTTTTCCAATCTGAAATATATTTCTATTATTTTATAATCCATATGTGCGGAATTAAACACATGGAATCGTCTTCCTGACACCTAGGAAGTTGTAAGCAAGGCAGGAAAGAATAGAGACAGGGAAGGGAGTTAGAATACTATGGTGTTAGTTCTGGTGACAAGGTAATATTGATCTGAAGTAAGGGCTCAGCAAAAAGGTAATCTGAGAAGGAGAGAATTAGTCAACTTGCTGTTGCCTGAAGCCTCCATCTTCAAGCTATGTGATCCTGGAGCTCTTTCCATAAAAAACAAAATAAAACAAAAACAAAGAACCTGAATACATGCCTCTGATATATGGATAGTGATTTATAATAATTTATAAATTTATATATGAAGTGATATACTAATATATATTATGAAACACAAAAATTAGAAGATGGGGCAAAGAGTTATAAAAATGAATTCTAATAATTTCTTCAACTCTCAATAGATGAGTGTAGACTTCTGTGGTGGCCATTGACCTAAAGGATGGATCGAAAGCTTATGTAAGGCATACAAGACCTTTTGTGATCTGACCTCTAGCTACCTCCCATCTATAACTACTCCCAGCTACCTCTGCATTCTCCTTTCAAGCCTCTGAATTAGTTTACTTTTCCAAGCTTTATCAACCAAAAAGTTCCAAGTAATCATTTCATACCTCTGTGTCTTTTGCATCTCCTTGGAGTGGCCACTCTGCATGGCAAACTCCTATTGACTCTTCAGCTCTAGCTCAGATATTATGTCCTCTGAAGCCTTTCCCAGCATCCCCAGCACCATCACCACAGTCGTGAAAGAGGTTGTAAGGACATAAGCAAGGCGCTGTGGTTGAAAAGCCTGAATCAAAATGACTCACAAGTGTGGAAACTGTTACTATGAGAATATTGGTGCTCTGTCAAACACATAAATGGCTAAATACAAAGTGGGACTGGCAAGTTAAAATTTAAAGTGTCCCTTTGATTCATTCCCTTTTTGTAGGTATAAAAAGATTAAGAAATTCAATTTATTTCATAACCAAGGAATTTATGCATGATCATTTGGAAGAATTTTTGCCTTAATTGTTGTAATGACTTCTATATTTAAACTTTTATTTATACATAACAAACACCTATTACCCATCACTAGGAATAAGCAGATGTTAACATGTTTGCTTTTGTTCTGTTTAGAAGAGACTTAAGTTATAGGTATAGTTGAAGCCTTGCCCCTCAATCATTTCTCTCCCTCCCTAGATGTAACCACAGTAGAATTGGTTTTGTTAGCCACTTTTCTGGGAAATATTTGATGTGCAGGATACAAGAAGTAAATCTCTGCTAATAGTATAAAAAAGACATAGTCGATAGGAGGAAGAAAATGGATTCTGTATTACAGTGTAAGCCATTTCATTACTGTGTGGGATTTTTCTTCTGCCAGAGGTGGTTTTAGACTAGGGAGACATGAATTCCACTTTTAATTGACTATTTACTGGTAGCTAAACTTGGCTGCTCCAGTCTTGGTTTCACCTTCTGTAAAAGGATAAAAACCTGTCTTGCAGAGTTTTTTAAGACCAAAACTAAGTCTTTAAAATATATATATAGCACAAGGTAAATGCTTTAAAAGTGGTATTAATTGTTAATACCAATTTAATTTTGTCCAGAACTCAAATTAGTCAGTCATGCTGGTTAGACTGCAGTATTTACCAACCCTTTTCATGTCTTTTTGAAAATTGGAAATATTTCTTTAATGCTTTGGGGCACACCTACAAAGCAGTTTGGGACTAGCTTGATGTAACTACTTCAAGGGCTCCAGGTGGCCCAGGCCCACCCCATGGGCTAAGTGCATTGATAACTGTACTCAAGAGGCATGCCAGTTGGGAAGCTTTGCATCAGAGAATCAGTCTGGTAATGTAACTTGGTGGACTAGTCAACTTTTGGTGGTCCCTTGCATGGTTAGAGACTACACCCAGTCTAGAAATGTGGCCTCACAAACACGTGCCATCAGTTAAGAGAAGAGTCCAGTGAAAAGAGAAAGGTGTGCCTCATCTTTATTGGAAAAATAATTCCCTGTACATTCTCTCTTGAGAGAGCATCAAGTAGCATCATCTTCCTGGAACAATAAAATAAAAAGTTCCAAAAGTGGAATTAGTTGTTCCTAAGAAAGAACAAACCTTGGATAGTACTTTACCATTTACAAAGTGCTTTTGAACGCATCTGTATCCTCAGGTACTCCTACTATAGCCCTGGAGGAGGCTGACAGATTGAGAGATGTATCTAATACTACATGGCTAGTAAAAGGGAATTGAGACTTAGAGGTTTACCAATTCAGTGTTCTTTCTCAAGGTGATTGAGAGAGTATCTCAGAATTAAGTTTTATCATAACTGTCATATCATTTCCCTAACAAGTAGCTAAGGAAATTAAAATTTTCACCAGTTTCAGTTCTAACAACTATGTGTTTTAAAGCCTGAGTTAAAATATATAAAAGTCATAGGCTACCTATAGATCTGTCTCCAAAATAAATCAAGGAAGAGGGTACAGGGAATTCCTGGTAGTCCAGTGGTTAGGACTCCGTGCTTTCACTGCTGAGGGGCCAGGTTCAGTCGCCGGTTGGGGAACTAACATCCCACAAGCCACGCAGCATGGCCCAGAAAAAGGAAAGAGAAGAGGGGACAAATTTCTGAGGGTCAGGAATTGAGGAGTGGATAAGGTGGGTGTTACGGAGTATCTCATAAGATTGCAGTCAAAATGTTAGCCAAGACTGCAGTCATTTGAAGCCTTGACGGAGACTGAAGGATCTACTTTCAGAAAGGCTCCCTCACATGGCCTTTGGCTGGAGAATTCAAGTTTCTTGCCAAGTGGACTCTCCGTAGGGATCCTTATGACATGGCAGGTAACTTCCCCCAGAGAAAAACCATTCAACAGAGAGAGCAAGGACAGATTCTCAGTGCTTTTTATGATCTTGTTTAATGCCCACTATCACGTCTGCTTTTTTATATTCCTTAGAAGCAAATTACTAACCCCAGCCCACACTCAAGGGGAGGGGAATTAGGTTCCACTCCTTGAAAGGAGGAGTACTGAAGAATTTGTGGACATCGTTTAAAATTGACATAGGGCTTCCCTGGTGGTGCAGTGGTTAAGAATCCACCTGCCAGTGCAGGGGATATGGGTTTGAGCCCTGGGCCGGGAAGATCCCACATGCCACGGAACAACTAAGCCCGTGCGCCACAACTTCTGAGCCTGCGCTCTAGAGCCTGCGAGCCTAGAGCCTGTGCTCCACAACAAGAGAAGCCACTGCAATGAGAAGTCCGCACCCCGCCACAAAGAGTAGCCCCCGCTTACCGCAACTGGAGAAAGCCCGCGCGCAGAAACAAAGACCCCATGCAGCCAAAAATAAATAAATAATTTAAAAAGAAATTGACACAGAAAAGGAAAGACACACATATTAAATTTGAGAAGATTCTGTTAAGTGTAGGCTATGAAGATAGAATGTGCAGGGTGTTTAATAGGAGAATTGTCCACATACAAATTGAAACAGATGAGATCACTTAGATATTAGCTTTTGGATTTAAATTTATTTTATTTCAGTAAATTTTAAAAACCACGCGGGCTTTCTCTAGTTGTGGCGAGCGGGTCTACTTTTCGTTGCAGTGCGTGGGCTTCTCGTTGAGGCGGCTTCTCGTTGCGGAGGCTTCTCCTTGCGGAGCACGGGCTCCAGGCGTGCGCAGGCTCAGTAGTTGTGGCTCGCGGGCTTAGTTGCTCCACGGCATGTGAGATCTTCCTGGACCAGGGCTTGAAACTGTGTATCCCACATTGGCAGGCAGATTCTTAACCACTGTGCCACCAGGGAAGCCCGAGCTTTTGTATTTAAAAAGTCAAAGAACTTTGAAAAATGAAATCAGATCAAGTGAATTAAACTTTAATTAACTGGACTTAATGTTTATGTAAAGCAGTTAAATAATAAATCGGTTTATATAATAAATACTACTGTAGTATTACTATATTTTCATGTTAATGGAATTTTAATATGATTGCTGTAGATTTCCAACTGATACCATTCAGCGCTCAAAATGGATCAGGGCTGTTAATCGTATGGACCCCAGAAGCAAAAAGATTTGGATTCCAGGACCAGGTGCTATGCTATGTTCCAAACACTTTCAAGAAAGTGACTTTGAGTCATATGGTATAAGAAGAAAGCTGAAAAAAGGAGCTGTGCCTTCTGTTTCTCTATACAAGGTATTTAAATCTAGGTGTAAACAAAATTAAATTTTACAGAGCCTTTACAAATCAAGACAGCTCACATTATAGCTAGATTTTACAGAGATAAACACAAAACCAAAAACCTAGGACTTAAAATAAATCCTATAATACACTTTAAATGCCTAGAAAATTAGTGGTTTTTTTTAATATATATGTAGTATTAGTAATTGTACTTTGGAGCTTTTTAAAAAATAAAAATAAAGCGTATACAGGACTTCCCTGTCGGCCCAGTTGTTAAGACTGCGCTTCCAATGCAGTGGGTGTGGGTTCCATCCCTGGTCGGGGAACTAAGATTCTGCATGCCATGTGGTGCAGCCAAAAAAAAAAATAAATAAAATGTATAAATGTAAACCATATGTCTAGATATACATAAGGTTACTAAACTGATCACAAAAATCAACTAGTAGATATAAACAGCTTTAGAATGCAGGCTTTTAAGTATGAGACAGTTTTCACAATACTTTGAAATTATCTACCCCCTCCTTTTTTTGGCTCTCCCCAAAAATGTTATTGATCTTGACCAAAAACATACCTAATTGTTAGCATTGATATAGAAAGAGGTATACGGAAAATAGAAGACTTTCTATGAGTCAGTCATCAGTATGGGTACAGTCTTATGTTTCTTTTGATTGCTTTTATTTTATCCTTTTACCCCTTAGCCACATGCTCATATATGACTCAATCACTGTCTGCAGTCTGCAAATAGTCATCCAACTGTTCTGTCCTTACTCTACCCTCACCTTCCTCTTACTCATTGGAGTCTCCTTATTTCAGTATTGTTTTACCTTATTCCCTCTTTCAAAAGAATATTGTTGGTATCAAATCCAAACTCACAAGTTCGAAGAGCTTTCTATTAATTGATTTGTGCATCTCTAACTGCCGTGAATTCTCTTTTTGAACCACATGTACTTACCCTCTGTATATATGATAAATTGACTTGCTTTTATGCTTTCGTTTAAAATCAATAATGGTTACAATTTATTGGGACCTACAATGGTCCAGGCACTGCACTAGGCGATTTACGTAAAGTATCTTATTGTATCCTTAAAACAACTCTGTATTATTATCCACATTTTATAAGTGAGAAGATAAAGAATTATAGATGTTAAGTCACAGCTAACAAGTGAGGGGAGCCAGGAGTCTTAATTCCAAAGCCCAAGCTCTGTCCTGTGCCTTCCTGTTTGTGCAAATAACTTTCCTGTCCCCTCCATTAAACCATGTTATTACTCCCTCAAAGAACAACTCAAGGGGCTTCCCTGGTGGTGCAGTGGTTGAGAATCTGCCTGCTAGTGCAGGGGACACGGGTTCGAGCCCTGGTCTGGGAGGATCCCACATGCCGCGGAGCAACTGGGCCTGTGAGCCACAACTGCTGAGTCTGCGTGTCTGGAGCCTGTGCTCCGCAACAAGAGAGGCCGTGATAGTGACAGGCTCGCACACCGCGATGAAGAGTGGCCCCCACTTGCCACAACTAGAGAAAGCCCTCGCACAGAAACGAAGACCCAACACAGCAAAAATAAGTTAATTAATAAACTCCTACCCCCAACATCTTCTTTAAAAAAAGAAAAAAAAAAAAAGAACAAGTCAAAACTCCTGTGAAACCTTCCCAAATTACCACCACCTTTCTCTAGTTACTTTAATCATTTCGGAAACTTTCAGCATCATGTTACTATTTCTGTAGAGAAGCCAAAAAAAAACAAAAACAAAAAAAACCAAAACTTGTTTACATTATCCCAGAGATCATATATTTTTAAAAAGTCAGAGATTATGACATTTTCTTTCATAACTAACTCTCCACAGCAACCAGGTGAGTGCTTTGTATTCAGTGGTATTTTTATAGATAGTCATTGTGTGATATTTTCTAAAATAAACTTCACTTTCTATTTGTGTCATAGGTTCTCCAAGGTGTACACCTTAAAGGTAAAGCAAGACAGAAAATCCTAAAACAGCCACTTCCTGATAATTCTCAAGAGGTTGCTACTGAGGACCATAACTACAGTCTAAAGAGACCTCTCACAATAGGAGCAGAGAAATTGGCTGAGGTGCAACAGATGCTACAAGTGTCCAGAAAAAGACTTGCTTCCGCAAAAAACTACAGGATGATCAAGAAGAGAAAGGGCTTACGATTAATTGATGCACTTGTTGAAGAGAAGCTACTTTCAGAAGAAACAGAGTGTCTGCTACGAGCACAATTTTCCGGTATCTTCCCTAATGATCTGTAATACTTACAATGTAGCTCTTAATTTTTCTGAAATATCATTACATGTTTATTTTGTTTTGCCAATGGAAATATGCTTTTAGCTGAGAAGTGAAAAGTCTCTAGCATAAGCAAGAAGAATGAAAAATAATCACCAAAATCCTTTTATGATTTTACAATTTTAAAAGTAATATGTTTGGGCTTCCCTGGTGGCGCAGTGGTTGAGAGTCCGCCTGCCCATGCAGGGGACGCGGGTTCGTGCCCTGGTCCGGGAAGATCCCACATGCCGCGGAGCGGCTGGGCCTGTGAGCCATGGCCGCTGAGCCTGCGCGTCCAGAGCCTGTGCTCCGCAACGGGAGAGGCCACAACAGTGAGAGGCCCGCGTACCACAAAAAAAAAAAAAAAAAGAAGGTAAAAGTAATATGTTTATTACAGGAGAAGCAAAGAAATGTATAAATAATAAAAATAACACATAATCCTACTACCCAGAAATGAGATCATATGGTTTATACCATATATTGTACTTTTCACTTTTTTTGTTTTTTTTTTTTAATAAATTTATTTATTTTTGGCTGTGTTGGGTCTTAGTTTCTGTGTGAGGGCTTTCTCTAGTTGCAGCGAGCGGGGGCCACTCTTCATCGCGGTGCGCAGGCCTCTCACTGTCGCGGCCTTCTCTTGTTGCAGAGCCCAGGCTCCAGACTCGCAGGCTCAGTAGCTGTGGCGCACAGGCTTAGTTGCTCTGCAGCATGTGGGATCTTCCCAGACCAGGGCTCGAACCCGTGTCCCCTGCATTGGCAAGCAGATTCTCAACCACTGCGCCACCAGGGAAGCCCTGTACTTTTCACTTTTTAAAAATATTTTTTAAATTTTTAAAAATATTTATTTGGGCTGCTCCGGGTCTTAGTTGCAGCACATGGGCTCCTCGTTGTGGCACTCAGGCTTCTCTAGTTGTGGCATGCGGGCTCTCTAATTGTGGTGCATGGGCTTAGTTGCCCTGTGGCATGTGGGATCTTAGTTCCCCAACCAGGGATCAAACCGGCATCCCCTGCATTGAAGGATGGATGCTTAACCACTGGACTACCAGGGAAGTCCCTACTTTTCACTTTTTATAATCACACACTTGTCACTGCAAATTCTTTGTAAACAATTTTAACTGCTAGATAATTTATCACTAAAGTCTTTTTTTGCAGTGAGTTGAACTAGATAATTTGCAAAATCCCTTTGAGTTTGAAAATTGTGTTAAGTCTCCAAATTTTTTTCTGTAATACTCTATAGAGTATATATATGTCCATTGAAAGACTACCTAGTCTTCTTTGTGAACCAGGATATTTGAAGAGGGGCAAAGTAAGAATTGCCAACTTACTCTCTGATGAAAGCAGCAGAGATTTTGGATTTGCATTCTGGTAAAAGAAGCATGTCCTTTTCTAGACAAGAGTAGGTATCTCCAATGGAAGAGAGTATTTTGTGTTTTTCCAAGAGGGGAATATAGGTTATAAATAGGGGTCTGCACCAGGAACAGAGGATTTTTTTTTTCTCTCAATGGTAGGGAAGATTGTTCATTCTGAATAGTTCCCTATCCCCCAAAATATTTCTTGTGTCTAATTTTCACTCTCAGATAAATGATGACTAGGGAACAAACTAAAACTAATAAATGTCCTCATAATCCAGAGACTTAATTTATCCATTTATTTCATTTTCTTCCCTGTTCCTCTAAAAATCTCCACTCAGGCTGCCAGTGAATAGTAAAACATAACGACTGAAGTTGACACATTTTTTGTCCCTCTTTCTAGTGAAATGATCCAAGATGAACAGGATAAATTGGTTAACAGTCTCTAAGATTGGATAGTAACCTCTGAACAAACTCAGTTAAAATGTAACTATTTGAATTTTGGTGCCTATCACATTTTATATCCAAATGCTATGGTCTATGCCTGAAAATGTTACTGTACACATTTTTCATCACAAAGAATAAATTTATTTTAACAGATTTTAAGTGGGAGTTGTATAACTGGAGAGAAACAGCTGAGTACTCCACAGAAATGAAGCAATTTGCGTGTACACTCTACTTGTGCAGTAGCAAAGTCTATGATTATGTAAGAAAGATTCTGAAACTGCCTCATTCTTCTATCCTCAGAACGTAAGTGAATTACATTTTAGATATTAAATAAAATAAACATTTTGTTCTTTCACTGTAGTTTATACATTAATGCTATTAGTATTCATACTCTCTTTTTGTCCACTTTCTCTTTTTAAAAACTTCTAGGTGGTATTTGCATGTTATCACAGTCGATATTTCACCCACAGAATGAAGACATATAGGCTGACAAATTTTTTTGCATCTTTCAGATGGTAGAGACACTCTGGGTGGTAAAATCTAAATCTTGAAATATTGGAATTTCTCAGACACTTCAGTAGTTTTAATATGTGACTAATCTAGAAAATCGAGAACAATTGATTGGTATCTAGGTTGATACCATTGGTTTGAGGCAAAGATCAAAAATCTGAATTTTTCCTAAGCACTGTAGTTGGTGCCAATGCAGGCTGTCCAGAGACCAGATTATGAAAAATAATTTTTTAGAATTTGTGGTCAAAATACATAGCTATATTTATATTCTCTTAGTGGGAAGCAAATAACAGTGACTTTTATAGTAATGTCTTATAAATTTAATACTCAATTTTTACTGTTTTTTCCATCACAGGATTTACAGATTCTTTTATTTTTATTTATTTACTTATTTGACTTAAATGACAGAAATGTATTATTGCCTCACAGTTCTGGAAGTTAGAAGTCCAAAATCAAGGTGCTGGCAGGGTTAGTTCCTTCCGAGGGCTGTGAAGTAAGGGTCTGTCCCATGCCTCTCTCCTTGGCTTGTAGATGGTGGTCCTTCTCCCTGTGTTTCTTCACATTGTCTTCCATTATCCATGTATATTTCTGTGTCCAAATTTCCTCTTTTTATGAGGACACAAGTCATGTTGGATTAGGGTGTGCCCTAATGACCTCATTTTAACTTGATTACCTCTGTAAAGACCCTATCTCCAAATAAGATCACACTCTGAGGTACTGGAGATTAGGACTATGATATATCTTTTTTGAGGGACACAAGTCAACCCATACCAGTCACTTTCCTGCTGCCCAAGCCTCCCATTACCCATAGACTTCTTCCTGTGGCTCACTGAGCTTCTGTGATGTGATGTGGCTCCTGCTGGACTCTGCGGCTCATCTCCTGCCTTTCTCCCTGCCCTCTTAGATTCCACATTCCTATTGTAAGGCATTTCTTGCTGCTTCCTTACCTTCGAGACTTACTAGTCCATCTGCCTGAAATGCCCATTCTCCCTGTTAGTCCTGGAGATTGGTCCTCACCCTTCAGGCTCAGATTAGATATTACATCCTTTCTGAAGCCTGGCCTGCCATTCTTCCGATTCTGGACTAGATACCCTCTTGCGCACACAATGTGGAACTGAATCTTAGTACTTAAAACTGTCTTCCTCGCTAGACTGTGAGCTGCCAAAGTATGAGGTCTGTGTCTGGTTCTTTGTTACACCTCCTGCCCTGGAGGGGTGCCTGGAACACAATGGTCTCTTGATAAGTATTTGTGGAATGAAAGGATGCCTGGATGGTTGTTTAGGATTTTGAACAGATGTAAAGAAGAATTGCATTGGACCTCAAATCGCTGTCTAAAGAGCAGCACTTCATTTAATCCACTGCTATTGGGGCAGAGGCTGCCCAGGAATGGCAGGAGCCTTCTCTCCTGGAAGGTGCTTCTTGGTTTCTTATTGCTTCAACTTTAAAACAAACTCATAGGGGCTCTGGACTGGAGAAACTCCTAGAGATCATGTAGACCAACCCCCTCTTTTTTTTTTTTTTTTTTTTTTTTTTTGGGGAATTTCATTCCTTTACATGTAGCTGTCCGGTTTTCCCAGCACCACTTATTTTTCTTTATTTTTTGCGGTACGCGGGCCTCTCACTGTTGTGGCCTCTCCTGTTGCAGAGCACACGCTCCGGATGCGCAGGCTCAGTGGCCATGGCTCACGGGCCCAGCTGCTGCGCGGCATGTGGGATCTTCCCAAATTGGGGCACGAACCCGTGTCCCCTGCATTGGCAGGCGGACTCTCAACCACTGCGCCACCAGGGAAGCCCCAACCCCCTCATTTTAAAGAAGGGGGAAACTGAGGCTTGGTGGGAGGAAGGACCTTGATTATTATGAGGGTTCTTTTTTTTCCCACTTGGGGGGAAACTTCTCTTCTTTTAAATTGAGATGTAATTGACACATAACATTATGTTAGTTTCAGGTATACAATGTAATTATGTGTTTGATATTTGCATTAGATATTTGTATATATTGCAAAATGACCACCAAGATAAGTCTAGTTAATATCCTTCACACACATAGTTACAAATTTTTTGTGTCTGTGATGAGAACTTTGAAGATCTACTCTCTTAGCAACTTTCAGATATAGGTACAGTATTATCAAGTATAGTCACCATGATGTACATCACATCCCCTTTAAAAAAAAAACATGAATGAGAATTTTCCTCCACACATACTATTAACATAATACTACTACTAACAAATTTAGAAATGAGGGAAAAAGGAGGAAAATCCATTAATTGTTCCTCTAGGTTATATTTAAACAATTACTATTAACATAGGGAATTTTCTTCCAGTCTTTTTTCTGTGCTTAGATTTACTAGTTTTTTACATAGTTATGATCTTGAATAGCTGCAGAATATCAGGTAGTCGTACCCTACTTAACTTTGGCATTCTCCAACTATTGGACATTTATATTGTTTTTATTTTTTCGTTGTAACTGCTGTTTTGTATATTGAGATGAACATTTGTGTATAGGCTGATTCACTCTCTTCCATATGTGATTTTACCATTTAGGCCAGATATTACACTTATTTATAAATGTCTACTTTCTGGTAAGCAGGGGACATTTTTATAGACACTATGTTGCTATCACTTCCACACGTTTTTTAGTCAAGTCTTCTCCTTTGCACTGGTTTTAAAGCATTAGTTACTGATTTTACACTATGGTTTATGTGAGACATTCCATACGACTTCTCATCTCCCCCCCACCCCGCCCCCCATGGTTTTCTTCCTTTCTATAGTTCTGCATCAACTCCTGAATTAAGTCTTCTCTGGTAATTCCAGCTCACACTGATCTTTTTTCTCTTCATGTCATTTTTCATTTTGTAACCTTTGCTGTGTCATTATTTTGATTTACAATTTTAGTACTCAAAGGGTTGCTTATTTCTTTGGATACTTTGTCTGAAACTAAGTTACCTTGTTTAATGTGATAGTAATACATGCTTAGTATAAAACATTGAAACAATATGTATGTATATAAATACCAGAAAGTGAAAAATATTTATAATACTTCCATTCCCCTAATCCCACAAAATAACCAGTTAGCAATTTGGTATGTATTCTCCCAGACTTTAAAAAAAAACTAGCCATCACCCAAATTTTGTTTTAATGGCCATCTATTATTCCAACATATTAGAAATACCTAGATTTTATACTGAGAAATCTGAATGGTCAAAAATTTTTATTTGATTACATTTCCCTTCATTTCCCCTGTTTATATCTATTTTCAACACATCTGTGCTTAAGTATTAGATGTCTAATCATATTGAATATTCATTTATTCAAGAAACATTTATTGATCATGAGCAGCCAGTGAGACAGGAGGAAAACCAGGAGATTGTGATGGCCTAGAAGCCAAGTGTAGAAAGTATCTCAAGGAGATAGTATTGCACTGTGTCAAATGCTGCTGGAGATCAAGTAAGATGAGGACAGTCAATTGACCATTGGATTTTGCAAGATGGAGACATCAGTGATGACCTTGATAAAAGCAGTTGCAAAAAAAAAAAAAAAAGCAGTTGCAGTACAGTGATGGAGAGATAAGCCTGGCTGAAGTGGAATCAAGAGATACTGGAAGGCAAAGAAGCAGAGACAGTGATTATGGACTCTCTCAAGGAGTTTTGCTGTGAAAGGAGAAGAGAAATGTGTCCGTAAGTGGAAGGAACATAAATGGAGGGGAGGATATTTGATGAGATAGCAGATGCTGCACCTTGTTTGCCTGCTCATGGGAGTGATCTAGTGCAGATAAGAAAATCAGTGATGCCCAACAGAAAGGATAACTGCAGGAGGGCAACATCCAACACTGCTGTGGAGGGAGGTCTGGCCTTAATTAGGAGCAGGGACAAATCATGCGTCGAAACAGGAAAAAGAGAGATACAGATGCAACAGGTTAACAGATTTGGTGGTAAGAAAATGAGTTTTTATCGAATTGCTTCTATTTTCTCAGTGACATGAAGTTAATAGCTAAGAGTTGGGGAAGGAAGCATTAGAAGTTTGGGAGAAAGGAGAAAATATGAATAGTTGTTTTTTCCCTCCATGAGAATGGAGAAACAATTGTATGGATGACAGACCAAGCCAGACTTACATTTTAAAAAACCCTTGATTCAGTTAGATAGGTACCTTACTCACTCATTTCTAACTACTATTTCTTCAGTTCTTAGCTGCTATCAGTCACCTCTCTAATTTTCTCTGTACTGAAGATGGATCCTTTTTCAGTTCTCCCTTGAATTCTTTATGTCCAGAACCTTCCCATGGCTCTGCTTCTTATAATTCCAGAGCTTTGGGTCTTTAAGGTAGTTTGTTTTCACAACTCCTTTGAAATAATGCCATAGCACCCTCAGCTTTCCTAATTATAATAGTGATACATTTAGTATGATCTTAGTAGATTTTTTCTGTTTCTAATTTAATTTTCTATTTTGGTATTCATTGCAGTTTAGTAAATTAGCTCCCTGTATAGGTGAGTTGACGTGAGAGCTTCAGAAATAACCAAGACAGTGGGAGGAGCTAATAGTCTTAAAGAAGAACACCCAGCTCAGCGTTATGGCTCTTCAGCACAATATTTTTCCTAAGCAGAGCTTTAAGCTACCCAAGTGACTCCCTATAATTATTCCATAACTAAGCTAATGTTTAATTTAAAATATATTGATGAGTATGTCAATTATAATTGGTATGAACTGTCTGAAGGACAATTTGGGAATGTGAATTATATTTAAATTGACTCAATTATGTGTACCTGCGGCCCAAAACTTCTTTAAAAGTTGAGTTCATTTATTCTAATACATGCATAAGTAAATTTACCCCTGCATCCTACTCCTAGGAATTGCATAAATGACATAGATATGTATAAGTGTATGTGTGCCCACAAACACACATTGTGTTGCTCTTTGTATTGTTTAAAAATTAGAAACAACCTAAGTGTCCTTCAGTACAGGTTGGTTCAATTATTTATGCTTTAGTTTTACTGTGTGTACACTTAAAATATTGCTGTAGGTCAGTAGTTAAGAACATGCAAAAGTATGTCTATAACATTACTATAGTAAAGAAAAATAGGTTCAGTATAATTTTTGAAAATTATATCTAGTTATGTATACATAAAGAGATCTGGAAGAATGTCCCTGAAATATTAAGTGATTTTAAAAAAATATCTATTTATTTATTTATTGGAGTGTAGCTGATTTACAGTGCTATATTGTTTCAGGTGTACAGGAAGGTGATTTAGATATACATATATATATTCTTTTTGGGATTCTTTTCCATTTTCAGTTATTACAAGATATTGAATATAGTTCCCTGTGCTATACAATAGGCCCTTGTTGTTTCTCTATTTTATATATAGTGGTGTGTATCTGCTAATCCCAAATTCCTAATTTATCCCTCCAGGCCCCCACCCCGTGCCACCCCTTTGGTAACCATGCGTTTGTTTTCTATGTCTTTGAGTCTATTTTTGTTTTGTAAATAAGTTCATGTATTAACAGTGATTTTTACTTTTTTGCACTTTTCTATATTCTTTCAGTTTTTTAAAAAATGGATGTGTTATTTTATACAATCAGAAAGTGTTTTTTCATTTTGAGTGGGGGAAAAAAGTTGGTTTGAGAGAGAAATCAGTCACTTCCCTACAACACTAAAAACTTGGTTTGAGTGTTTCTACTCTCAGTTTTAAAAACTTAAAAAGAAAAAATCAACAAGTCCACATATTTTTCTGCCTGAGAAACGTCATTCTAGTAGTTGTGGACATTAAGATACCATTTAATTTTCATTTAAAAAGCAAGCTCACCGGAACATAAGCTTTTTAAACCTATTTAAACTAGAACTTTTACCTTGAAGCATTAAGTAGTTTCATTAGATACTTACTGCACATGTAACACATTTAGCATCTTTAGTGTTCATTTGAGAATCCTACTGCAAAAGAATAAATTTTAAACAACTGATTAAAATTTGGTGACACACTTGAAAAGGCTTTTCAACGTACTAGTGGGCTGTAGCACCCTGCTGGAGAGCCACTATTCTGTTTTCTCATTGTCTTATTATTTTGCCCTGTTTTTAAGTATAAACAACTGATTAATACTTCTGTCTCCTAAATAGTCAGAGTATGTCTTCTGCATTCTGTAACTGTGTTTTTCAGATCTGTTAGTGCATCTTGAAATCAATTTAGTGGGTCATAAGTGGCATTTAAATTTTGTATATACATTTATATACACACGTATATTTGTACCTGGCATATAGTAAGGGTAAATTCTGCTCATGAAACTTCTTGGTTGCAGCAAAATATTTGGAAAGCCCTGTCCTGAAATACTTCTGGAAGTACATTAAAATTTCAATTAAATAGAGATGGCTGTCCAGGAAGAAACCTTGGCAGCCTGGAATATAGCCCCAAAATCAGAAATTCAACCTTAAAAAAAAAAGTCATTTGAGTTATAAAAGTAAACTTCAGTGAAGATGAACACTTCAGTCTACCTCAGAATCCATTTAGTCTTATTTTAGACAATTATTAAACTTGGCTACTTCCTTTCCTGATCTATAACAAATTAGAAAGTGTAAATTAGAACTGAGTGAAAAGAATTCTGTTAGTGACAGACACTAACAGAAATAGAAAAGAATAATCAGCAGTTTGGGAAGATCAAAAAAATACTATGAAAGAACTCCTAAGATAAAGATAATAGTGTAGGCACTTTGGATAGGAGCAAACAGATGCAGACACTCTATTGCCCCAAAGGGCATAATTCGAAGAGCAGTGAGAAAAAGCACTGAACAAGGGCCTCAGGAAAGCTGGTTTTCACATTTGTGCATGACTAGCAGCACAACATGGGCCAGGCAACTTAACCTCTCCCTCTTCCTCCCAGTTTCCTCATCTATAAAATGGGGTAGATGTACTAGCTGTTCTCAGTTTCCTTCCCCCTCAACAGTTTTCTCATCTCAGTGAATGTACAGGTAAGACTGGTTTATGATCTAAATTACAAACACATCAATGAGAACAAACTGGGTAATTGATTTTTATTAAGAAGTGAGTAAGAAGTTAAAAATGTTGTGGTATGTTTGCATCTTCAGTTGCTATTCTGTGTTTCTAAGTTTCTCTATTATCTATTTTATCAGAACTACGAATATATGCTTGAAATGTTGATAGAATTTGGCTACTATACTTGGCTTTATTTCAACAGGGATTTGAGGCTACTTTAGTAGAAAATGTCATTTAAGGCATTTTCCCTTTTTTAATTTCTTCATTTGTGTTTTATGTTTTTCATTTTTTACATTTTCTAGATGGCTGTCCAAATGCAAACCCGGTCCAGGTTTCAGCAGCAACGTTTTTTCTTTTCTTCAACGAAAAGTAGAGAATGGAGACCAGCTATATCAATATTGTTCACTGATAATAAAAGGTATATCTCTCAAGCAACAACTTCAGTGGGACCCCAGCAGTCACCATTTGCTAGGGTTTATGGACTTTGGTCTTGGCAAACTTGATGCTGATGAAACACCACTTGCCTCAGAGACTATTTTGCTCATGGCAGTGGGTATTTCTGGTCACTGGAGGACACCTCTTGGTTATTTTTTTGTAAACAGGGCGTCTGGATATTTGCAAGCTCAGCTACTTCGTCTGACGATTGGCAAACTGAGTGACATAGGGATCACAGTTCTAGCTGTCACGTCTGATGCTACAGCTCACAGTGTTCAGATGGCAAAAGCATTGGGGATACATCTTGATGGAGACAACATGAAGTGTACATTTCAGCATCCTTCATCTTCTAGTCAACAGATTGCATACTTCTTTGATTCTTGCCACTTGCTTAGATTAATAAGAAATGCATTTCAGAATTTTCAAAGCATTCAGTTCATTAATGGCACAGCACACTGGCAGCACCTTGTGGGGTTAGCAGCACTAGAGGAACAGGAATTATCAAATATGGAGAGAATCCCAAGAAAACTTGCAAATCTGAAGAACCACGTACTAAAAACGAATTGTGCTGCCCAACTCTTCAGTGAGAGCGTGGCCAGCGCGTTAGAATGTTTGCTGTCATTAGGCCTGCCTCCTTTTCAAAACTGTATTGGTACCATCCAGTTCTTACGCTTAATTAACAATCTGTTTGACATTTTTAATAGTAGGAACTATTATGGAAAGGGATTTAAAGGACCTCTATTACCCGAAACTTTTAATAAAATCAACCATGTGTTAATTGAAGCCAAGACTATTTTTGTTACATTATCTGACATTAGCAATAATCAAATAATTAAAGGTAAGCGAAAACTGGGATTCCTGGGATTTTTGCTTAATGCTGAGAGCTTAAAATGGCTCTACCAAAATTACGTTTCCCCAAAAGTCATGCCTTTTCCATATCTTCTGACTTACAAATTCAGTCAAGATCATCTGGAATTATTTCTAAAGATGCTTAGACAGGTATTGGTAACCAGTTCTAACCCCACCTGCATGGCATTCCAGAAAGCTTACCATAATTTGGAGACCAGATACAGATTACAAGATGAGGTTTTTCTAGGTGAAGTAAGCATCCTTGACATTTCAGTTGCTCGAAGGACGGACTTGGCCCTTTGGACAGTTCAGCGTCAGTATGGTATCAGCGTTATAAAGACTCTTTTTCGCAAAGAGGATATTTGCCAAGACTGGTCTGACTGTTTGCTAAGTGAGGCACTACTAGACCTGTCAGATCATAGGCAAAATCTTACCTGTTGTGCTGGTTATATTGCAAATAAGTTATCAGCTCTTTTAACATGTGAGGACTGCATCAGTGCACTATATGCATCAGATCTCAAATCCTCTAAAATTGGATCACTGTTATGTGTTAAAAAGGAAAATGGCTTGCATTTCCCTTCAGAAAGTTTGTGCCGAGTCATAGATATTTGTGAGCGAGTTGTAAGAACCCATTCGAGGATGGCAGTTTATGAACTACTACTTCCTAAACAGAAGGAATTTTATCTTCAGCAAAAAATATTACATGAGCTTTCCGGGCATATTTATCTTTTTGTAGAGTTAGATAAGCATCTCTTTGATGGAGAAGTGTGTGCCATCAATCACTTTGTAAAGTTACTAAAGGACATAATAATCTGTTTCTTAAAGGTCAGAGCTAAAGGTGTAACTCAGTACCCTTTAAAACACCATTCAGAAAGAACTGAAACGAAAACTTTGTCAAGGAAACACTGGTCATCTTTACAGAATTACAAATGTTCAAGTTTTGCTAATACCAATAAATACAGGCATTTGCTAAGGAACGACGGCTGTCTGTTCAAATGAAGGACCTAAAATATATTAAAATTTTTATTAAAAATGGTCAACATTTACTTTAAAATTCAACTTACTATATTTTACAAATTGACCATTCTGCAGAGTGGACAAGTTTGTGGTTCCGACTTAGGAATTTCTATCATGCGTATTATCAGATCTGCTCGGACTTTGGTGGAGCTTGCAAGCATTTCAGAGTTACCCAAAATGTAGAAAGCAGTAAGTCAGTCAGTAGGAACAGACTAGCCAACAGGTGCTGTCTTTGAATTTACTGTTATACGACTGAGTAATCTGACTGGACATACTTCGAAAACAAGGGAGAATAATGACGAGGAGTCACCAAAACATCGACCCTTTTTATAAAGACTACATTCCCTAAAAGAGCTTTGGTTTTCAGCTCTTAAGAATGTTAACACTAAAAAAAAAAAAAATAGAATGCCTATCAAACCTTGAATATAATCTTTACTTACACATGAAAATTAGGCTAAATTAAACATCAAACACCACAACCATCAAAATCCTTTTGCTGGGGTACCCTAAAATAGAAATCATTATGCTTTATCAGGCAGAAGATAAACACGAGCCATGAGATGATTCCTTGTGCTGCAACCAAGCTGGGAAATGTTGTCTGGGGAATACATAGGAGATGTAATCTTCACAGTCCATTGTCTCTGGACTTCAAAATACTACTTTCAAGTAATAAAATAGAGTGGATACTTACTTGACTCCTGTTGGAGGAGCGCGGTGCTCATCAGAGAATGAAAAGAAGCCCTTATTTCAACTTCTCTTTCTGAAGAGGAAAATAATGAAACATATTTTCAGTGTTGAATAATGGCATTTCGTACCATGTGATTAATAAATTGGAAAAAGATGGTCAGTTGAGTCAATGAGAGTGAACAAATTTGTCTTAATTACATAGAGTTTTTTCAGAAATTTAGCTTAAATAATCTGAAGACGGAAACATACTAAGAACAATATTCTCCATTCTCTAATACCCAGATCTGAAATGATAAATATAAAAACATTTGTTTCACAAATGGGAGTATTTTAATGGAAAAAGAAGAAACAAGCACATTTTTCACCTGTGTATGTAAAATATCTACTCTTATTGTCATTGAGTGAATGTTCACAAAGTACAGTTAATATGAAAACTTAAAGTTGTAAAAGACTAATGAGTAGGTGAAAGTTTAGTTTTATTTGTTGAAATTCCCCTTAAATAGTATATTTTGATATATTTCTGCTGGTTCTACCTCAAACAAAGGCTTCAATTCTGAAATGTAACCAGAGTTGTACTGTACTACATTTTATATGGGGCTATTGCTGAGAAGTCTAAATATCGTGGTTTTTGTTTTGTTTGCAATAGAATGAGTTTAGATGCACTGGGATAAATCTTATTTAAAGGAAGCCTGTTTATAGATCACCACCTTTATCTTATTGCTTATATGAATCCAAGTTTTGTACTTGATCTTTACTTAAAATTAGGTTCATATCTGTAGCGTCTTATGTTCTTTGCTGTTACATTTCACTCACGTCCTATATATTCTGTAATTTCTTAAAATAGTGTTTTGCGCTGTTTAAGTGCTGGGTAAATTGGACAAATGTTGAAGACAAGAATCTTTCCATCACTGCCATTAGCACAGTTAATTGCTCTTGCCCTAGTGAAGTGGTACAAGTGTGATGTCAGATTTACTTGATATGCTTGACAGTGAAATTTTTTAAATAAATTATTTGTTCATATTTGATTAGGGTAATTTAGTTTACAGTTTCTACTCAGCACCCTTGTTCTTTTTTTTTTTTCCCCCTTCGGAGAAAACAAACATTCCTTTCAGAAATTTATTCTTCTTACTTTCAACAAATAGTGCTGGATATGCACATGCAAAGATGTTAACTCTAAATGGAACAAAGACCCAAATGTAAGAAGTACAACTGTAAAACTCTTAGAATAAAATAGAGTATATCTTGGAGACTTGGATTAGGCAATAGTTTCTTAGATATGACACCAAAAGCACAAGCAAAACAAAATAAATTGTAGTGCAGCAAAATTAAAAACTTATGCTTCAAAGGACACCATCAAGAAAGTGAAAGACAACACACAGAAAATGTTTGCAAATCATATATGTGATAAAGGACTTGTATCTAGAGTATACAAAGAACAATAATAAAGGACAAATAACCCTATTTTTTAAATGGGTAAAAAATATGAATAGTTATTCTTCAAAGGAGATACACAAATGGCCTGTAATACATGAGTATGTGCTCAACAAAATTAGCCGTCTGGGAAATGCAAAACAAAACCACAGTGAGATGTCACATCACACCCACTAGGATGGCTTTATTAATAAAAACGACAGGTAACAAGTGTTGGCAAGAATGTCGATAAACTGGAACCCTCATACAATGTTGGTGGGAATGCACACTTTGGAAAACAGCCTGGCAGTTCTTCAAAAGGTTAGTTAAATGTAGAATTGCCATGTGACCCAGCAGTTCTACCAATGGGCATACACCCAAGAGAAATGTACAAATTTCATAGCAGCATTATAATAGCTAAAAAATGTCCAACTGATGAATGGGTAAATAAAAAATGTGTTGTACCCATACAGTGGGTCACATGGTAAGTGTATGTTTTACTTTATAACACACTGCCTGAACTGTTTTTTTTTTGCAAAGTGATGTACCACCATGCAGTACTTCAACCAGTTATGTATGAAAAGTTCTAGTTCTTCTGCTTCCTCCCTAGCTCTTGGTATTGTCAGGGTTTTGTTTTGAATTAGCCATTCTAATGGGTGTGCAGTGATATGTCACTGTGGCTTTCAGTTCCATTTTTCTAATGACTAATGATGCTGAACATCTTTTCATAGGCTCATGTGCCATTCACAGTCTTAGGTGAAATGTCTGTTCAAGTCTCTTCCCCATATTTTAAGGAAGGTTGGTTGTTTTCTTATTGAATGTTAGTTATATATTCTGGATACAAGTGCATTAATCAAATGAGTCCTGCAAATACCTTCTCCCAGTCTGTGGCTTTTTATTTTTACTGAGGTGTAGTTGATGTACAGTATTAGTTTCAGGTGTACAACATAGTGGTTCACAATTTTTAAAGGTTATAATGTGGCTTTTACTTTTTCAGTGTTTTGAAGAACAGACATTAATTTTGATAAGTCTAATTTATTGACTTTTTTCTTTTAGGGATCATACTTCTTAGTTTCGTCTAAACCAAGGTCACAGATTTTTCTTCCTATGTTTTCTTGTAGATATTTTGCAGTTTTAGGTTTTGCATTTAGGTTATGATCTATTTTCAGTTGATTTTGGTGTGTGGTATAAGTTCATATTTTCACATATTGATGGTATCCCAGCACCATTTGTTAAAGGGCTATCCTTTTCCAGTGAATTATCTTTGATCCCTTGTCAAAAATTGACCACATAAATATGAATCTATTTCTGGGCTCTCTATTCTGTTCCCTTGATCCATGGATCTTTCATCAATACCACGTTATCTTGATTAGCCTTATATAAGTCTTGAAGTCAGGTAGGAATCCTCAAACTTTGTTCTTTTTTTTTTTTTTTTTTTTTTTTTTTTGCGGTCCCCAGGCCTCTCACTGTTGTGGCCCCTCCCATTGCGGAGCACAGGCTCCGGACGCGCAGGCTCAGCGGCCATGGCTCACGGGCCCAGCTGCTCTGCAGCATGTGGGATCTTCCCGGACCGGGGCACGAACCCGTGTCCCCTGCATCGGCAGGCGGACTCTCAACCACTGCGCCACCAGGGAAGCCCAAACTTTGTTCTTTCTAAAAAAATGTTTGGCTATTCTAGTACCTTTCCATATAAATTTTATAATCAGCTTGTTTTTACAAAAATTCCTGCTGGGATTTTGACTGGAGTTACATTGAATCTATAGATTAATTTGGGGAGAAATGATATCTTAATAACATTTAATGTTCCAATCCATGAATATGATAATATGTATATATTTTTCAAGGTCGTCTTTGATTTTTTTAAATCAGTTTTTCTACATTTCACATACAGATCTTACACATATTTTTGTACATTTCATGTTTTGTGGTGCTACTATAAATGCTAATTTTAGAATTTCAGTTTCTAAGTGTTCATTGCTACTACATAGAAATACACTTTTGCATACTAATGTTGCTAAACCCACTTATTAGTTCTGGTACCTTTTTATTAAGATCCTTTGACTTTCCTATATAGGCAATCACATCACACCATCCACAGATAGATACTGTCATATTTATTCATTCCCAATCTATAATTTTTGTTTAAAAAAAAATTTATTGTACAGTGACCTCAGACACAACGTTTTAGAGGAGGGTTTTGTTCCCAATCTTAGGGGGAAGCATTCAGTCTTCACTATTCATATGATGTTAGCTGTAGGCTTTTTTGGTTGAGGATCCCTTCTATTCCTAATTTGCTTTAGAGTTTTTTTTTTTTTTTAATCATAAATGGGTGTCGAATTTTGTCAGAGGATTTTCTGCACCTTTTTGGAAAAAAAACTTTTTGAGATACAATTTACATACCACAGTATTCACCCTTTTAAAGCATATAATCTAGTAGTACTTGGTATATTCAAAAGGTGGTTTTCTGCAATTTTTGAGATGGTCATGTAGTTTTTGTTTTGTATGCTGACACACTGAACTACATGGATTTCTTTGAATGTTGGGTCAACTTTTTATTTCTGGGATAAACCCAACCTAGTCATGATTTTTTTTTTTTTTTTTTTACATATTGCCAGATTTCATTTACTAATATACTAAACTACAGAGTTACATTAAAGTCTGTGGCTTTAAACATTACCCTGCATATACCCTTATGGCTTTTGAATAAACTAAACATGCCTTAAATGCTTTCATAAGACAATTGTTAAACAAAATTTTAATTAAAGCCTTTATATCTTAACATCTTATAAAATCACTTGGATTATAAAAAGCTCACATTTGGTCTATAGGTAAGGACAAAATGTGCATTAAAGAAGCCCTAACAAGGAAAAAAAAAGTCCTAAGTTATTTACATAATGAAAAATAACTACAATAGTCAAGGCTTTCTAGCTGGTTGGCTTCCCTCTCCTTTGGGCTGCTGCTCCAGAATTCCTTTATAAAACACATAAGGGATGCAATACGATCACAGGGCTGGAGGTCCTGGTTTGAAGCTGCATTTACATAAGAAGCATTCATTTTCTTAGTTATTTGTGTTATAAAACAATAAAAATAGAAAACTTTTCTAAAGGTATTTTTATTCACATTTTACATAAGACTGAGAAAATGTCAGTTGTCCATATCAAAGAATGGGGAAGCCAAAACAGTAGTCTCTCCCACAAGGTGACTGCTCCGCTTTTTTTTTTTACCTGTAACATTAAGTTTCTGTCTCCCATAATAGTCCAGAGGTAAGACCTACAGGTTGCTTTTAGTTCTTGAGAGAAAAGGAAATTAAGAAAGGTGCTCATCATAAGAACATCAAACAGTAAGAGAAAAGTTTCTGCCCTTAAAAGAAACAGTGGAAAAAAGACAAGACATATTCTCATTTCAAAGCAATTTATACTTAATAACTGGGCAAAATGATAGATTTATTTTTTAGTTGTGTGCTTTCAGAAGTAATGTCAAATTTACTTAATATCAGATATTTAAAAAGGTTTCTTGCATCTTAAATGGTTAAAAGTGGTGTTATTAAAGAAAAAATGCAAACCCTTTTTTTACAGAATAGTATAAATGTTTATTTTCTGTATGATTTACTTTGCTGTCCTGTTTTTACAATATAGAAAAGTGTATTCTTTGAATAGCTCTAGTAAATATAAATTTAATCTTTCTACTTTGGGATGTAAATAGAGCTAAAAAATTATATACCCAACCCTCCCCAAATAGTCTTTTAAAATTGTTGAATTAATGTGGATATTAATCTTGTTCAGCAATTTGATGCAAATGCCTAAATACAAAAAGTTGTTTAGTAAGTACTACACAGGAAGGAAAAGTCTTAATACTTTAGATAGCTTCCTGAAAATCAGAAAAACTAGTAGCATTTGATTGCACCTTCAAATTTTTACAAGCAAAACATTCTCAAGCAATGCCATCATACATAATCTACAACTGTAATCCAAATTTCACAAACATTTTATGCACACTGTATATAAATACACATCACAAAGGTGCAATTAGAATTAAACACAGAATATATACAGAATGAACAAAGTTTAGGTTTAGACAAAAAAGGTACTGTAATCTTTTGAAAAATAACTTGATTAGATATTATTTTATCCTCTTACACTAGTTTACATTTTTACAAATTTTAATTAAACATACTAGATTGAGGTGCTAAGAATGTTTGCACTATCTACATTTAAAGTTACTGCACTGTAATTTTATAAATCCAAAGTTTAAAAGGAAGATGCTTAATGAATAACGGAATCTTTTTTGGATTACTTAATTTCTATTGCCTATATCTTGCATGTTCATATGAACATATATACACACTTAATACATACAACTATAGATTCCTTGTAGGAAATGTAATAATCATATACTACTAATTACTGAGGATTAAGGTACCTAGCAAAATGCCTGAATTCCAACATGGTTTTTTCTCATCATAAAATCCAGAGTCCTATTATAACAGGCTCTTAAATTCATAAAGCTTTTGAATTCTGAATTACTGAAAATGATTTAGGTTATCTTAGTAATTATATGAAAACACTCATACCTTTAGCTAACCAAATCACTGGCTAAAAATAATGCCATAATAAGCTTCCCTTATAAAAAGAAATCCCACTACAATTTTGAAAGCTTTGTTAGGAGGCCCCTTTCAGTAAATCAAGTAAGAGTCATAGATTGGTTTGAAACATCTTAGTTCAAAAGTCTAGAAAAAGAACTGTTTGTATAGATGAAAACTCCTTCTCTAAATTCATCTCTTAGAGCTTCAATATTCTTTATTTCTCCATCCAAGCCAAATTTGTTAACTGGTAATTATGTAAGGTTCTATTTTATCACTACATAATCATAATGTTTACTTCTATTCATATGCACCGCTCATTTTAATAGTACCCCTTAATCACTGACAGTTTATTATTTCAAATACATACCGCCTCCTTGAAAGAAAATGGAAACATCCCAGAGCATTTCTTAGTCACTTCTTATTATAGAAACAAATTGTCTGCCCTTTGAGAATTATTTTCTGTCTGTTAACACTTTATATGTTTTTAAAAAAAACAAAATAACTTTTTAAAAGTGTGCCCTACAGAGTACTTCCCCTTCTGACAATTCCCAAAGTGACAACAGGATATATTCCAGAATCCACCCTAAAATGTTGATTTTTCTTAAAAAGATAGTGCTTTTCTAAACACAAAATGTCATTTGAATATGTTTCATAAGACTTCGTTTATGTAGACATAATATCTGCTTATTCTAGATCTAGTACCAAAGAATGACCGGGTAATACCAGTGCTTCTTTGGCTTTTTCTACTGGAACAAAGTCATACAACGCCATACATTATAAATTATATAATAGTAATTTATAAATGTTCTTTGTCAATAGAATCAGAAGGACAGAACATCTAGTTCTTAAGAAACCCAAGCAAATTAAAAATCCATATAATACAATAAAGAAAAATTCAATTTAGAAGGGGCATAAGCAGATTTAACTAAGATTTAAAATGTAATTTCCTCGTTTAAAATTTCTCCTCTTTCAATATTATAATTTCAGGTCTCACAAGACTGAATTAACAATACAATAATTGTTAAACTATCTTCCAGAAAAGCAAGTGTCCCTGCACCTTCAATTTTCTGTACAGTTCGATTTATCAGTCTTTTGTGCAAGAGTTAGCAATTCATGGCACAAGGGTCACTTTTTGCTTTTCCTGCAGAGTTGATGACGCTCATCAAACATCGCCCGAATTCCTCAAGTATCATCCGTTCAGCTGCTGCCTTTGATTTCCCCTTCTTGTCTGCCTGCTCTGCCTGGGCAAGAAGGCAATTACACGTGGCTTCAGCTACTTCCTTAGTGACAAACGTAAATGGCAATCTGAAATGATTTTTAAGAAAGAGAGAGATGATGATGGTGTTGAATAACAGCAAGAGTGGCTGACATTCTTTCACCTAGAAATCTCTGTCGACATTTTCACGATTCAGCAAGCACACTGAACATCACAGTATGTACGATGAACAAAAGCACATCCCAGAGAGTTTTTAAAAACTTAGACCTGGGCTTCCCTGGTGGTGCAGCAGTTAAGAATCCGCCTGCCAAGGCAGGGGACACGGGTTCGTGCCCCGGTCCGGGAAGATTCCACATGCCGTGGAGCGGCTAGGCCCATGAGCCATGGCCGCTGAGCCTGCGCGTCTGGAGCCTGTGCTCCGCAACGGGAGAGGCCACAACAGTGAGAGGCCCGCGTACCGCAAAAAAAATAAAATAAAATAAAAAAATAAGAAAATTATATATAACGTTTTACGTAAAATACATATAACCTAGACAAAGTTACCTGGTTAACTGAAACGTAACTCTACATGTTAACTGGATACTGCTATAACAAAAGTCCTCCTGATTCATGTATATAAGCTCTGAGTGCAGTTTTTGTTTTATTTACTGTTGTTTCTGCACTGCCTACAACAGTGCCTGACACAGAGACACCCCATGAATATTTGCTGAATGAATGAATAATATTGGAAATTGAAAGCACTATCTCCTGGACAACATGGAAAATAAAGCACTTTCCCATAGTCCCATATAATGTTTGTAAAAAAAAAAAAGCGCACCAAAATTTTGCATTATTCCATGATATCAAAAACGAAACAACAGGGACACCAGATGCTGTTCTGTACATGGAGTTTCATTCATAAAGACCTGAACTATTGAGTATTAAAGCAGAGGAATCCATCCCGAGGCTAGCTATATGTAGCCAAGTCGTAGAGCCTAAGAAACAAAACCGGGTAACCTAATCTAACCAGTAACTCAACAATCTGTAAGTAAGCAGTCACTGATAGAAGGAAACTGCAAAACAAAATGAATGAAGTCTGGGACTTCCCTGGTGGCGCAGTGGTTAAGAATCTGCCTGCCAATGCTAGGGGACAAGGGTTCGATCCCTGGTCCGGGAAGATCCCACATGCCGCGGAGCAGCTAAGCCCAAGAGCCACAACTACTGAGCCCACGTGCCTAGAGCCCGTGCTCTGCAACAAAGAGAAGCCACCACCATGAGAAGCCCGCGACGCAACAAAGAGTAGCCCCCGCTCGCCGCAACTGGAGAAAGCCTGTGCGCAGCAACAAAGACCCAACGCAGCCAAAAATAAATAAATAAATAAATTTTAAAACAAGAACAACAACAAAATGAATGAAGTCTGAACTTAAGGCCCACTATGACAAGATAGGGTGACAGGATTTAGGCTGCTACACATTTGTATAGAAATCTTTAAAATATAAAAAGCATTTTAAATTAGAAAATATAATATTAAAATATTACAATAAAGTTAATATTACAATAATATTGAAAAAGTAATTAATAGTGTATAACAGTAGCACTCATTATATAGTATTTGGAAACTATAGGAAAGAAAATGGAAAAAAAAATCAAATTTTTGCCACTCAAAGGCAAAAGCTTGTTAATACGCTAGTAGGACTTCTTTAATACAGTTTTCTTATACTTAGTTTTGATAACAGTGCATAATTTTGTGTTCTTTCACACTTCATAATAACAGATATCTTCCCAAGTTGAAAAATTAATTGTAAATATTTTAGTGTAGCAATATCTTTAATCTCCTCATAGAGATTAGACCTAATAACCTAAGGTTTACTGAAAGCGGATGACCAGAAAGGACCCTTTGTGATACCCCTCATTAAGGTGTCTGTCCATTTCCACTTCATTCAATCAAGAACTTTTTGCTGATTATACTCATTACAAGAAAGAGTTCTTTAGAACTAATATCTGAAATATTTTGTACAAAAGCCTTACTTTTATAAGTTTTATAAGTTGGATCTTATTTCAACTTCGGCATTTTAAATGAAATACCATTTTCAAGGCTCATTCCATTTAATAATTCCTCAGATTAACCTCTAACAAACTCTCTAATACAAATTCAAGTCAGCATGCTATGTTGCTGCCTATGCCTATAGCATTGCCCTGCCTATGCTTGGCAGGGCAATGGACCCTGCCAAGCTGTGCTTTACTCCTCAGAGCCACGTGAAAAGGGTGATGTGAAGGATAAGAAAACCGAGGTAAGGCCCAGAGAGGTGAAGCGCTTGGCAAAATCACAAATTACAACAGAGCACAGACAGGATTTAAACTCAGGTCAGCCTGACTGTAAAGCTCCAGCTTTCCTACTCCAGAGCTCAGCAGTCTAGGGAAATAAGGAGGTACAATAACACAGTGTGTGACAGGCTCTCCAACAGGGTGGGGAAAGTGCCACATGGGCACGGGAAGGTAAGAAGATAAGAATCTGAAAAAATGTGAATAACAACACAACCAGTAAGAGGTATAAAAATTTTGGTTTTCTTCAAGGTTTGTCAAATTATTCAAATTTTTGTCAAATTATTCAAATTTCCCTCATCTTAGTAGGGAGAAATCCAATTAAATTAAGCACAGTGACCTAATACACTACCGTGCATTTTAGAACTGTACGATATATCTGACAGTGATTTTTCTGTTACTTTTAAATTCCTTTACAAGTAATTAAAGATAGAAAATGCAAAAGTCAGGTGTGCAACAACCAAAAAGTATGAGCCCAATTTTGCCCCAAAAAAGAAACTTCACCAAAAATGAATATAACATACTATAAAAAGATATTCAAATATTGACTTACTTTCCTCCTCCGCTATTCAAAGCTGGTGTTGGCCTAGTAAGCAAGTCCGAAATCTGAGAGGATAACTTAGTCTTTGCTGCTGTTTGTTGCTGTACCCTTACTTCGGCTGCATCTGCCAAGTGCATCAATGTCTTTCTTTCTGGGCTTTCTTCAAAATTCTTACAGCCAATACATTTGCATATTGAGGAACACATTATTTTCGCCTAAAAGATTTACAAAAGAAAAGCTTCCAAATCAAAACCAAAAGACATCACTATAGTAGACTCCACAATCAAGTCAACAGGTGACAGAGTTAGCTGGTCAACTGACATAGATAAAATGGAAACATCTCTTGTGACAAACACCAAAGGGGCCAGCTATGCATGTGCATAGGTCCAGTATTCTTGGCCACTCCGAAAGTGGCTATACTATGTTTGTTTGAGGCCTTCCACGCCAATTTTCCCCCACTATAGATTTTCCTCCTGATATGAATAACAAATGTTCTTTTATTAAAAAATGAGTGATACAATATTCCAAAAAAAGGGTCATCCAGAATCCAGCCACCTCAATCAAATCACCATTAACATGTTGGTGACCTCCCACATATGCAAACACACACACAGTATCATATCAAAGGAATTTCACAGACACTATTTTTATTATGAATACCTCCCCCTCCCTAAATAAATCCCCTGTCCAGAGTCCCCAAACCCTTCAACAGTCCGTATTAAACCAGTGTGTCCTTTCATGTAAAGATATATAAACTATATGTATATTTATGAAAAACACAGGCTTTATGTACATATATTAACTCACCAATACAGAAGTCTTCCTTTTTTTTTGTTTGTTTTACATAATCATATACCCACTTTTCTGCATCTTCCTTTTCTCACACTATACTTCATGAAATCCCTCCCTCCAAGTCATCTGGCATAGGCTGAATTCATCCTGTTTAATGACTGGCTAGTAATCCCTGGTATGGATGTGCCACATTTTATTTGGGCATTCACTTCTCTACTGATGGTCATTTGTTTTGTTTCCAGTTCTTGAGTTCCACAAACAATGCATAAAAACATTTTTTGTATATATTACGCTTTTATTTCTATGAGCTAGGTTTCTAGAATTGGGCTCACTGCTCAAAGGGTACATGTATTTTAATCTTAATAGATGTGGCCAGATTGTTTTTTCAAAAGGCTGTAACACCTCACATCTCATTAGCAATGGATAAAGGAAGCCTTTCCTACATTCCAACAATGTATACTATAGCTCTTTTTAATAAAGTGAGATCTCGTTCTTTAATTTACATTTCCCAGACTCCTAGTAAATTTTAGTATCTTTTGTTGGCTACTTTTTCTTGAGCAAACCCACATCAATTTAAATAAATAAACAAGCCTACTGTCCTTCCTCTCTACAGTAAGATAAATGGATCACATTATGAACACACCTACCCTGCTCCTTTTTTACAATACACTAATAAATTCCATTTACCAAAGGAAAAAAAAAATGGATATACCTTTTGAGTTAACCGGCTTATTTACTAGGAGCCAGTCTGGGATCCAACTGAAGCAATACATAATAAGTATCTAATGGTGAAGAGATAAAATTCCTAACCTCCAGGGGAAGAAGACATACTGATAATGGTAATTTGGATTAAGTTTTAAGAATTATAAGAAAGGTACTAATAATGTCTAATAGGAACTCAGGAGGGAGAAATTACAAATACAAGTCATCCATTTAGCATTGCTAATTCAACTTCTCTTGTGGCCAAAAAAAAAAAAAGAGGGAGGGGGGAAAAGGTCACAAGAAAAGTCACAATCACTTATATAATGTGGACAGTCACTCATTCAATCAACAAGCCCTGAAAGGCGTGTGAAAGGGACATCAATGTCTTATCCAGATGCAGACCAACTGGACCAAAAAAGCCAAGTCAGTTCAAAAGATGAACAACACAAACTGTCAGACAACATCATAAGTAATTCACAGTGAGCCAACTGGCCACTGCCAGTCAGAGTTCACTGTATTCCAAGTTTTTCCATTGCTTGGTCTTTTAGAACAACATATTAGTTATTAGACATTGTTTATGTCCTGAATGTCAAGGATTTTATCAAAATAGATAGAGCAGCTTTCTCTCTTCTAACATATTTCAACTGCCTTTTCTACTTCTATTAGTTCACAGAATTGTCAACCAGTTCAATTATTTAGTTCATGTGTGTCTGAATTTCATATGCTTAGCATGTATTGATTGTTCAATGCCATATGCAAGAAAGGCTTTCTTTGCCCTTCTGACCCAGCTTTATAACAGTTTCCATTTTCTCTTTTTTGTGTGTGGAACTGGTTTTATAGCTTACATGCTTACATATTCATGACAATTTTTGTATGATACGGTCTGTGAACAGAAGCCACCTATCTCATCAGGTGTGCAAACAAGAGTCAGTCTTTCCCAATGTGAATGAAAAACTGGCTTGCTGGACTCTGCGACACTGTTTAAGAGACTTTCAAAAATAATCTTGATTATGTGCAATTTTCACTCCTACTGACTTTAGGACTAACAAAATGTTACTTTACTGTACTTTTTGAGAGGAGTATTTGACCTCTGAAATATGTAAATTAAGAATTCACTACAGAGAGAATACAGTACACAAAATCTTTACTACGACACACCTGGTATGGGGGTGGGGCACTGGGCTGCAGGTACGTGCTCCTACACACCTGGTCAAGGGAGAGTGCAGTGCTTGCTGGTATTACTTTACCAGGCCAGGCCTTTGGCCAAAACTAAAATAAGGTTTCCCTCTGCGTATGAAATCTGAACGAATGAAAATATAACAGATGAGAAGAGCCAACTGCCATAGGAATGAGTTTCGGGCGCACCAAGAAACCAATTGTAGTGACCTTGGATTAATCTTGGGTATGACTAGATTGCTTTATTTAAGCTTTGAAAATAAATATAACAAACTATATAGTACTTTGTCTGAAACAAGTGGATCATTTACACGGCATCTATCAAAGCAGAGTTTCAATATACATTTTCCAGAAAAGATGCTGCCTGACCCATAAATAAAAACAGCCAGTTGAGTGGGATGATTAGATGGTAAAATGGATGCAGTCACCTCACAATAGCCAATAACCTCATCCAGCAATTACATATTCCTCCTTACCTATTTTTATGCTCACAAGGCAAACCTTCTAACATAATCTAATTTTCCACAGAGCAGTGTTCTTCAACAGGGCACTACTAGCATTTGGAACAAGATAAGACTATACTCTCAGGACTGCACCCTGAAATGCAGGCTATTATCCGTATATATTTCCGAAAAGTCTGTAGGGGAGAAACTGGGTAGTAATACCCCTCAGTGGAGAACCACTACTACAGAGTGTCCAGTCCACTTTGATGTTGTTGTTATTGAAAATCAACAAACTGGTGCTGTGGTTTGCATACTTTCAGGTACAATGACCACGAAGTTATGAGCTGGTAACCCTGCTAATGAGACCCCAAGCTGTAATGACAAAACAAAGGTACTGTTACTCTGAAGCCCTGCTTGGGAGGCAAGAAGGTAGGTCTTCCTCAAATTAGGGCCCTTGGGCTGACTTTTCAAACTGCAATATTTTCAAACTGCAATTGCAAAGTAATTTCCCAGTTTACAAGTAAATTTTTTTTGTATGCACTTTCTAAAGTTATTTTCAAAAGATGGTTAGATTATTTTTCCCAACCTCAACTCACCTCATAGCATTCACAGTAGTTTTTAAGACATCCTGATCGTTTGCAATTACATCCTTTGCTGTGACGTCGATCTGATTCTCCCTCCTTTCCTTTCCCTATCTTGGGCTTAAAAGCTTCTGGATTTCTGTCAAGGCATGCCTATCAAAACAGATCAAATATCAAGTGATGTTAAATCACAGTAGATTAAACTTAAATTCTGCAAAGGGAATTAATTTTCTTCATAAAATACTTGAGCTCAACAAAAAAACAGGTGAAATTGTAAACTTTTGTCAGTTAAATGAAACAAGAAATAATCACCTTTATTGCTTTTTGCCTTTCATTTTCATGTTCCAAGTTATTATAACAATTAGTACAATTGCAGTTGTTGCAAAATTCACCATTTGCAAAGCAATCACAGTATCTGGAATATAAAAATCATTGTAAGTCATATAAAAAAGTCATTTTTAAGAGAAACAAAACTAGAAATTATCTTATTTAATAGCATTATATATGCAGTAAAGCATTTTAGAAATGTATTCAGAGCCACTGACTTATAGAGTTAACAAGAGGTACTGACAAGGCTCAAAAGTAAAGTCATCAGCTCCTAGAATTTTGGTTTAGAAACTTAGTTCCAGTAGTAACAGCTGTCAACACAAGAGCTATGTGATTTTTATGCACCCCAAAAGTAAGTTATTTCAAAATCACAAAAAGGAAAAACATGGGCTATATTCTATTATATTAGTGGAACCTGCTCACGTGAACTACTGTCATGTTTCTTTGGATTCTAAACGCCCATAAGACCACTGCTTTTTATTTAACTGTTTCATGTCAAATCTCTTCAGTACTAACAAGCAAATTAATCAACAAGTTAAAAAAAAACTACTCAGAGTATCATCTCATTTAAGAGACCAAATATAAAGGTCATAAATAAGATCACATTTATTAGTAAGGACAGAGATCATGTCTGTCTCATGCAGCTGGATCCCTAAGCCCTACTCCAGTGCCTCATTTGTGGTAAAGACTCTAAAATTATTTCCTTCTGAATGAATGAAAGAGTCTTTTTACACCGTCATATGTGTTCATTCACTTGTATGTTTAATTACTTAGACTTATGAAATTGGTCTGTTAAGAATTTTTAGTTAACTCCACTTATTTTTTATTTTTATTTTTTTTGCGGTACACAGGCCTCTTACTGTTGTGGCCTCTCCCGTTGCGGAGCACAGGCTCCAGACACACAGGCTCAGTGGCCATGGCTCACAGGCCCAGCCGCTCCGCGGCATGTGGGATCTTCCCGGACCAGGGCACGAACCCGCGTCCCCTGCATCGGCAGGCAGACTCTCAACCACTGCGCCACCAGGGAAGCCCAACTCCACTTATTTTTAAAAGCATTTTCAGTTATATCAAATGAGGAAACAGCAGCAAAAGGACTTACAATTTCAAACACAGCGATTTTGTACAATTACAAGGCTTTCTGGGCCGACTGGCAGATTCTGATGGCATTATGCTACACAGACACAAACAAAAAGATACACATTTTAATCAATTAAAGGTAACTATTTAAACTGAGAAAAGTCTCTAATCTGTAAATTCCTCCTAAAATAAAGCTTTAACAAATGTACCCATCTCTAATAAAAGTTTATGTTGTTCCATTTACATTAAGTTGAAAAGCAAGTTGTACCATGAAAAGAAAGGTAGAGAGCCAAGATATGGATTTAAAAAAAAAGAAAAGGAAGTTATCAATAGTTTCTGAAGAACATTCCACAAAATATACTCTTTCTTCTAAGAGAACTAAAGTTGAAATCTCCTAAACTCTTTGGGATTCAATTATGAAAGGCAGTAAGTAGAAAAGGGTGTGTGAAGTTGGAATTTAGGAGGGGAGAGGAGAGGTAGACTGGTTCCACGTAATTAACTAAAGCACTGCTTCTCAACCAAAACTGCAAAGGCAGCAATTGACAGATCAAAAAACAAATAAACAAAAGAAAAAGCAAAGACCTAAATAACAATTTAAAAACTAGTTAATATCATCTTTAAAACATATTCAGGAGGAGACAGAGAAAAAGAGAAAAGAGAGAGAAAATAACAAATCACCTGTACGAGAAATGGTGAAACGGAGTAAAAGATAATTTGGGAGTTCTCTGACTATTCCTGCAACTTTTCTGTTTAAAGTATTTCAAAATAAAAAGTACCGCAGAGGCACACTCACATGGCTTGGAGGGGAAAAAAATTAAATACATGTATTTTGAAATATATATGTATATTTGATGTTGCATTTAACCTGATCCAACAACTTAACTTACATATATTCAAATAACTCACTCACCCATTGAACGGAAGCCTTGCTTGGGTCTGGATACCAGGTGTTCCGGTAAAGTTAGAGTTGCTTGCTATAGACACATAGGAAGACTGCTGTAGCTACATATAAAGAAAGGTAATTTCAGACCATATTTACAAAAATGGACAATACTCCTAAATATAATGATCAGTAAGAAGCACAAATTCATCATTAAAATAGGAAAAACAGAACAGAGAATTTCATACAAACATACTCACTACTCATAGAGCTCTTCTAAAGACCCAAAACTGATACCAGAGGTAAAAACAATGTGGACATTTTAAAATACTACATGGCATAAATATAAGAAATTCTTTCACAGAGGAATAAGGATATCAGAATTAGGAAATTCCAGATGAATGTCCTGAAAGTACTGTAGTAAAACTTGTATTGGCTAGAAAAATGCAATGTGTCTACTTGTAAATAAAATAAATAAAATGTGATCATTTATCACAAGTTATAGAGAATGAGAAGTTACATACGTAATAATCAAGTTTCTATTTTACACTGATTTCTAAACATAAGAAAAGAGATGCTAATGATAAAAATACTGAACTCTAATTTTTTCAATCAGTAGCCACATAACATACTCCAAAGTACACTTCTTTAAAGTACACAGGTTTCTGTCTCTCTTATAATCTTGAGTAGATCAACTCAACAGCTTAGAATATGGTGCTAATTAATTTGCTTGATTTTTACATGAAAAAGAAAATAACTTCTATCTTCTTCCTAGAAAGCAGCACTCCTAACCCAAGCCAGCCAATTGGATAATATGTGGCTTTGATTCCAAAGATAACCAGATGTCATCTAAAGATGACCAGATCTGGACAGATCACTACCGATATGTCACCTGGAAGTGCGTCTCACAGACTATTTTCCAAGAACAGGTGAGCGGCATCGTATTCATAATGTGAGGAGGAACTTCATTACAGTCACAGTGCTTTCTAAACTCACTGGGACTCTGCTGATTATTATTATTATTTTTTTTTTTTTTGCGGTACATGGGCCACTCCCTGTTGTGGCCTCTCCCGTTGTGGAGAACAGGCTCCGGACATGCAGGCTCAGCGGCCATGGCTCACAGGCCCAGCCGCTCCGCGGCATGTGGGATCTTCCCAGACTGGGGCACGAACCCGCGTCCCCTGCATCGGCAGGCGGACTCTCAACCACTGCACCACCAGGGAAGCCTGGGACTCTGCTGATTTTAACTCAACATATTTTCTCTTATATCTACATGATCTTGCCCTCCTACCAAACTGTTCTCAGCTCCAAATTGCCTGACTTGTATACTTGAATTGTGCTGTATATTTCTAAATACTAAAGATATATAAAAATAAACTCAGAAGTTTTCATTAACAATTCAAGGTTTTGGAAACAGTCTAAACACTGAGTTAGATGTTTTTGAATAGTTTTAGAATGTGATAATGCTAGACATCTTAGACCCAATTAAACTTTTTGAAATGCGATGACTTAATTTTTTGCCCATACCTGAGTCACATACTGAGCAGGAAGCACCGCATAGCCTACATTCCCTGTTCCTGGAGCCGGTGCCAGCACAGTGCCTGGTGGCAGGTTCGTGAGGTTTGGCTGGATTTGTGGCAGTGGGGTGGCAGGCATGATAAGCCGCTGCTGTGGCTGGCTGGTGGTGACTATTTGGGAAGTTGGATTGATTGGTTTCGGAACAACCTAAAAAGAAAGGAAGTATGTCAATGACCACGAAAATAAATTTCACAGTTTCTCAATTCAGTATAAATCTCTTAAACTTAGGGGATTAAGAGGTCCAAACTACTATGTATAAATAAGCTACAAAGATATACTGTGAAACACAGGGAATATAACCAATATTTTACAGTAGTTATAAATGGAGTATAAACTTTAAAAATTGTGAAACACTATTTTGTACACCTGTAACTTATATAATATTGCCCATCAACTATACTTCAATAAAAATAAATAAATCAATAAATCTCTTAAACGTAAATCTTAACTTTCAATTTTAAAAGTAAATTGTCTGTTTGGGAGAGACTGAGAGAAGAAGTGATGTGATACTCACTTGTTTGACAGTCTGCGCTGAGACAAGTGGCACTGACATCCGCACTGGGGTGGTATTAACGACCACTGGCTTTGCTTTGTAAAAAGGAGGGAGGAGAAGGACAGTTTGTTTACAGAAAATAGTATTTAAAACATTTAAGATACTTAGTTCCCTCAGGATATCCTCATGAGACAGCTTAAAGAATTCCACTGGTTTCCTATTTGGAGGACTCTTTAATCAAGACAGTTACTTTCAAAATCCTTTAACCCATCTAACTAGGGAACTTATATCTAAGGTAGCTATAGTCTATCCACTTTATGAGAGAATGTCTGTCATTTAAGATATTCTACTGAAAATACTTCAATCTGTATTCAGATGCTTTATATATTCACTACTAAATCCAGTGAGATGAAATGATGCATAAATTAAAAACTACCATTCAGGAACTTGGGTAACAATACTGTTCTATACTATTTCTAATTCTGTGTACAATTCATTATTTACAGAGTACTACTACAAGGCAGCATAGCAGCAAGGTTAAGAATATAGTCTCCTTAATTCAACTATACTTCAATAAAAAGTAAACTAAAAAAAAAAAGAATGTAGTCTCCTAAATCATAAGACCCTGGGGGTTCAAATCCCAATTCTGCTGCTTTCTAACTACTTAAATTCTCTTTGCCTGTATCCCCATCTGCAATATAGGGATAGTATCTCCCTTACAGGGTAAGAGAAATAAATATGTTAATTCATGAAAATTTACTACAACAGTGCTCAATAGATAATAAGTGCTCAATAAACGTTAGTTCCCATTACTGTTATTGTTCTTGTTGTTATTACAACCATTACTGCTACATAAATGTCACTGTAGACAGTGTTCCAGGGAAACTATAGTACAAGACACCTGCTCAAAGAGATTACATTCAAGTAGAGCAGATTAGATGAGTACCCAAATAAAATAAACATTATTAAAAAAAAAAAAGAGAAAGCACTGTGGGAGAGCAAAGGAGACAGAACATACATCTGACTGGCAGGGGCTGGGAACGGGGAAAGCTGCATAGAGGACAGTGTCTGAGACAGTCCTGACCAATGGTCAGGCTGCAGAGCGGGCATACAGACTGGAGGAGGGCAGTTCACACAGAGGCAGAGCAAGAGAAGTGGAGGCTTGATGCTGGGCACTTCACAAAGTGCTACGGGACAGACCGGTTTGGCTGGAACCTAGGGTTAAAGTAGGCAAGCACTGGCAAAAAAAAAAAAAGGCAGACTGTGGCTGTTTTGTTGAAGGCCTTGAATGTAAGGGTAGAGATCTGTATATTTAATCTGTATTATTAATTCAGCAGGCAATGAGAAGTTTCTGAGGACTGTGATGTTCGGAAACATCATTGGAATGGCACAAAAAGAAACTGTACGCGGCAGCAGTATGTAAAATAGAACAGAGCTGCAAGAAACAAAGAAAGTTAGAAGAGTACAAAACATGAGAGTCTAATCTGCGGTGATGGCACTGGGAATGGAAAGGAGAGAACAGCTGCAAGAGACAGGGTGGAGGTGAAAGGACGGCAGGAACCATAGGTACAAGGGAAAAACAATTGGTTATCATGGAGCTTTCAAGTGAATGGGAAAATGACAGCTATTAGAATTAAAAATTCAAGGATGAGCTGATCTAAAGGGAAGATGAAACCTGACATGCAGAAATACAGTGATGAAGTTCAGGAAACAGGTTGGTACTAGACCTGTATGTTTGGATCAAAAGAAGTACCATTTCTAATACTGCCTACTGCCACTTCCTCAGTCTAAAGGAGGGATTTAAGAAGACTGAAAGGACATCCCTTTGGGTCTTATTTATGCAAAAGGCCTAGAGCCTGCTATGAAAGAGAGAGGTTGAGATAACGGGATCTAAACTGCTGTGAACACTGAATCAAACAAACTGTTCTGAACAATAAAAGAAAAAGAACAGACTTCCTTGGATAGAAAGACTGTTAATGTTAACAATTTTTTTTTTTTTACTTCTGGTGGGGATGGAAGGGTTGATGGCTGAAGACGAGAAGTTGAGAGCCCTGGAAGAACATTAGAGAGAGGGTACTCAGATCTAAAAGGGAGCAGGCCCTGGCAGCAAGGTGACAAACTAGGGAGAAGTGGGTAGGTGGGAAGGTGGGAGACCTCCAGAAGGAGCGTATGATCAGTGGTGGTGATCGCATATCTCTGAATATACTAAAAACTACTAAACTGTACTGTATTTAACAAGGGTGAATTTTATGGTAGATGAGAACTGTATCTCAATAAAGTTGCTATACTAAAAGAGTGTATGACCATGAATTACAGGAGCAGTGCCATGCCATCTGATACCCGATTTGAAATTGTTTCCTGTTCTGTTTTGATTATAATAACCACTGTAGCAATACTATAAGGAATTAAAAGCCTGAATTCGTGCTTGGGACACCGAAGAGAGGACACCCTATACCACTTTGTTCCTTGACAAGGCAATGACAGTCACTGGTTCACAAGCACACAAGCAGCAATTCTGAGGTAACTGTACAGCTAGAGAAATGCAGGAACTTCCTGGTGGTCTGTGAAATGACAGGGAAGGAGTGTGTGTCCTGCCCTTATTCACATCCCATGGGAGACTTGGATGATTCTCATAAGGATAGGACAGGGAAGTGTCCACACGCACGCACACAGAGCTAGAAAACTGGGGAATTCTGGGTTTACATTAGCTTGGCATACGCATGCTGCATTTTAACTGAAATCTGGGGAATGCAGAAAACAGAAAACGTAGTGGTCAGAAAAAAGAACAGTATAAAATATACATGGGAAGGGGGTCATACTTATATAACTATGTCAATAGTCTGGATTTCTCCTCCTCAACTTTTTTTTTTTAAACTGGGGCATAGTTGCTTCCTCCTCAACTTTTGAGCATGGTCCCACATTACCACTACTGCAGTTTTCATAGATGCTGGCATAATCTTTAATTTTTTTGGTCTTTAATAGCAATTCTGAACAATCCTTTCAGAACAGTCTCCTTTGAAACTTTAGAAACCATACCTGCAAGTGTTTGAGGGTTTTTAATTTCTTAAATTGATTTCCTCCCTAACCAAGATTGTAGATTATATTCTAAAGAGATTAACCAAGCAATCTTCTGGGTCCTTTTACTGTGCTACCTGCCATCCAGCCAGTAATTAATACGGTGGAACGTTTGAATACTGGTGTTTGTATGGCTTTGATGGGAAAATGTACAAGATGAGCCCAATTCCCTTTGGTATTTAAGTAAATCCCTCATCGGGAATTAAGCCTTTAGAAAAACACATTAATACATTTTATGAACTACAGCAACTATTCAGTGTATCTCTAAAGAAGACTGTAAATTTAACTCGTTATTCCTATGAAATAATATACTTTACATATACCCAGATCTTTTATGGGATAGGAGAGCAAGACAAAAATAGGGAAATATGGGTGGATATGAGGGAAATAGCATGGGTGGCATATGTATATGAGCAGGTGGGAAGAGGGAATATACAGAGAGAGGTGGAGAAGCCAGAGAGACAGAGGGGAGAACAGAGAGGGAAAGTGACGGAAAGCAAAAAAGGAAGCAGCAGGGAAGCAGGAGGGGGGTGAGGGATTGCTAGGAGGCAAAGAGAACAGCGAAGTAGAGAGAAGCAGAAAGACAGACATAAGGTTGGAAAAGAAGGAAATGGTAAATACACTAGAATTATGAAATGTCCAACCCGCTCCTCCACTCTTCCTGGGTCTTCAGCTTCCTCTTCTACTCATACCAAACGCTTATGCTTGATAATGAGTAAATCAGTGCTAACGTTATGCTGGAAATGGATACTCAGCATATGTGTATACACACAAACATAAAATATAACCAACTATATCTAATGACTGCTTTATATCATTATGATATATAAGAAAATTGGACTTGTAGCACTTAGTAGCACTTGCTAAGTACTGAGAGAATATACACTTGACTTCCTCAGTCAGCAGTACATGCAAATTTCATTTTTCCTCTCATTAAGAACACTGTAATAAAAGATTTCCTTTAAAAATCAGTTTAAAGAGGGAATAGAAAATATAATTACTGTTTTATATAATTATGTCTAATTTTAATAGAATACACACTAAAATACTGTTTCCCTCATGCACCCTCCATTTTCTCCCATCAGTAATTTAAAATCCAAGATTTTTCTTCCACTTTCCCTTAGATGAACTAGCTATCAGCAATAGACAGCTCCAACCCTCTGATCCCTTAATAAAACTGAAGGCGCAAACAAATGGTCTTTAATTCATCTATTTACATCCAGCAAACAATAGATCATTCACTTGCCATGTCATTTTGACATTGACAGAATATGCAGTAGTCTTCCAAGGAAAAAAATTAGGCCCCAAATATAAACTGTCCTCATCCTTTCACAGTTTCAATTTTTTAACAAGTAGATAAATATGGAGAAAGGTTATGTGTTTGAGTCTGTGTATGTATATCAGGTGGCTGGAAGTATTAAACACAAACAAAGTAGGACTACAAACAGGAATACTTTTCAGGAAAAATACCAATGAGTAAAATAAAAACATTTAAACTGATTTTCATTAGCAATTACAGATTCAAAATAAGTAAAGGATGAAAGTTCATACTTATCATTTATACCTTGCCTACTGGTCATTTCAACTGACCCCCAAACCCTGTGTAGTTTAGACGGCTTTGTAGCTTAGAAAATAAGATAAATCATTTGGTTCCATTTAAACTATCCCACTGGCATAATGTAGGCTTTTAAACCAGCAATAAAATGGCTACCCACAAATTGATGACTAAGTATGATTATCTGGTATTACAGCACACTGTGTATCAGTTTCTAGCAGAACAAAATACTATAGTTATATACAACTGGGATTCTATTTCACTGCCTTCTGCAACAGCTGCTGATTCATACTCAGCTGAAACGCCATACTTAATCAGGATTTCAGCAAGAAAAGGACCAATTTCTATAATAATGTTCAAAGCATTAATTATTGTTTTTAAAAAAATGGTTACTAACCTTGCTGAAGAGGCTGAGTGTTTGTACTGGGATTCTGACTAACTGGCTGGGTTGAGCTACTGGCTGTTGTGGCAGTAACAAGTCGGACATAATGAAACTTGCTTCCAGGCACTTGAATCTGCTGGACATTGGGAGCAGTTGCCAGAGGAATAATTGTCTTAAATTGTGATGTGCTCACTCCTCCAACAGTGATGGTCTGCACAGCTGATTTCACTGCCTAGTGAACAATACAACATGGCTCTCATTAATCTGTGATTTTATTTTCCTACTTCATTTTTACTCATGACAATTGCTCAAGTAAAAAAGTATGTTCCTGAATTTCATCAAAAGCTGTTGAAAGGAACAACCTGTTCAAAGAGAAATGAATAGTAATAAATACAGGAGTGAAACCAAAATTAATGAGTTCTACCATCCCTAGTAGTTAACTTCCTTGACAGTCCAGGTCAGATGACTTGCTATGAAGAAACTATTACTTAAATTGCAAAAACTCACACAGTTTTGTTAACATCAGTTAAAATTTATAAGAAAAAGGTTATTTTAAAACTTTCAGTATTAAGCCTCATATTCAGAAAGAAAGGACACAGATATTTGGTTTTACTGCTATCCACCAAATTAACTACAGCAAATTTCATTTTCACATGTCCTAAAAGAGGAAGAAACCCCAAAGAAAAGCCCTCATTAAGTCTAGCCAATTCTGAAAGGCTTATAATATTCCACAGATACAAATGTACCCACTAACCTATGGGGAGAAGGCCAAATTCAATCCAAAATTACCACTATTTTGGTTGTCTACGGAAACTAATTTTGGATTCAGATCTAATTCAGATCTGACTCAATAAAATCATTTTAATCATTTTTAATCCTTTCCTTCAGTCCAACAAAGAGCAATGTGACTTCCCAAAAAGCTAAATGAAACATCAAAAGCAGAACAGAACAAAAGCCTTTTAAGATGTCTCCAATTGATGTTTAACCAATGTACGACAGACTGTCATACAAAGCAAAGATCCAGACAGGATTCTCTAATTAGTTCTATGGTATTATTTTATAAATAATTACACCACTACCTATTCTTCAAAAAGCCCTCATGCCAAAAGACAGGTGACATGACTGAGGAAACCTATATTCATTATATGGATGATAATTTATAAAAGAATAATTCTGAAGAATTTGAACATTTTCATAAAAGTACAGGGGAAAAAAGGAAGAATGTCATTAGTTTAGAAACTCTATAGATAATACTAAGTAGATTACTTCAGCATAAAATAATTCATACATTATCAGTAGGCAGAGGCACCACAGAATAGATTTTAAATAAAGATAAGAGATAACAGCTGTGATGGTGAGTTAAATGAAAACTTAAGAAAAGGGATAAAATGTGTATATATGGAAGCTACTGAAAAATCAAGCAACCTACGAGTCAGATGCGTACAATGGTACAAGAGACATTGTCCTTGGTCTATCGACTCAAAATGAAAAAAGAATACTATTTTAAGAAACAAGGTAGGGGAAGGGGGGTGGATAAACTAGGAGTTTGGGATTAACAGATACACACTACTATATATAAAATAAACAACAAAGACCTACTGTACAGCACAGAGAACTATATTCAATATCTTATAATAACTTATAATGGAAAAGGATCTGAAAAAGAATATATATATGTATAACTGACTCACTTTGCTGTACACTTGAAACTAACAACATTATAAATCAACTATACTTCAGTTGAAAATTTTCTTTAATAAGAAAAAGAAAAAAATATTTAAAAAAAAGAAACAAGATGCCTCAGACGTAATAGTTAAATTTACTGGGTACCTAACACATACAGAGGACATTGCTTTTGAAAACTCTAAGGTTATCTGATTTAAATCTAGCAACCAAATTATGAGCTAGGTACAACATGCCACACGAACCAGGGCTGGTTTAGTTAAGTTTGCACAGTATACCCTTTTTCCAACTCTACGTTCAACATTTCTTTTTTGTTTGCTTGTTTTTGGCCATGCTGCGCAGCTTGCGGGATCTTAGTTCCCCAACCAGGGATCCAACCCAAGCCACGGCAGTGAAAGAGCAGAGCCCTAACCATTGGACCGCCAGGGAATTCCCTCAACTTTTCTGTATCCTAAACTTCAAGCTACAACTCTTACAAGCTGTAAATAACTGGCTCTTTTAAAGATTCTTTTTCTGATGTGAACCTTTTTTTTTTTTTTAAGTCTTTATTGAATTTGTTACAATATCGCTTCTGTTTTATGTTTTGGTTTTTTGCCTGCCAGGCATGTGGGATATTAGCTCCCTGACCAGGGAGCGAACCCACACTCTTGGCATTGGAAGGCGAAGTCTTAACCACTGGACCGCCAGGGCTTTTTTAGAACAAAACCAGATCTGACTATATTTTTTATCAGTATACATCTATTTACATCTAACATAGTTAATTAACTATTTGGATTTAAATCTACCGTTGTACTGTTTCCTATTTGAACCACCTGTCCTCTTCTGTTCCTTTTTCTCTCCTTTTTTGCCTGCGTTAGTGTCAAATGTTTCATTATTTCATTTCCTCTGTGGTAGTTTGTTATTTATACATTATGTTACTATTCTTATAGTAGTTGCCCTAGAGATTACAATGTTCAATGTAGGAATTAAATTAGTACTTTACACATCACCAAGACAATAAAAGAACCATAGAATGTTAACATCATTTATTCTTGTCCCATCTTTGTGCTACCATTAAGTATTCTTTAATTCTCCATATAGTTTAAACTCTATAAGACATTCATTTAGGGAAATTCACAAATTTACCCTTTCTGTCCTTTCTATACCCTTTCTGTGCTTCCATTTGGGATCATTTTTCTTCTGCCTAAAGAATGCACTTTGGATTTCCTTAAGTGCAGGTCTGCTAATGAGAAATTCTCTACACTTTGGTTCTCAAAAAATGTCTAATCCTTTTTTATAATCTCTCTTTTGCTTGATAAAGTCATCTACTGAATTCCTAATCTCAGTTTTCAGTTTGAAAATATACATCTGATTCCTTTTTATAGTTTCTAATTCTCTGCTGAAGTTCTTCATCTTGTTAAATAAATTTCTGAATATATTAATCTTATTTAAAAAGCAAATCTGATAACTCCACTACCTATACCTCTCCATTTTGAATAATTTGGTCTGGTTGCCTGATATGCCTAATGATGTTTGACTAAGTGCCAGACTTCGTTTGTGGAAAATTAAGTAAATAACTTGAGGCTTAGAATGATTTTATATTTCTCCAGAAAGCATTCGCTTCGGCTTCTGGCAGGCAGTTAAGAGTAGGGGCAGATTACCCTAAACCAATAACAAACTGAGCTGATTACAAGCTGAGCTTCAATCTTTGGGAGGCCTTGTCCATTTCTGGTTCACTCCTCCCCCAACCAAGACTCCAGTATCTACCAGGCTTCCTCCTCCTTGTTGGCGCCTGAACCCAAAGTTTTGTCTACAAGGTCTATAAGACTGACAGGTCTGCTCAGCTCCCCAACTTTCTGGGACCACTTTCTGCTCATCTTCTCAGTCTCTCAGCCACAACTTACAAATCAGCAAATGCCCTAAGGGGAAGGGTCACACTTAACACCAGGCAACTTCTCTAGGCTTCCCGTGACTTCAGGATGGTGGCCTATAATGTCCTGGCTCCCCTGGTAGGTCTCAGAAACCTTCAAACAAATTTTTAAATTAAATAAATTAAATTTTTCTTTTTAGTTGTTCTTGGTGGGACAGTTGGTCATCAACAAGCTAGTTCTGTATAGCAAAAACAGAAAATCCAGCTGAGTTTTAATCTAGGTTCCAGCATTTCCCAATTGAGTGACCTTGTGCAAGTAACTTAGCTTCTCTGTGCCTAAGTTTCCTCATTTGAAAATGTTAAAATGGCACCTTTCTCATAGGATTGTTATAAGGATTAAATGAGTTAAATTATATAAGATGCAAATAATAACTCATCACGTATTATAATGCTCAATAAATGTGTATCATTATCATTATGCCCATTATAGATGGAGAAACTGAAGCTTGGAGAGATTTAGTAACTTCCCCAAGTTCACACAGCTAAAAGTAGCAGAGGCTGGATTTGAACCAGAGCCAATTCCAAAGCCCATTTTCTTAAGACACTGTAATGCCTCCTACTGTAGACAGTTAATGAACAGTTACTAAATGACTGAATAAAAGTAAATAGCATTTAGTCCTCAAGAACTCTGTTAAAAACTAAAGTTGCACATCTGGCTCTAAGAAACATGAAAGTATTTTTTTAATCGGTTAGTATACTGGATAGAAGTATAAACAGCATTTTTTTAAACTTTAAAATAATTTTAGATTTCATAAGAAGTTGCAAAACTAATACAATGTTCCCATGTACACTTTCCCCAAAAGAAAAACATCTCACATAACCATAGGACATTATCAAAAACAGTAAATTGACATTTAGTAAAATTATGTAACTATTATGACATTTAGTAACTATTAACTAAACCACACAACAGACCTTATTCAGATTTTACCAGTTTTTATACAGACTTTTTTTTGGATGTACACTAAAGACTGTATAAATTCATATAACCTACATCACCATCAAGATACAAAATTGTTCCATCACCACAAAGAAACTCTCTTGCACTTCCCTTTATAATTATAACCCTAACTCTTGGCAACCACTGATTACAATGCATTTTTTAACACCTAAAATACTAAGTAACATATAAAAGCTACCAACTTTGTAAAAGACAAAAGCATTTGAATACTACACTTAACTGCTTTGAGAATTCACAAGTTGGTACCTTACTTGAAGTAAAGTAGCCTGAGAAACTCCATGTGAATGCCTCTCTGAACATACCACATTACCAGAAAAACAGTTCATGTACATTCAAGAGAAATATTCAGTTATTGCTATTTCCTGATTTACACCCTTGACAGTTGGGTTAAAAAAGCAAATATCTTAATTTAAATTCAAAATAGCTACATTTAACATGTATTGGTAATTGTCCAGAAAAACGTGGACTTGAAAGATTTTTTAAAAAATCTGTACTATTTCCTAAGCCATTTCTATTTACACATTTATGTCATAATTATATACAGGAATAAATTTCTTTATTATTTTCCAATTAGCAAATGCCAGAAGTCCTTGCTTAATTGAAGATTTACCTAAAAAAAATTTTTTAATTAAAATTTTTTTTTTTTTGGTAATTTTTTTCAAAAAAAGGGAAAAATAAAACACTCTTCCTGTTCTGTAAATGAGGATTCCTATTTGGTGAAGTTGGAGATTGACAGACAGCTCAACCAATATCCAAACACTGAATTTGTGGGATTCCATATAAATATGTTTGCTTTTTTGAGGGGGGCTGGGAGTACACTTTGAAATTTGGTTCTGTTTGTAAACACAGCCTAGACATCATTGTTTGGACATATGAGCTTTGGTTCCAATTTGTCTCAATCTTGTATGTATTCTGGCGAGCAACCTAACACTTCTTTATATTTTGTCTCTATTTGTATGGAGAGAATATTACCACTAAATGAAATTCACATACTGCTTTAGGACACCTGCACAAATTTTGCTGTTCTGAACAGACATTAAGTTGTTATTTGTTTAATCTACTAGAAAATCATATGCTGGTTGGGTAGCATTTACTATAGTGTGTTTGTTTCATTAAACATAAGCTCTTCAAAATCAGATATTACATGAAACAACCTACTTCTGTCACATTAATTATGAAACCCTGAGGTAAACAAAGTTAGACAAAGGTCTTTGCTATGGGAATTCTTAGAGTCTTTAAAATGCTAATGAGCATGACAAAACTCCTAGATGGGTATGGTACAGGGTGTTTCCCAAACTTACTTAACAATAGCTTTTCGGGGAGAAAACGATTCTTTTTTTTTTTAATGTGCATGTAACATACTGGTGCAAGAGAAAATATCATGTAATGACACCTGACAGGAAAGAGTTTTTCACAGAAGTTGTGCTAAAGAATGGTAGAAGTACAATGAATCCTAAGTACCCTGCACCTTGAAAGTCATATTGGTGAAATCTCTTAAAGTTGCAATTCATATGCATTTCTACATAGAATATGACTTAAGACTAGGTTTTAGAGCTAAGTACCTTGGTCACTCATTTTTGCATAATTTCATAAGAGGATCTGATGTTTTTCTTTTTTATTGAAATATAGTTGACATATAACATTATATTAGTTTTAGGTGTACAACATTATGACCTGATATGTATATATTGCAAACTGATTACCACAATAAGTTTAGTTAATATCCATCACTGCACATAATTATAAATTTTTTTCTTGTGATGAGAACTTTTAAGATCTACTCTCTTAGCAACTTCCAAATATATAATACAACCTTATCTATAGTCACCATGCTGTACATTACATCCCCAGAACTTATTTATCTTATGACTGGAAGTTTGTACTTTTGACCACCTTCACTCTTTTCGACCAAACACCCTGTCTCTGGCAACCACCAATCTGTTCTCTGTATCTATGAGTTCTTCCTTTTTTTTTTTTTGGTTTCCATATTTAAATGAGATCACACAGTATGTGTCTTTCTCTGTCTGACTTATTTCACTTAGCATAATGCCCTCGAGGTTCATCCATGTTGTCACAAATGTCAGGACTTCATTCTTCTTTATGGCTGAATAACATTCCACTGTATATATGTCTATGTCTGTGTGTTGTGTGTATCACATTTTCTTTATCCATTCATCTGTAGATAGACACTTAGGTTGTTTCCATGTCTTGACTACTGTAAATATTGCAGCTTTGAACACTGGGGTGCATGTATCTTTCCAAATTAGTGTTTTCATTTTTTCTGGATAGATATCCAGGAGTGAAATTGCTGGGTGATATGATAGTTCTATTTTTAGTTTTTTTAAGAAACTTTACACTGTTTTCCATAGTGGCTACACCAATTTACTGTCCCACCAACAGTGCACCAGGGTTCCCTTTTCTCCACATCCTTGCCAACACTTGCTATTTCTTCCTCTTTTTGGTAATAGTCATTCTAACTGGTGTGAGATGATATCTCATTGTGGTTTTGATTTGTATTTTCCTGATGGTTAGTGATGTTCAGCACTTTTTCATGTGCCTGTTGGCCATTTGTATGTCTTCTTTGGAAAAATGTCTATTCAGTTCCTCTGCCCATTTTTGGATCAGGTTGTTTTTTAATTGAGTTGTATATGTTCTTTATATGTTTTGAATTTTAACCCCTTATAAGATATGTGATTTGCAAATAATTTCTCCCATTCTGTAGGCTGCCTTTTCATTTTGTTGATGGTTTCCTTTGCTATAGAGACACTTTTTAGTTTGATGTAGTCCCACCTATGTTTGCTTTTGTTGCCTTTGCTTTTGGTGTCAAATCCAAAAAGTCACTGCCAAAACCAATGTCAAGGAGCTTACCTCCTACGTTTTCTTCTAGGAGTTTTATAGTTTCAGGTCTTACATTCAAGTCTTTAATCCATTTTGAGTTAATTTTTGTGTATGGTATAAGACAGTGGTTCAGTTTCATTATTTGCACGTGGCTGTCTGGTCTTCCCAACACCCACTGTATATTCTTGGCTCCTTTGTTGCAAATTAATTGATCACATATGTGTGGGTTTATCTCTGGGCTCTCTATTCTGTTCCATTGATCAATTTATCTTTGTTTATACCAATACCACACTGTTTTGATTACTATAGTTTTGCAATATAGTTTGAAATCAGGAATTTATAGGGTTCCATCTTAATATGCTTCTAAAAAAAATTTGTGACAGAATGTTTATAGACCTTAACTTCATGGAAAAACTATGTTTATATTATCCTAATTCCCAAACTTTAGGTTACTAAATAAACCTACCAAGAATCAAATTAGAAAGTTTTAAAATGCTTTCAAGCTAAAAGAGACAAATGAGAAAATGAGAAAAGATAAATATATGTGACTAAAGACAGAGTCAAACCTTGAGATGGGTACCAGAACTTTCAACACTGATTTACTGACTGGTGAAATAATATGAAATAGGTTAAGGTATTCATTTGCAAATTTTTCATGGAGGGCTTCCCTGGTGGCGCAGTGGTTGGGAGTCCGCCTGCCGATGCAGGGGACACGGGTTTGTGTCCCCGTCCGGGAAGATCCCACATGCCGCAGAGCGGCTGGGCCCGTGAGCCATGGCCGCTGAGCCTGCGCGTCCGGAGCCTGTGCTCCGCAACGGGAGAGGCCACAACAGTGAGAGGCCCCCGTACCCCAAAAAAAAAAAAAAAAAACTTTCATGGATATTAACTTAACTTATGTTTTATTCATAGTCATGAGTTATAGTGACAAAGATAAGTAATTTTAAAGTGATGTGTTAGTATTTATGGAAGAATTCAAGAAAAGGGTCAAATGACCATATCTGGCAAGTTTAGACAATGTGCTCTATAAGGCATCAGCTTTAAAAAAGTCAGAAACCAGGGAATTCCCTGGCGGTCCAGTGGTTAGGACTCCACACTTCCACTGCAGGGGGCACATGTTCAATCTCTGGTGGGGGAACTAAGATCCCGCAAGCCGTGCAGCATGGCCAAAACAAACAAACAAAAATCAAATCAGAAACCAGCCCTACTAAGGATTAAAATGCACTATCAAGATAGGGTAAATCAAAAAATATGGAATTAGCCTAAGAACAGAGTGCTAAAGATCAAAGGAATAGATAAAAGGACCCATATATTGGAAAAGTTCATGATGAAATCTGGCATCAATGGAGAATGAGAGTTATTTAATAAATGGTATGGATTAGCCATTTAGTCTGACAAAAAAAAGCTGAATACCTGTAACTCATTCCTTGTAACAAATTCCAAATAGGTCAAAGATTTAACCTAAAAAATAAGGCCAATACTGGCATAAAGCCAGACATATAAACCAATAAAACAGAATAGAGTCCAGAAATAAACATGTGCATACCTGGTCAAATGATTTTCAACAAGGGTGCCAAGACCATTCAATGTGGAAAAGACAGTCTTCTTAACAAATGGTGCTGGGAAAACTGGATAATGACATGCAAAAGAATGATGCTGGAACCTTTCCCAACATCATATACAAAAAACAACTCAAAAGGGATCCATAACCTAATTGTAAGACCTAAAACTAGAAAACTCTTAGAAGACAACACAGGGCAGAAGCTTCACAATATTGGATTTGGCAATGACTTATTAGATGATGCCAAAGGCACAGGCAAGAAAAGAAAACACAGACAAACCGGACTTCCTAAAAATTTTTAAACTTTGGGTCTCAAAAGATACTGTCAACAGAGTAAAATGGTAACTCACAGAATAGGAGAAATTTGCAAATCATATATCTGATGAGGGATTAAGATCCAGAATATATAAGGAACTTCTAGAACTCAAACAAATCAATTCAAAAATGGGCCAAGAATTTGAATAGACATTTCTCCAAAGAAGATATACAATGACCAATAAATACATGAAAAGATACTCAAACATCACTAATCATTAGTGAAATGCAAATGAAAACTCCAATGATGTACCACCTCACATTCATTAGGATGGCTACTATCAGAAAAAGTGTTGTATCCTTTTTAAAAATTGAAGTATAGTTGATTTGAAATGTGTCGGTTTCAGGTGTACAGCAAAGTAATTCAGTTATAATATAATATAATATGAATCGATTCTTTTTCAGATTCTTTTCCATTACAGGTTATTACAAGATATTGAATATAGTTCCCTGTGCAGTATAGTAGGACCTTGTTGTTTATCTATTTTATATATAGTAGTGTGTACCTGTTAATTCCAAACTCCTACTTTATCCTTCCCCCTCCTTTCCCCTTTGGTAACCATGTTTGTTTTCTGTCTGTGAGTCTATTTCTAATTTGTAAATAAGTTCATTTGTACCTTTTTTTTTAGATTCCACATATAAGCAATATCACATGGTATTTGTCTTTCTCTGTCTGACTTGCAGTTAATGTGATAGTCTCTAGGTCCATGCAAGTTGCTGCAAGTGGCATTGCTTCGTTCCTTTTTATGGCTGAGTGGTATTCCACTATATATATATGTGCCACATCTTTTTAATCCATTCATCTGTTGATGGACACTTAGGTTGCTTCTCTGTCTTGGCTATTGTAAATAGTGTTGTTATGAACATTGGGGTGCAGAGACACATTTATCCTGGAGCTTAGTTCACAATTTAAACTCCTGACCTTCAGCTTTGATGGTGGACAGAATGTATCAGTTCTCCTGATTACGGAGAAGAAGAAAGCAACACCAGGACTGAAGCATCTAAACCCGAGCATAGTGAGAGGGCGGGGTGGGGGAGTGCTCCATGGGTGATGTTTGTGTCATCAGTTTGGAGAATCAACACCCTCATTTTCCAGTGGAGGAAACTGAGGCTCAGAGGTTAGGCCATCACATCAACTTTGCACAGCTAGAGAGGGGTGGACTTCGACATGAACCCAGTCTTAGGTTATCCAGAGTCCTTGCAGAGGGCACTGTGACCTTGCTCAGCTGGAGAAGGGCTCCATAGAGGAAGGTGGACTTGCCTTTGACCGGAGCCTGACTTCAATCAGTGCTGGACACTTTTCCCTTCATAACATGGTCCCTGGTGACCCTGAGCTCCAGCTGATGGACACCTCTGGCCACTTCTCTCTCTGCAGGGCTTCGGGCTGGGACTCCAGCTGAAAGTGAAGGTTGAAGGACACATGTCCAACCCTGAATGTCACCACATGCTGACCCCTGGGGCAGGAATAAGGAGTAACTTGCCAAGGTCATGTGTGGGCAGTGGCTGAACTTAAGTCCAACAGAGGACTTTGTGAATCCACGTCCTCCCCTTGAGGTTGGCAACGGCTGGTTTCTCTTTCTTCAGACCCATGCATCCGTGCAAATACCAGACTCTTCTAATAGGTAAGGGAGAACCAGGAGCCAGGTCACCACAGCTGCAGGAACCAAAAGGATGCGAATCCACTGACCTCCTCATGTCCAGCTGAGCACACATTCAGAGACGGGGCACCCTGCTGAAGTCACGCGGGCAGAACCAGAATCGGAACCCAGACTGCCTGCCTCCCAGCCTGGGGCCTTTGGGCCACATGGCCTTTGGGGTTATCCTTGAAGAGGCTGGCTTTTCTTTCTCTTTCCTGCAAGAAGCCGGCAGGAATCTTTCAAGCCAGCAATCCTGAGTCTTCATCTGATCGCTCTGCCCACAGAGGTATTTTGGCCAGATCAATTTAAATGGGGTGAAATTCAATGGCATGGGAGTGAATTGCACAAAAACAGAAACATTTTAGGCCCTTGGATAACTTTTAAGAATGGAAAAGATTAAAAAGCTTTAGAACTACGTGTTCTAACCAAAAGCACGGGTCTTTTGAGACAGATATCTAGAATGGCCAAACTGCAGCCCAATGTATAAATACAATAATATAGTAATAGTAATCATATAGTAGTAATACTGTAGTAACAATGATAGGTAATAATAGTAAGATAGTAGTTTGAGAATTTACCATGTACCAGGTGCCCTGCTACGTGGGTGCCCTGCAGGCACAGGGTCTCATTTAATTCTTGCCCTGGCTGTACCATCTGGGTATGGTCATTATTCCCATTTTAGGGGTGGAGGGAACTGAGGTTCAGAGAGGTGGATTCCTTGTCCAAGGTCACACAGCGAAGTGAAGAGCTGAGATTGTAATCCAGGGACACCTGCCTCCGAGACAACCTGAGACGATTTTGCAAAGGTCACTGGACTCGGGGCAATGCTCCCTCCAGTGCCCCCAAAGCAAAAGGCGACCTCAGGATTTGGAAGAGGTGGGGTCTCTTCCCCCAGTGCGCAGGGAAAACCTCCCTTCGGCCCCGCCCACCAGACCCAGGGCCGCAGAGCCTCCCTCCACCGGGAAGGTGGCTGGGCTCAGAGTCTCCGGGTTGGGCTCCCTCCGTCCTTTACAGCGCCCCGTGTCGGCCCCTTTGAGCGTCCCCGGGGTCCGTGCGGGGCGGGCTGTGCGCGGGCGCGCCCTCCAGCGTCGGCGGGCGGAAATGCACCGCATGGCGCCACGACCTGCAGGTGGACGCGCACCTGCGGCCGCAGCATCCAGATGCGAATTCCCTAACCAAACCTCACAGCGCTGCCTTCTCCCACCATGTATGCGCCTCTTTCCCTCCCCTCTTTCTTTCCTGTTCTGCCCTTTCCCACCACTCCCCATAATCTAATTAAATCAATGGAAGTTTCTCCAGGAAAAGGCACAAAAGCATATAGAATTCAGCCTGCAATTTCAGGATTTCATAGGCCCCTCTTTATCTCATCCGTAAATGTTCTCACTGAGTATCTTAGCAGAGCTTCTTGGATGTAACAAAAGAACGAGGGCATTTTCAATACTGCTATTTCCCCCCCAAAGTCCAGTTTCAATAAATAAATGGAGAATAGACAAAAAGAAAAAGAAAAACAGTGTTGGCAAGGATATGAAGAATATGAACCCTTGTGCATTACTGATGGGAATGTAAAACAGTACAGCCATTGTGGAAAACGGTATGGTGGTTCTTCAAAAAATTAAATATTATAGCATTACCATATGATCCAGAAATTCAGCTTGTGGGTATACATTCAAAAGAATTGAAAGCAGGGTCTCCAAGAGGTATCTGTACACCCATGTTCATAGCAACATTACTCACACGAGCTAAAATATGGAAACAATCCAAGTGTTCATCCACAAATGAATATACATACAATGGAATATTATTCAACCTTAAAAAGGCAGGAAATTCTGACTGGTGAACTTTGAGGACATTATGCTAAGTAAAATAAGCCAATCACAAATAAAGGACAAATAATGTATGATCCCAGTTTTATGAAGTAGAGTAGCTAAAATCACAGAGACAGAAAGTAGAATAGTGACTCCCAAGGGCTAGGGAGAGAGAAGAATGGGTTTAGAGTTGCAGTTTTCCAAGATGGAAAGAGCTCTGGAGATGGACTGTAGAGATGATTGCACAACGATACGAATGCACTTAATACCACTGAAAAATGTACATAAAGATGGTAATTTTTATGTTGCATTATTTTACCACAATACAAAAATCAGATACCCACCTTGCAAGATGGGTTATAAAAATCAGTCAGGATCAAACTGATACAGAGGCTAATATTAATTGAACCATTCCATGAAGTTTAAAAAACAAGAATAAGTCTATCTGTTCTTGTACTTAATTTGTAGTAAAAGAATATTATATGTAAAATAATTACATAAAGTAAAACCAAATAATGATTTTTTAATGGATAAATATTTTAAAATATTGGAGTAAGGAAGACTTATCTAAGCATAGCTCAAAAACTCAAAATTCATACTTGAAGACACTATTTTGACAAATTTAATGTGCAGAATGTCTGCAAGAAAAAAAAGACAACGCCAACTGGGAAAAACGTTTGTAACCACATTGATAACAAAGGAGTACTTTCCTTAATATGCCAAGCAAGCAAAAAAAAAGACAAACCACCCAAAGGGCATCAGAGTTCAGAAGAGGAGTCCAGAAGACACAAAAATATGAACCATTTTTAAAAATACAAATCTGTGTGAGATATTTTAATCAGCTTGGCAAAGACTAAAAATGACTGATAAACAGGAGAACACAGAAGTAGACCCACACAAATACAGTCAACTCATCTCTAAGGAGTAAAGGCAATTCTATGGAGAAAGGGTAGTCTTTTCAACGAATGGTGCTGGAACAACAGGACATTCACATGCAAAAAAGTGAATTTCAACACAAATCTTAACATCTGTCACATATGGATCATGGTCCTAAAACTATAAAACTAAACTATAAATCTCCTGTACGATAATAGGAGAAAAATTAGGTTACCTTGGATTTGGTGACGGCTTTTTAGATACAATACCAAAAGTACAGTCCATGAAAGACAAAGTTGATAAGGCAAACTTCATTAAAATTAAAAATTTCTGCTTTGTAAAAGACACTGTTAAAAGAATAAAAAGACAAGCCAAAGACTGGGAGAAAATACCTGCAAAACACATGCTAAGGTCTAAAGATGTAGGAGCCATCTGAGTTCTATTCCAAAAATTTTCAAAACTAAACGGTACCATAGGGATGCAACCAGCAAACTCCAGGCTATGAAAAACTACAGGATATAAACAACCTGATGTTTTGTTTTGTTTTGTTTTTTTGCGGTACGCGGGCCTCTCACTGTTGTGGCCTCTCCCGTTGTGGAGCACAGGCTCCGGACGCGCAGGCTCAGCGGCCATGGCGCACGGGCCCAGCCGCTCAGCGGCATGTGGGATCTTCCCGGACCGGGGCATGAACCCGTGTCCCCTGCATCGGCAGGCAGACTCTCAACCATGGCGCCACCAGGGAAGCCCCTTGATGTTTTTTTTAAAGGCAAGAGGAAAAAAGGAAAATGAAGAAAGTAAGAGAAATATCAATCATTCACAAACTTATCTGAATCCCGAATTCAAACACACTGTAAAAATTTAAGATGACTGGGGAAATGTGAATTAACTAGGTATTTAATGGCATTAAAGGAATGTGGATAAGTTAAAAAAAAAAGTGTCCTTATCTTTTATATACATAAAGAAATATCTACAGATAAAATGACATGATTTACTTTAAAAAAAAAAAGTGGGAAGAGAGTTAAAGATGATAACAAGATTAAGTGGATAATTCCAAAGTTGGATGAAGGGTACATGGGAGTTAATTTTACTATTCTAACTTTTTAAATATATTTTAAATTTCTATAGTAAAAAAGCTGTTAATAATATAGCAACAGGCCCCACAGGTATTCAAACAACATAATTATAAAAGCATAAAAACAAAAACAATATAATAACATAGAAAAGAAGTAAATTCTCAGTCATTTACTCCTTCTACTCCTTTATCCTGGCTAATGGGTGCTGACATGAGAAGCTACATACGTACAAAATAATTCAGGCGACAGAATCAATGGGACCTTACAACCTGCAGTCACCTCAACTCTAACTCTTATCAATCTTACAACCTGTGTTAAAGTTTATCAGGAAAACAGATTCCCTTCACTTCAAACTGTACTCACTGGACCATCCCCTAACTCAAACATTTAAGAGCTTCACAGCAAAAGAAGAAGCTATCAACTTCTGAAACCTCTGTCCCAAAACTGTTCTAACTCTCAACTTTCCAATACTGTCATTGCTCATATCACTTCTTGCCTGGATATTTGCAAAACAAATTCAAAATCAGCTTTATGATTCGTCTCTACCTGCCTTGAATCTACCACACAAACACTGCCTAAGTAATTTTTTTGCAAACTTCACTTTCATACTTTTATTATATCTCTTGTTGCCTTAGAAACATTTCATGAGGCTCCATTTAATGACAAAATTAAGTTTAAATTTGCTTGCTTTTGAAAATTATCCATGATCTAAACGTATCTTTTTATGTTCTCCATTCCCTGCAAAGGATTACTAATTCTAATCAAAGTAGTTGTCTTAGTACTCTGTATGTATGTATTCTCATACGTATACATATGTGTTCATCATATGTATAATTACCTCTAGTCCTTCACTCTTGTGGCTGACATCCACTCTAATTCTACCCATAAAAAACCCTTAGCTCAGGGATGCCTTCTCTAATCATCCCAACTGTGGTTGAATCCCCTTATATAGGATCTCATGACATCACATGTCTTTTGTAATTTTATATTTTTGTATATCATTTAATTCATTTCTGTCACATTCCCTTCCACACCTCCATAGACCTTAGGTTCCACACGTCTACTTTTGCTCTCTTCTATTTCCCCAAAGAATACAGTCCCTAACACAGCGCAGGCACTGCTGAGTGGTGAATGAAGGGACGTCAGGACTTCTCTTTTTCTTTTCTCTTTAGTTTCATACCACCTTGTCTATACCACACAACTTAGCATCTATTTCATTGTTCATTATTGTTTTACATGCATTGAATTTTGTCTGCTTGACCACTGTAAGCTCTTCCATAGTTCCCACAGCCTCAGCACATAGCACACATGGACCTCAATAAATATTGATAGTCACTCAAAAATGGAGAATGGAAGAGTGACTCTTTATAACAGGAAATCTTCATTATTGTTCCGACTTCCAGTTTCCTGCTTAACTAATGGCAACTACCTTTGTTAATATAGCACTACTACACTACATATGGATGATTACACTACAGACTGCTTACTGCTAACCAAAATCCATATTCTCTTCTGCTTCCTAGGCATATAGCCAGATTATATTTCCTAGGCTCCCTTGTAGTAAGGTAAGCCTACAAGACTGAGCTTTAGCTAGTGAAGTGAACGATGCAACATCCATCTGGTCTGGTCCATAAAAGCCTCCCAACATGTGCTTTTCCATGTGTTTTCCCTTCCAGTTGGCTGGAGTGGAGATAACCTTCAGGGAGACTGAGAACTTCACTCAGTTTATTTTAATTTCTAGCCCATTATAAATATTAGCATTTAAAAAGTAAAACTGTCACATTACTTTTTAAAATGCATTCAATGGAATCAAATCAACATAGTGATTTGATACCCACAAGTATCTATTATATTTTTTAAAATATAAACAAATAACTCTTTAGCAGTCAGAAATTTATATTATTCCTTTTCCTCTGTGAACTTGTGTTTGAATTCCATATCCTCTAAAAATTTTATTCTAGTGTAACATTTTTATCCTTGAAATTCTTTTATCATAATTCTCTGAAACAAAAAGATGTATTTATGTAAAGCTCTAAGTGTTAAATAATTTTGTCTTGAGTTCATAATACAATTATTGTATACACTTAAAACAACAAATATATTACAAATTGTGATTATTACAATATAAAGACTTTATTGAAATGCATCTTTCAATAAGATGATCAGACTCATTTTAAAAGATTACTTCCTGTATCCATAAATGAATACTTCACATCACTAGACATTTCAGCATCAATTCTATTCCTGTGTTTTTAAAAATAGTGAAAAACATTATTTTCACAAATAAGTTTATGTGAACAGAAGGATATTTATTGTAATAATATACATTAATACCTGGAAATCCTGAGTTTTATACAAAAATCACATTGTATTCTACCATCAAAAATTATTTTTAATGATCTGTAAACTTACTTATGTCCTCCTTCAATTTATTAGGGGAAAAAAAGGGAAACTGAACTACAAGCAAAAGAATTAATAATCTGCAGTTGTTTGTTTCTCAGTTTCTAGGAAATAGGTAATAAAGGCTTTTTACCAAAACCTATCAAATGATAGGTGCACTGTTTACCCTAATACATTCAGAAATAGGAAAAAAAAATTTTTAATTGTTAACTTCTTGAGGTGATAATGTTCTTTATCTTAATAGAGGTTTTTTTTGTTGCATAGATATATGCATTTTAGCTGAAAACATCCAAATGTTCAAGATTTGCATATTTCAGTATATGTGAATTTTACCTCAAAAGGAAAAAGAAAACCCTCTAAACAAGTAGTGAATTCTAGTTAATGGTATGCTTGATGGAATATTTGGGGAGACATATACTGAACATGGGCAACTTACTCTGAAATGCATTTTAAAAATAAGATGGATAGGACTTCCCTGGTGGCGCAGTGGTTGAGAATCCGCCTGCCGATGCAGGGGACACGGGTTCGTGCCCTGGTCCGGGAAGATCCCACATGCCGCTGAGCGGCTGGGCCTGTGAGCCATGGCCGCTGAGCCTGCGCATCTGGAGCCTGTGCTCCGCAACAGGAGAGGCCACAACAGTGAGAGGCCCGCGTACAGCGGAAAAAAAAAAAAAAGTTGGATAGAGGGATGTGTAAATAAATGATGAAGCAACTATAGTAAAATGTTGAATCTAGAATTTAATTATAGAAGCTTTATAGAATTCTACCCAAGCTAAAAGACCTAGAAGTAGAAAGAGTTCAATAAGTTATACTGGTCATAGATTTCAGAGAAGTAAGAAACTTTCCTTAAACCATTTGCACATAGCTTATGCTCTGAAATTACTCCCCTGGGAGTTAAGTACATTCTGCATCCTAAATGGCTATGGGATGATTCAATTACTTACCATAGGCAGGGCAAACAGGAAAAATCTGTTTGCCAAATAAGGCCAAAAAAGAAGAGCACTCCCCTGGGTAGAAGAGAAAAACTGACAAGAAGTATGTATAAGGTGTATTCAAGGATGTCCAGGATAATTTGCATAGACTCTTAAAAGAGTAGTATATTTTGAAGACGTATTCATGTTCATTATAAAGACAGTCAGGAAAAAAAAGAACCCATCAACATTACGTAAAGTGTGACAGGCCTGACATTTTGAAATATTTACTTACTCTAAGACCAAATTAGTGAGAAAGAAAGGGTTTTGAGGTTTCTAACCCTCAATTCTTTAATCCAGTTTTCCAGGACTCTGCAGACTTTTACCATTTTTGAACTTCAGTTATCCAAAAGTTTAACTATCCTGAAGTCTTTCTGATCAGATTTGATATGAATCAACAGCCCAGCTTCACTCCTTGTGCTAAGTTATCTACCTTTCATAGAATATAGTTTCCCCACCTTAGATGTATAAGCTTTAAAAAAAAAAAAA